>NC_058084.1:277944241-278253241 GCF_014858855.1 Bufo gargarizans | reverse complement strand
ATCTGGGAAGCCATTGCATACAACAGTCAGTCACTCCTATTATTGATCTGAGGGACATTAAGAGCTCAGCGATATATGCAGGATATCCTGTTGCCTCACAAGGCAGGGATTCCAGCTGTCATTTTTTAACATGATAAAGCTTGTCCAGTAAGGGTTTTTCAGGAATGTGTACGTCAGATTGGAACACTTCCTTGGCCTGCCTGGTCACTAAATTTATTGCCAATCAAGCATTTATGTGACCATCCAGGTGTCACGCTCGTGTATGGGAAGAAAACACCACACCGAGCATAGGAGAGAAAGGGGATACCGGAAAAAGGCCTGGCAATTATGGAAGGAAGATGGATACCTCCTAGAGAAAACCCTAACTCTAGTCCTGACAGACTACCAGTATGAACAGGCACCAAAGTTAGACAAGTTCATACACTGGATACCTAGAATCCTATCTCACCCTGTAGGACCCTGGAAGTACAGGTGAAACGCGATAAAAATCGTTCAAAGTTCATTTATTTCAGCAATGCAACTTAAAAGGTGAAACTAACATATGAGC
This sequence comes from Bufo gargarizans, assembly GCF_014858855.1. NCBI lineage: Eukaryota > Metazoa > Chordata > Amphibia > Anura > Bufonidae > Bufo > Bufo gargarizans. The sequence continues at coordinate 278,252,694 of NC_058084.1, read as the reverse complement.
TAGACTCATTACATGCAAAGTGAGATATTTCAAGCCTTCATTTGTGATATTTTGGATGATTATGGCTTACAGCTTATGAAACCCGCAAAGTCACAATCTCAGGTACCCTTTACTCAGGGGGTATGGATTAATTAGCCGACTAGAGTGTGACACTTTGAGCCTAGAATATTGAACCTTTTCACAATATTCAAATTTTAAGTTGCATTAATGCAACTCCTTTTAAGTTTCATTACTTAATTAAATGAACTTTTACACAATATTCTAATTCTTCAAGTTTCCCCTGTAATGTCAGGACTAAATCTACCTGTTTCTCCAAAGGGAAGGACGAACAGGAGTCTCCCCCAGGCCTAATGACAAACAACAGGGAAAGGCAACACACACATATATAAACAAAATACAAAAGGGAAAGGAAACGATTATCTTCAATGAAGCTTTGGAAGCACCAGGAACTCAGTCGAGAATCAAACACAAGCTAACCACAAGTTCAACAGAAGCTATAAACCGCATAACATAGTGGGAGAAACAACAATAAATAGAAACGATTAAATGACCAAAATAGCCACACCTGGGAAAAGATGTGGCAAGAACCAGAAGCAACACAGACGTCATGTGATCCAAACGGAAAACATGCCAGATTAAACCACATGTTGCCAGTCTCACAGATGTCCAGCCACCTGTCATGGAAACGTCTGTATGTCTCGGTACGTCCGTGATACCCAGTTGCCAAATTCAACAAACTACAAGTGTTTGAGATCTACAGACCTAGCTGCAGCATCTGTGAGAATGTGCTGCAAGATACCATACATAACCTGTATGCCTCCATGCCCAACCATATCTCATCTTGTAACCAGGCTAGAGGTAGTATTGCTATCATTACATTCAAATATATAAAGTTTCATTCAATTCTAATAACTCCTTTTTGGTGCATTAGGTTTTTGTCAATGAGTATATCTATCCTAAGAAAAAATATAAATAAAATAAGATATAGGCAGACTAAATGGGCTATGTGCTCTTTTCCTGTCACCAATTGTCTACGTTTGAATGAATCCATTAATGAACATGACAAGATCTTTCATTATTTTATTTCTTAATTGTATGTTTTAATAAGTAATTGCATTTTTCATTTATCAAATTATATTTATATTACAATATTAAATATATTGGGGAATTCTATTTATAAAATATCATTGAATTTATATTAAAAGTAAACTAAATATGCCTACGACACCAACATGGTTTTAGTAAATTTGTTACTTATGCAAGAACCCTAAAGGGTTAAAATTTCACTGGAAATAGAATTCTAGGAAGGTAAAAATTAAAATGGGGAGGGATTCTTTTTAAATTTTATTTGGGTAAATGGGTTTTCCAGGTGTTTAATATTGATGACCTATCTTCAGGATAGATCAGATTGATGGGGGTCTTACACCTGGCACCCCCACTGTTCAGCTGTTTGAGGAGGTGGTGACCTTCTGGCAGACTACCATGCACAGGACCGTACATTGTATAGCAGCAGTGCTTGGTATTGCCACTCTGCCCCATTTGCTTAAATGGGACTGAACTGTGATTGATGATGTGACGTCACAGGCCTAGGATTAGGCCGCAACGCTCACTGGCGCGCCACTGCATCTTCAAACAGGTGATTGGCGGGTGCACCAGGAGCTGGATAGGAGATATGGAATGCAAGCTGTAATGAAAATTATATAAAGGGGGATGCTGCATGTATCATCTCATGAAAGACAGAAAACATAATCACATTAAGTAGTATTTGTTCGCATTTTCTTATTGCTGGAGTGAAAAAAAAATAATGAGCCAGCAACAGATGACTGGGGTACATAAAAAAAGATTTGCAGCACAAACTGCCATGTCCAAACAGAAAGTTGGATATTAGACCAGGCAGTATTTCAGTAATGGAGTGTTGGTGAGTGTATGGCTACTATACTCATGTTTCCTTACTCTGTCACCAGGTTTATGAGGCCCTAACTAAGGGTAGCATACACTAGCGGCAGATCCCCATAGCAAAAAGCTGGATCACTTTCTGTAATTGACCAGGTTGTTTTGCTAAGATTTTGAGGGTGACAGCGACAGAGGGTGAGGGGAGCCAGGAGCTCATGAATATGAGGACTTATTGGCATGTGCTGGAGCTGCCAGGATTTCAAAATTAGGGCAGCATAAAACTGGTGACAGATTCCCTTTAATAATTGTGCATTCTCAGTATATATTTCATACTTGGGCTGTTTGTAGATGTCTAATACAGGGGTATTTTAGAGTCCATTTTTTAGACCCACAATACCATATTTCCAATGTTTTTACTGAATCACTCTACTGAGCCACCTTAGGATCATATGGACAACTACTAGTATTGCTTACAGTCAGTTTACTATCATAAATGTGCTAGAATTCTGGTGATGATGCCTAAAAACACATTTATTACAGGGTTTTTCCACTGTTTAGAAATGGTGTATCTGCTTTAGACAAGACAGCCCCTTCTATCATAGCTTTGGAAAGATTAGAAATATGTAAACATGCTTGTAACATGTAAGTTTTTAATTCATTATAGTATATACACTGCTCAAAAAAATAAAGGGAACACTTAAAGGGGTTATCCCATCTTAGACAATGGGGGCATATCGCAAGGATATGCCCCCATTGTCTGATAGGTGCGGGTCCCACACCTACAACGAGAACGGAGCCGGGGAGAGTTGTGGCTGGAGGACCCCGGGTTTCCCAGGGTCCGACCACCACCAGGCGCAGCTCCCCGTCTCTCCCATTGAAGTGAATGGGAGCGCACCGCACATGCACGGCCAACGCTCCCATTCATTTCTATGGGGCCGACGGAAATAGCCGAGCCAGCGCTCGGCTATTTTCGGCGGCTCCATAGAAATGAACGGAGGGCGGCTGCACATGCGCAGTGCACCCTCCTCCACTTTCTCTGCTCCGTTCTCCTTATAGGTGCGGGTCCCAGTGGTGGGACCCGCACCTATCAGACAATGGGGGCATATCCTTGCGATATGCCCCCATTGTCTAAGATGGGATAACCCTTTTAAACAACACAATGTAACTCCAAGTCAATCACACTTCTGTGAACTCAAACTGTCCACTTAGGAAGCAACACTGAGTGACAATCAATTTCACATGCTGTTGTGCAAATGGGATAGACAACAGGTGGAAATTATAGGCAATTAGCAAGACACCCCCAATAACGGAGTGGTTCTGCAGGTGGTGACCACAGACCACTTCTCAGTTCCTATGCTTCCTGGCTGATGTTTTGGTCACTTTTGAATTCTGGCGGTGCTTTCACTCTAGTGGTAGCATGAGACAGAGTCTAGAACCCACACAAGTGGCTCAGGTAGTGCAGCTTATCCAGGATGGCACATCAATGCGAGCTGTGGCAAGAAGGTTTGCTGTGTCTGTCAGCGTAGTGTCCAGAGCATGGAGGCGCTACCACGAGACAGGCCAGTACATCAGGAGACGTGGAGGAGGCCGTAGGAGGGCAACAACCCAGCATCAGGACCGCTACCTCCACCTTTGTGCAAGGAGGAACAGGAGGAGCACTGCCAGAGCCCTGCAAAATGACCTCCAGCAGGCCACAAATGCGCATGTGTCTGCTCAAACGGTCAGAAACAGACTCCATGAGGGTGATATGAGGGCCCGACGTCCACAGGTGGGGGTTGTGCTTACAGCCCAACACTGCGCAGGACGTTTGGCATTTGCCAGAGAACACCAAGATTGGCAAATTCGCCACTGGCGCCCTGTGCTCTTCACAGATGAAAGCAGGTTCACACTGAGCACATGACAGACGTGACAGAGTCTGGAGACGCCGTGGAGAACGTTCTGCTGCCTGCAACATCCTCCAGCATGACCGGTTTGGCATTGGGTCAGTAATGGTGTGGGGTGGCATTTCTTTTTGGAGGGCCGCACAGCCCTCCATGTGCTCGCCAGAGGTAGCCTGACTGCCATTAGGTACTGAGATGAGATCCTCAGACCCCTTGTGAGACCATATGCTGGTGCGGTTGGCCCTGGGTTCCTCCTAATGCAAGACAATGGTAGACCTCATGTGGCTGGAGTGTGTCAGCAGTTCCTGCAAGACAAAGGCATTGATTCTATGGACTGGCCCGCCCGTTCCCCAGACCTGAATCCAATTGAGCACATCTGGGACATCATGTCTCGCTCTATCCACCAACGTCACGCTGCACCACAGACTGTCCAGGAGTGTTCAGATGCTTTAGTCCAGGTCTGGGAGGAGATCCCTCAGGAGACCGTCCACCACCTCACGAGGAGCATGCACAGGCGTTATAGGGAGGTCATACAGGCACGTGGAAGCCACACACACTACTGAGCCTCATTTTGACTTGTTTTAAGGACATTACATCAAAGTTGGATCAGCCTGTAGTGTGTTTTTCTACTTTAATTTTGAGTGTGACTCCAAATCCAGACCTCCATGGGTTGAAAAATTTAATTTCCATTTTTTTATTTTTGTGTGATTTTGTTGTCAGCACATTCAACTATGTAAAGAACAAAGTATTTCAGAAGAATATTTAATTAATTCAGATCTAGGATGTTATTTTTGTGTTCCCTTTATTTTTTTGAGCAGTGTATATAATTTATTTAGTGATTTCAGCTATAACACGAAACAGAAAAGACATAAAAAAAAAGTCTTAACCTCAAGATTTACCTGGCACAATGCCTTAGTATTGTGAAACCCTCAGCAGACAATTTAGCTCTGTACTACTATTCATTGGATGTGGTAGATATATAGGCAACCACTGCAGTAATAATGAAAGGTGTACTGAAACTCGAGGTTGGTTTTACTCAATATTTGCAGATAAAATGACACGGTATGGCATTTTATGGCCCACTTAATTGGTCTCTCTAAAAGATGAGTCACATATAGGAGAGCTATACATTTCATGTTCACATTTATATTTCAATCAGAAGTTAGGATAAGCACATTGATTCTAAACAAATCGGATTCATTACTGGCTTCACAAAAATTCTTCCACCAAATGAAATCGGAAGTTTTTGCAATACACTTCAGATAAATTCCATAAAAAAGGTGCCCAGGGTCAGGAATACGTTCTTCAATTATGCGAAAGACTAAGGTCAATTCATCATTTGAATCAGAAACCAAAAATGTGCAATAATTAGTAAATAAGACAATAACCCACATGTATTAACCCTTTCAATCCTGACCACGGCATCTGAGCGCTCTGAAACCGAAAGTGCGATCGAAGAAGCCGGAGCGTGTATACAGCAGCCCCTGTCTTTATGAATGACAGGAGGCTGCTGCATAGTATTTCCTATGGAGCCCTTGCCTGTAATAGGGCTCCATAGGAAACTAGTAAAATCATCATAGATTCCAATGCAAGTGCATTGGAATCTATGACAATAACAATCAGATGATTGATTGTTTATCGTTCCCTATGGGAACTATTAAAAAGTTTTAAAAAAAAATTTAAATGACCCTTTTATCAAAATAAAAATAAAAAGAACTGAAAAAAATACATATCATTGGCCTTGCAATGTGCGAAAAAACGCCCCTAGTATTAAATATAAAAATATATTCCTCATACGGCAAACAGCAAAACGGAAAAAAGCATCCAAATGGCCAATTCGCAGTTTTTGGCCGCTTAATTTTCTACAAAAATGCAATAAAAATTGATCAAAAAGTCATACACACCCCAGAATGGTATCAATGAAAAGTAAAAATACGGCAACAAAAAAATAAAACTGATTTTTTTTCCCCACTTAAAAAAAAAAAAATTCAACACTAGAAAAACTATACATATAAGGTATCGCCTGATTCGTACCGACCTGTAGAATAAAAGTAAACAGTCAGTTTTATCTCACATCGAACGTCGTAAATAAAAAGCCCACAAAACTGTGCTGGAATTGCTTCTTTTTTTTTGTTGCAATTTCACCCCATTTGGAATTTTTTTTCTGCTTACCACTACATGAAATGCAATATTAAATGGTGGAGTTGGAAAGTACAACTTGTCCCGCAAAAAACAAACCCTCATATGGCTATGTGAACAGACAAAAAACGTATGGCTCTGGGAACGGTTAAGACTGTGTTTTTTCTTACTGTGCAGTTTTCTGGCTTTCTTGCCAATAAATCTTGGTAAAACCATCTCCACTTTTCTCAGCACCTTTAGGAAGTTGCATATTTTAAAATAAAATGAATGCAAGTCATAACCTGAAAGGCTTTTTTTGGAACATTCTACCCCTCAAAGACCATTTGAGTGTTAGCAGAGCCTCACACAAAAAAGTCATAAGGCTCCATAAGAAAACTTAGAATAGGCCCTACCTCCAAAAGGAAATAAATGGAAGCAACAAGAGCATTAAAAGGGCTTTCAGAGACTTAAACACTGATGACATATCCTCTGATGACCTACCACAAAGACCCCGATTTATCACAAGAATGGGGCCCGTGCCTGCACCCTGAAAAGAATGGAGTGGAAATTCGGGCATGCATGTATCCGCTCCATTAATTTCTATGGGAGATCCAAAGGGTATGTGGCTCCCATCCTTGTGATCAGTGGGGATCCCAGCAGTAGGATTCCCACCGATCTAATAGTTATTCCTTATCCTCTAGATAGGGGATAATATAAAGGGGTTGTCCCATGAAAAATATTCTACAGTTTTCAAATCAGCACCTGAATCTGAATTCTTTTGTAATTGCATATAATTAAAAATTTAGCATAGCCACTGAGTTATTCGGTGAAATGTACCTGTATAGCACCACCTGCTGTTTGTCTTTTTTTCCTTTTTCTTTGTATGGCTCACTGAGAAGGCTGCACATGCTCAGTTTCATCTTCAACTGCCTCCTGAGCTGTGATAGGAAGAGCAGAGACACGCCCCCTTTGCCGCAGCAGAAAAGACACTCCCCTTGTGCTGCCCGTTTCTTATAAATCTAGCAAAGCAATGATTGGGTAGATCTCTGGATCCATGTGAGGTACACGGCTGGTTCTAGCTTTGTTAGAAAGAGATTGTCATGTACTATATGATGTCTGATTTTCATTTTTTACATTAGCCATGGGATAACCTTTAACATAGCTGAAATACCTCTTTCAGAATGCTTAGTAAAATAGGGATGGAGGGGTTAAAAACATAAAAATTAAACTCACCTCATCTGGCTTCTCTTCTTTCTTCTTCTTTGAGGGCCTGAGAGGAAAAGGACCTTTGGTAACGTCACTGCGTTCATCACATGGTCCATCAGAATATTTCAATCAGGAGTTAGGATAAGCACATTGATGGACCATGTGATGAGCACAGTGACGTCACCAAAGGTCCTTTTCCTCCCAGGCCATCAAAGAAGAAGGGAGAAGAGAAGTCGATGAGATGAGTTTAATTTTTTTATTTTATTTTTTAACCCCTCCATCCCTATTTTACTAAGCATTCTGTATTAAGAATGCTATTATTTTCATGTTATAATGGAAAATAATAAAATTTACACAACACCTAACCCAAACCTGAACTTCTGTGAAGAAGTCCGGGTTCGGGTCTGGGTACCAAACGCTTTAAAACGCTTTGCACTTGTGCGGAAAAATCGCACATTTTCCCACAACGTACCCGCATTCTATCCGGCCCTCACATGCGACGCCCGTGTGAAAGAGGCATAAAGGTTTAAAATGTGAATCCCACCAAATAAAACCCTGTTGGCAATTTACTCATACATTTCTGGAAGGAGTAACAGAGGAACCACACAATGCAACAGCAATGCAGAGCTCTAAGAAAAGTGTTGAAAATGTGACTCCCCTTAAAGGTAATTTGTACCTTTGTAATCCTCACCCCTTGAAATGTTTGCTACTAATGCAGGATTTTCACATTTCTACGCCAGTGTGTTCATGTCCCTCAGGGAAATGGTTTAGAAGTCTCTGGATTTAGAATCTAGGGGATGATTTGGCAGAAAGCTGAACACCTACACACAACAGTCCTTGGGATAAGTGCCCAGGTAGCATGAACACATCTGGTAATAAGGTGTAAAGGACAAGAAATATGGCAGTGAGACAGGCAGCCATAGGACATCGCTGGATGCAGTCATCTGACACCAGCAAAACACATGCAGTGTGAAGTGTTTGTATTGCTGTCTAAGAAGGGGTCTGGATCAACCCCATGGAGCGGAAAGGATGCAGGAATCTATCAAAGTGAAGCCTTCTGGGCACTTTTCCCAGAGCATCACAGACCTGGATGTTAGATGATTTTACTTCATCTCTACTATGCAGAAGTTCCTCTCAAACAATTTAGGAATTATGATATTCATGAAACTGAAGTTAATGTTTTGTTAATCTTGGGAGTTGGATAGGAGACAGATATGGACAGGATAACATTCACTTGACTCATTGCATTAGTCTTCATATTTGTTATTTAGCTGTTCACTCTGGTTGTGTTCGGACAATGTGTTAAGCGACTCTGCTTATCCCATGTTACTACACAAGCGAATAACTATTATGTCAGGAGCCTTCATTTTTCACTTGAATGGGAGCTGAGCTGCAGGATGCTGACACAGTCACTACCCCCCCCCCCCCCCCCCCATTGGTGGGGGTCTGACTTCTGGCATTACCGCCGATTAACTGTTTGAAGAGATTGGAGCGCTGAGGCCTTCTCAGAGCTTTCCAAGCATACCGCTGTACATTGCACAGTGGCTGTACTTGGTATTGCAGTCCAGACCTATTCACTTGAGACTAGGTCATTATTATTATACTCCCGGAAGACTCCTTTAAAGCGATCATCCAGTTTTCCATAAAAATTTCCCGTGCAATGCTGAATGTAAAGTTAAAATATCAGGCCTCTTTGTTTTTTATCTTTCTGACAAAATTAAAATTCGATGTAGTTTAGGACGCCCTCCTCCTGCTTATATCTCTCTTGAGAGGGTTGCTTGAAACATTCACCACTTGTTATATTTGGCATATTCTCTATACAGATTCAGTAAATTTACCATTTAACACATTAAATACATAGTTGCAGCAAATTTTAACTTGAATTTTTAATGGCTTTTCTTAATTAAAAGTTTGCTGCAACAGTGCATTTAATGGTACCAAGTTAATGTGCACAATTTGCTACATCTCTATAATGTTCATAATATTATTGTGGTGGTGGTCAATGCCCACCACAGCTCGTCTTCTGCTGGTATGCACAGCCACCACCTTGTTCATCAGCTCCATAGCTGCAGGGCTCCAGCGACTCCGGTCCCACCAGCATTTTTCTCTTTCTGTTCATCGGTTCTGGCTTCCTGCCAGCAAAGCCTCTTTCTGCTCATAGGGTGCACACACTCCTTCCAGCACTTTAAGACCTAGCATGTGCACCTTAATATTCCCCAGCCAACAGTTGATTACCTTGGGGTACTTTAGGCACTTTCCCCTGTGGGAAGGTGCCTGAGCAATAGGTTCAAGTTCAATAGATTCAAACTAAGGTGTAAATGTCCCTGACTAAAATTGTTGCCTGGTCCCACGGTGTACTACACTTGTGCCTCATGACCCCCGTGGGTCAGCAGTAACTTGAACTGAAACTATTTCAAGAAGTAGCAGCCTGGTGGTTCTCCTGCAGCAAAGTCCAGGTCCCTGTATAGGAGTGAAACACCTGGGAAGCTACTTAGATAACACACTTAGGGTCCATTCACACATCCGCAAAATGGGTCCACATCCATTCCACAATTTTGTGGAACAGTTTCGGACCCATTAATTTTCAATGGGGCCAGAATGTGCTGTCCGCATCTGCACTTCCGGATCCGCACTTTCAGTCCGCAAAAAAAATAGAACATGTCCTATTCTTGTCTGCAATTGCGAACAAGAAAAGGCATTTTCTATGAGCGTGCCGGCGATGTGCAGTCTGCAAAATGCGGAACGCACATTTTTGTTATCCGTGTTTTGCAGATACGCAAAACACATACAGACCTGTTAATGGACCCTTAGGAGTAGCCCCAAGCCAAATCTGTTCAAGTTACACAGTGCGTTCACACCTGCTTCATTCTACACATAACTACAAAAGATACTAGACGTATTATATAGCACAAGTGGATGAATAACCAATAATTCATACATTATAAAATATCTACTGCATGGTTACCCGGTCCATCTTCTGTACAGTTTAAAAGGCAAAGGACAGTTACAGATAATCTGTGATGGTTCAGGAAACTTTTTTAATTATATGTTCAAGAAACCTAAAGGAACACTTTTTTTTTTTCCCTGTTGTCTATGAATGACTGTAGAATTTCTCATTTCAGCAGCTACTTAGCTTCACAAAATGTTTCACTCAACACTGAAGCATGAAGCACGGCTTTTGCGTGAAGCTTGCTGATTCATCTCTTATTACTACTACTCCCTTTTCCAGTCCAGGCTAGAATAGCATAGTCACTTCTGTAAGAAACATGCAATACATTAAGACAGAAAAATGTGGATTCTTTAGCTCTCTCAAGTTCTCGCCACTTCCTATACTGTGAGAAGTACAGGGAGAGCCAGAGTCCAGTATGCATGGCTGTCCCCATTTCTGGCTCTTTCACTGTGACAGGCCAGCTTTAGGCCATGGACAAAGCACTGTTTGTACTGTATATACAGTGCACAGCTGTGAATGAATTGAATATACACTAAACCAGAAAACAGATGTTAAGCATGCATTTCTACAGATGTATGCTTTCTTATATTTACATTACCATCTTCTGGATAGTTCTACTATGAATGCTCTTTATCGGAGAGTTGTCAGCCATCAATTAATCATGCATGTATTATGAATGAAATAACGTACTTGACAGAGGACACATTGCCCACTGGTTTTACATCTCTTGATACATAATATAACATTGTTTTTATAATGCAGGAGAAGAAGTCTTCCTCAAAAAACTATACAAAGCACAAGAGTCGAGCTCTAGCAACTCAGAGTACTCCTCATTCCTCAACCGATTCTTTATCTGCCGTGTCCGATGCCTTTTGGATAGCACTTCTGGATTTCTGGTGAGCTCAGTAGCTGGCCCTCGCTGACAAATAATGAATTAACGGATCTTGATATAATGAGAATAAGAATATAACTTCTAATTAGTGTTGAGCGAAACAAAGTTCACGAAGTGGAACGATCCGAATTTCAGGAAAAATGCGATTCACTGCAAGGACAAATTTCCTAGTGCTTTGTGGTAACAAATCGATTTTCCCTGAAATGGCAACCAAAATTTTACTTTATTTTACTTACAGTACCTCATCCATTTGAGCTAGAAGAGGCCACTGCGGTCATTTTGTTTAAATATCCCACAAAAAAATCTCATGCGCGGTGATGTATGACATCACCACACCGGCCAGCGTGGTGAAGTCATCACACACCGCGCAAGATTTCTTCAAGCATGATGGCCACAATCAAATGGATGAGGCAAGTACAATTTTAGTTTATTTTTTGAAATTGGAAAAACTAAAATGCTGTAATATGGATCAGCGATGAACATGGCATCTGAGGGGTTCAATGACGGGGGCAGCGCAATCGCTGTTCCCTGTCAATGCACCGGCTATTTACAAAGAAATGCGCTTTATGAAGTAATTTGTCGCAAAGTTAATTTTTTTTGCAAAATTTGACAAAGCAGCCGAATCGAATTTTAGAGAACTTTGCTCATCTCTACTTGTAATATAAGATGTAATACTGCATTTCTGCGAGTACATAGATTTGTCCTGATACAGACCACAATACAGTATATATCATATAGAACTCAGAATATAGTAGAGCACAAGGCTGGAACTGGCTTCTATTGTCTCCGTAGATGTGACCTTATACACAGAACAAATATTAGTAATTCTCAATGTAAAGAAATGATCTGTGTTTCAATTCCCTGAACTTTTCTATGGAAACCTTAAACACACAAGTTTTACTATAGGCAGGAATCGCTGACTCTGACGGTTCACACCTTGCATGGATAATGCCACACAAAACATCTAATATTGCTATGCCTTTTACATTTCACAAATGCAGGGGTTATAGAACAATCCAGCAGCTACTGTATGATAATCCTCGTAATGCCTCATTTACAGAGGGAGGATCATGCTGTCAGTACATGATGGAGTTTATATGTAGCTGAACCAGTCATTAAAGGCTTTTACAGGTTTTCTAATACATAATATAGTAAGTCTTCATTAAATTAAATCTGTATACTTAGCATTCAAGGGAAAGTCCATGTATGACATACGTTGGTGTATCTAACGACAGCTTGTCAGAATGACCCACCACGACGATTCAGCTGTGCCATCTTTATAGACGGCTAAGGCTGTGTTCACATCTCCGGTGAACGTTCTCTGCCGGAGAAGCCTTTCGGCATTCACTGAATCGGGTATTGCCAGATTCAACAGATCATCGCTGACTATTGACTATAATGGGATTCGCCAGTGATCCAGCCGTTTCCTGGCATTATGCCGGATCATCTCTAAAGAAGATCTGAACGCAGCCTAAAAGACTTTACCTACTTAAACATACCATAAGCTAAAATGTTCTCTGACCAGATCAAAATCTATTACTTCTATATCATATTGGAGTTTAAACTTTGGTTTGCTTATATGGACATTTAGCATTTTTTTTAAAGATTCTTAAGCTCCTACACCTTATACTATGGGAGGTTGTCACAGGCCAATCAGTTCAGCAGTTTTTGTGACTCCCATAAAAGTGAATGGAGACTGCCCCATGCACCCATTCTCTGCCTGGATGTGGTGGCCAGAGCCAAACCCTGTGTAGGTGCATCTATCATACATATATACTATATCCTGTGGATATATTACTAAGATGAGAATACCCCTTTAAATTGTAGTCAGCTCTGCTTCCTAGCTTTAAAAGTGATGATTTTATGTGAGAGCTAATTACAGGTAGATCGAAATGAAAAAAAAATCCCTATTATAGATAAAGCTGTGGTCAAGGTGCGACTTTCATAATATAGTGTTATTACACGTATTAGGGGGCACATTTATTAAGATCGGCGTTTTAGATGCTGGTCTTAATAAAGCCCTAAACTGGCGCAGGCCTTCTATAAGTTCAGCGCATCCAGCGCCAGTTCTAAATGTAAGACAGCTGCCGACACGGCCCCGTCTCCGCCAGGCCCACTTATCTAGACCTGACATTAGCATGGCGAAGTCGCAGATTGCTAGTTGCGCTGCAATCTGTGACTGAAATACACCTAATTTAGGTGTATTTAAGAATGGTAAATGACCCCCTAGGTGTTTAAACTCCCAGTAACATTATACTAGACTGTGTTAACAGCATTTACACCTCCCAAGAAAGTACCGTACTCCTTTATAAGGTGTAATGATATTGCTGAGGTTGCCCATATTAGATGCCTGCCTTGTCCTGTGTATTTGTATGTAACTGTGGGCAAAGCAAAATTACAGTATGTACGTATCATTAATAAATTCTAAATATATAAGAATTGTCCTAATTGAAGCCATTGATTATTTGGGCTACTGTCAGGATACATCTAGTTGTGGTTTGGATGATTTTATCAGTTGTGAATATGGCAAGAATTTCCTGCTATCACATATGTAACATGTATAATTGTCCTTACCTTCTCGACTGAAAACATTACAACAGTACCTCATAATGACAGGGGCAAGAAAGATCAGGACTTATAATAGCCAGGTGCCTTTCTTTGTGGTTCTTGAAGGGTAGCAGCACACAAGAATTTGGTTTTTACTTCTGGGTTTCCAGGTTAAACTGATGCTATTACAAACATTTTGTACTCTACTAAAGAGGTGTTGTAGAAGTTCAGTATTGATGGGCTCTCGATGTCTGATCAGTGTCTATCTGACTCCGAAGGTCGCTGCTGATCAGTTGTTTAGCCCCTTAGTGACCAGCCTGTGTTGGGCCTTATTGACCGTAAGGCTGAGTTCACACGAGCAAGATTTCCGCACGAGTGCAATGCGGGAGGTGAACGCATTTTACCCGCACTGAATCTGGACCCATTCATTTCTATGGGGCTGTGCACATGAGCTGTGATTTTCACGCATCACTTATGCGTTGCGTGAAAATCGCAGCATGCTCTATATTGTGCGTTTATCACGTAACGCAGACCCCATAGAAGTGAATGGGGCTGAGTGAAAATCGCGAAGCATCCGCAAGCAAGTGCGGATGCGGTGCGATTTTCATGCATGATTGCTAGGTGACAGTCTATTCACTGTATTATTTTCCCTTATAACATGGTTATAAGGGAAAATAATAGCATTTTGAATGCTTAGTAGGTGATCAATTGAAGGTTAAAAAAAATAAAAAAATTAACTGGTGATGGACCATGTGATTGGAGCAGGTGATCTGACGTCACCACAGGTCCTTTAGCCGGTAGTTCATCATTAAAGAAGTAAAGAAGAGACCAGGAACTACATGATCAAGAGGAGAAGGTGAGTTAATTTTTTTATTTTTTTAACCCCTCCAGCGCTATTTTACTATGCATTCTGTATTCAGAATGCTATTATTTTCCTTTATAACCATGTTATAAGGGAAAATAATAACATCTACACAACACCGAACCCAAACCTGAACTTCTGTGAAGAAGTTCGGGTCTGGGTACCACAGTCGGTTTTTTATCACGCGCATGCAAAACACATTGCACTCGCGCGATAAAAACTGAACATCGGAACGCAATCGCAGTCAAAACTGACTGCAATTGCATACCTAATCGCGCGGGTTTGCCACAATACACCGGGACGCATCCGGACCTAATCCAGACACGCCCGTGTGAACCCAGCCTAAAGCATTTTTCTTCCTTTTTTAATCGTCGCGTTCCGTTTTTTGTGGGACAAGTTGTAGTATTTAATGGCGTCATTTTGGGGTACACATAACTTTCTGATTAACTTTTATTAATACTTTCTGGGAGGAAGATGGGAAAAACAGCAATACTGCCACTGCGTTCTTACGTTATAAATTTTATGGCGTTCATTTTTCGGTATAAATAACATAATATCTTTATTCTCTCAGAAGTCAGTTTTTTGCAATAAAACCCCCTTTTTTTAAAATAAAAAAATGTTTTTGCATTGCCGTGTCCCAAGACCCATAACTTTTTAATTGTTCTTTCTATGAAGTTGTGCGAGGGCTTGATTTTTGCAGGACGACTTGTATTTTACCTTGGTATTATTTTGGCATAAATGGCGCTTTTTGATCGCTTGTTATAAAAAAATTTCAGTGGCAACTAGGAATAAATTAGCAATTCTGTCTTTAAAAAAATTAAATAAATTTAAGGCGTTTACCGCAGGGGATAATTTACGTGATATTTATGTAGTCCGGGTCGTTACGGATGCGGCAATGCCAAACATATGGGGGAGATTTTATTTTTTGGGCAATTTTTTTATTGAAAAGCATAATTCTAATGGGAAAAAAAGCGTAATTTTTTTTGTTGAATAAATATGGGTTTTTTTTTACCAGATTTTTATTGATTTTAAAATGCAATGCTCTATCCCGATAATGCATTGCATTTTAATGTCAGTGCTATTCTGACTTTGACCAGCAGGCTGCATCAGAGAGGCACAGCCTGCTGGAAATTACTCGAGGCTGGTCTGGAGCCTACATGAGACCCCAGCCAGCCTTCACACACACATCAGGACCCCGCAATCGCATTTGCGGGGTTACGAGGGCAGACAGAGGGAGTCCGCTCCCTCTGTAAGCACTTTATATGCGGCGGGCGCCATTGCCACCCGCATGTAAAGTATTAAACAGCACTCCTTCCGGTCCGGGCTGTTAGAACAGGGCCACGGCTCTCATGTGAGAGCTGGGGTCCCCGCTCCCAGCTGCACGGGGGACCCGTGCAGTGCTTAGACTGGCCCAGTCTAAGGCCCCTTAGTGACCGCCATAAAAAGGCATACGGGTGGTCACTAAGGGGTCAAAAAAGACTGCAGTGCTCCAGTAAGCAGAATACAAAGCACAGTGCCTTACATTGTATAGTGGCTTTGCTTGGTATTACAACCTAGGCCTTTTTTACATGAATGTGACTGAGCTGTACATAGGCCATGTGACCAATGAACATGATGTCATTGGTCTAGGAAGAGGCTGCACCGATAAAAAATTGATGACCTATCCTGAGGATAGCTCAGCCATATTCTACTCTTGTAAAACCCTTTTAACCATCAACTTTGGTATTATATCTTGCAATATGCCTGAAATAACACATTATCAGATTTTTAGATTATACTTAAAAATTACATCTTAAAACATACTAAATTCTGCTGGTCATTATCCCTGACATATTATTTCTATCATCACTGAATTTCTAGTTTTTTACAGTAAAATAGGTGTTTTTTCTGTTCACAAGAGTGGAGAGTGGGTACAGAGTTTCCCTCGCTCTGGAGGACCTGTCCTGTCCCATTGATTTGAATGGGCACTGTGTAATGCTTCATTTCTTCTGTAGTGGTATTGCAGGGAAACTGAAGTTTCAATAAGGGCTTGTTCATATCACCGTTACGTATTCCGTTATGGCTTCACGTTATAACATGGGAATAACTGAAAATAACAGAATCCATAAAATGGAAATCAAAACGGAAACCTTTAGAGGCATTCTGTGCTGATCCATCATAAAAGCAGTCTATGGGCAATCATAACGGATCCGTCTGGTTTCCGTTATGCTGGACGGAAAACAAAGTTCTGCCGCAGCACTGCAGCAATAGGCAGCGGGACCCAGCAGCCAAACAACGCCTCCGCTGTCTGGCAGAGCCACCCTGGCCCTGGGCCCCACCAACCCACCAGCACAGCACCAAAGCAACAACGGCTGCCGCACAGCACCGCACCATGTGAACAGTTCTCAGAGCTCAACTTATCACATGCTCTCAGGAACTCCAACTGAGAGGAGGTAGGAATTTATACACCTTAGGCCTCCTGCAGACAACCGTTTTTTTTTTTCCGTTTACGGGCCGTTTTTTGCATTCCGTACACGGTCCATATACGGAACCATTCATTTCAATGGTTCCGCAAAAAAAACGGAATGTACTCCGTATGCATTCCGTTTCAGTATTTCTGTTTTTCTGTTCCGTTGAAAGATAGAACATGTCATATTATTGCCGGCAAATCATGTTCCGTGGCTCCATTCAAGTCAATAGGTCCGCAAAAAAAACTGAACACATACTGAAATGCATCTGTATGTCTTCCGTATCCGTTCCATTTTTTTTGCGTATATAATGTAATGCCCAGACAAATTTTTTCTATGTAATTACTGTATACTCTATATGCCATACGGAAAAACTGAACGGAAAAACTGAACAGAAATGGAAACACGGCGGAAACGAAAACGGAACAACGGATCTGTGAAAAACGGACCGCAAAACACTGAAAAAGCCATACTGTCATGTGCAGGAGGCCTTAGGCCGAATGCACACAGCCGTGTTCGGCGGCCAAGAGTGGTCCGTGGTATGCCGGGCTGGATTCCTGTTCAGAGCAGGAGTGCACGGCGTCATTGGTTGCTATGACGCCGTGCCCTTTATGTTGCCGCTGCACTACAGTAATACACTATACGAGAGTGTATTACTGTAGTGCAGCGGCGACGTGAAACGCACGGCGTCATAGCAACCAATGACGCCGTGCACTCCTGCTCTGAACAGGAATCCAGCCCGACATACCACGGACCGCTCTCGGCCGCCGAACACGGCTGCGTGCATTCGGCCTTATGCAGTCTCTTGCTAACTAAAATCACCTGGGCCGAATGGGGAGGAGTGCTGATACCAGAGGGGGGAAAAGAATAGATTCTACAGGACATGTAAAATATAAGAGTGAAACTGGATCGCACATTCTCATGTACAGCATGCAGCATAGGGGTAGGTATACTATAAATTGCACTGAGATGCAATGTTAATTATGCTGAGAAGCAGTTATTAGATAAAAGCATAGTATTGAGGCTGTGCGATCCAGTTTCAGTCTTATATTTTACAAGTTGTGTAGAATCTATTCTTTTTCCCCTCCTGGTATCAGCACTCCTCCTCATTCGGCCCAGGTGATTTTAATTAGCAGGAGTCTGCATAAGGGTCCAGTCACACGTCCGCAAAAGACGGACACTGGCAATGTGCATTCCGCAATTTGAGGACCGCACATTGCCGGCACTATAATAGAAAATGCCTAATCTTGTCTGCAATTGCGGACAAGAATAGACATGTTCTATTTTTTGGTGGAAACAGAGGCACAGATGCAGAAGTGCGGTCCACAAATGCGGATGCAGACAGCATATCCTGGCCCCATTGAAAATGAATGG
The DNA here is from genome assembly GCF_014858855.1 of Bufo gargarizans. Classification (NCBI taxonomy): domain Eukaryota; kingdom Metazoa; phylum Chordata; class Amphibia; order Anura; family Bufonidae; genus Bufo; species Bufo gargarizans. Next base: position 278,234,525 of record NC_058084.1, on the reverse strand, counting down.
GTATGCACCCATTCCGCAAAATTGCAGAACGGATGCAGACCTATTTTGCTGATGTATGAATGGACCCTAAGGATATAAATTCCTACCGCCTCTCAGTTGGAGTTCCTGAGAGCATGTGATAAGGTGAGCTTTGACAAGTGGTCACATGCTGCTATGCTGTACGGTAGCCATTGTTGCTCTGGTGCTGTGCTGGTGGGTTGGTGGGGCCCAGTGCCAGGGTGGCTCTGCCAGACAGCGGGGGCGTTGTTTGGCTGCTGGGTCCCGCTACCTATTGGTGCATTGCTGCGGCGCCGATGGTCGCCGCACAGTGCCGTGCCAAATTTTGAGTAGTTTCCCACTCGAGGAGGCAACCTTGTCGTGGTGAGTGGGCCTATGCTTTTTGATCAACTTGTATACCAATGCCTCATGTACAGTATGCAACATAGGGGTAGGTATACTATAAATTGCACTGAGAAGCAATGTTAATAAAAGCATAGTATTAAGGATGTGCGATCCAGTTTCACTCTAATATTTTACATGTTCTATTAATTTTAGCTAGCAAAAAAAATAAAATACATTTATTTATATATATATATATATATATATATATCTGGAATAGAATTTCAGTTGAGAAAATTCTGCAGATAGATAGATAGATAGATAGATAGATAGATAAATATACAGTGCATTCATAAAATCTTCAGACCCTTTAACTTTTGTAGGACTTTGTGTCCCCCCCAAAAAAAAAAAAAAAAAAAAAGTTTTATCCCTTCAATCTGCACTTAATACCCTATAATGAGAAAACGAAAATACAATTTTAGAAATGTTTGCAAATTTATTAAAACGGAAAAACCTAAATTTCGCATGACATAATGATTCAGAACCTTTACTATGACACTTGAAATTTAGCTCTGGGGGTCTCCCATTTCTCTTGATCAATTTTAAGATATTTCTACAGCTTGATTGGAGTCCACCTGTGGTAAATTCAGTTAATTGAACATGATTTAGAAAGACACATTCCCATTCTGTATAAGGCCTCCCAGCAGACAATGTATATCAGCACAAAAACCAAGTTATGAGGAAGAAAGAACTGCCTGGAGAGTTCAGAGACTTACGCTGGGTTCAGACCTGAGTGTTCTGAAAGGAGCGCTCTGTATGCGCGATTGTACCGGCGTTTGCAATCGTGCATACAGAGACAAGCGAGTCCCCGGAAGTCTATGTGCGGGAACGCGCGACGAGACGCCCCAAAGAAGCCCATGTACTTCTTGGGGCGTCGGGCGTTTTACAGTGCGATCCAGGCAAGAACCATTCCCATAGGGAATCATTGGCTTCTCCTTGTTGAGCGTTTTACAGCGCGTAGGAACGCGCTGTAAAACGCTCAGGTGTGAAGCCTTAATTGTGTGCAGGCACAGATTTGAGGAAGGGTACATACAATTTCTGCTGTACTGAAAGTTCCTAAGAGTACAGTAGCCTCCATAATTCTTAAATTATGACATTAGAGCTGGGCACCACACAACAATGAGTAATGAGGGGAAAAGGACCTTGGTAGGAATGGTGACTAAGAACCCAATGGTCAGTCTGGTTGAACTCCAAAGATCTTGTGTGCAGACAGGAGAATCTTCCAGAAGCTAAACCATCACTATGGCATTCCATCAATCTGGGCATTTTTACAGAGTGGTGAGAAAAAAGCCTTTCTTCAATAAAAGACATATGAAAGGTTGCAAAAAATGCACTTTAAGGACTCTCATAAAGACTCTTGGGACCCTAAAGGACTCTCAGACTGTGGTCTGATGAAACAAAGATTTAATTTTTTGGCCTCAATTCTATGCGTCATGTTTGGAGGAAACCCAGTACTATCCCTACACTGAAGCATGGTGGTGGCAGCATCATGCTGTGGGGGTGTTTTTCAGTGGCTGGGGCAGGGAGACTGTCCAGAGTTGAGGGAAAACTGAATGTAGTACAGAGATACTGAATCACATGGTCCATCACCAGAAAACTGAAGTATAGTACAGAGATATTTATAATGAAAACTTGATCCAGTGTGCTCTGGACCTCAGACTGGGTAGAAGGTTTACCTTCCAACAAGACAATGACCTTAAGCGCACTGCCAAAACCACACAGTAGTGGCTTAGGGAAAACTCTGTGAATGTCCTTGAGTGGCCCAGCCAAAGCCCTGACTTGAACCCAATTGAATATCTTTGGAGAGACCTGAAAATGTCTGTCTACCAATGGTCCCCATACAATCTGACAGACCTTGAGAGGATCTTCATAGAAGAATTGCAGAAAATCCAAGACTGGATGCTGTAATCACCAAAGGTGCTTCAACTAAGTAATGAGTAAAGCGTCTGAATACTTATGTCAATCCAAGATTTAACTTTTTCCTTTTCAATAATTTAGCAGAGATTTCTAACATTCTCTTTTCACTTTCTCATTATGGCATACTGAATGATGGAGAAAAATGTGGACTTTTTTTCATTTTAGCACAAGACCACAATTGAATGCTATATATATATATATATATATATATATATATATATACTGATCAGCCATAAGATTGAAACTGCCGAATATTTAGTAGGTAGGTCCCCTTGTACTAGCAAAACAGCTCTGACCTGTTGAGGCATGGGTTCCACAAGACCTCAGAAGGTGCTCTGTGGTATTTGGCACCAAGAAATTAGCAGCAAATCCTGTATGTTGTGAGGTGGGGTCTTCATAGACTGGACTTTTCCAAGCATATCCCACAGACACTTAAGGAGATTGAGATATGGGTAACTGAACGTCTACACATTGAACTTTTTGACAAGTCCCTCAAACCATTCCTGAACATTTTTTGCAGTGTGGCAGTTTCCATTATCACGATGAAGGAGGCAATTGCCATTAGGGAATACCATTGCAAAGTAGGGGTGTACTTGGTTTACAACATTAAGTAGGTAGTATATGTGAAAGTAATACATGAATATCAGCACCCAAGGTTTCCAGGCAGAATATTGTTCAGAACATCATATTGCCTCCAATATCCTGCTTTTCTTCCCATTGTGCATCCTGGTGCCATCTTTTCCCAAGGTAACACAAAAGCACCTGGCCATCCACACAATGTAAAGAAAAACCTGATTCATCAGGCATACCACCTTCTTCCTTTGCTCCATAGTGTAGTCTTAATTCTCATATCCTCATTGTATGTGCTTTCAGGTGAGGACAGGGGTCAGCATAAGCATTCTGGATTGTCCTTCCTTGGAAAGTTTTGCTAGGTGTTAAGCAATGCATCCTGGAAACACCCCAAAAGACTTTTATTTATTTTTTTACGATGTTTTTACTATGATGTCTATCCTTCAAAATTTGGTCCTTATATTTCCCCATTTATCCTTCTTCCAACATAAATTTCAGGAACTGACTGATGATTTGCTGACTAATTTACACCACTCTTTGACAGGTACTATTGTCTTTAGACAAACAAGGTTATTCATTTTTAGGAAGTAACCAGTGATCTGTATAAATCCAATTTACTTTATTTCAAAAGACACATATTAAGAAATAAGTTCCCAGTGCTATCCATTGACCGATGCCATTCCTGGTTTTAATGTTATGGGTTATCTGTGTTTATAATGTCTATCGAGTATGGGACATTTTACAATGTTATCAATTCAGAAATATATAGTGTCATTGCTTTATTCAATTTCTAAATGCCATTAATGGGAAGAAAATATTCTTAGGGAGAGATTTATCAAAACTGGTTAAAAGCAACGGCTTAGTTGCCCATAGTGACGAATCAGATTCTACCTTATATTTTTCTGATCTCCTTAGGAAAATGAAAGGTGAAATCTCTTTGGTTACTATGGAAAACTAAGCCAGTTTTTCTTCACACCAGTTTTGAAAAATCTCCCCCTTAATTTTAATGGATGAGTGAGAATAATGCAATACCGCCATCTACTGGTCAAGTGAGGTAAAGGGAGGTAAAAGAGAGAGAGAGAGAGAGAGAGAGAGAGAGCAACGTATGAAAACGTCAGTAATACATGAAGCAGACAGTGAGGTTTGTATGAATTCCACTTCCTTTTGTTAATAACCTCTTTCATGGCAATATCTTTTATGTGGTGCAGACAATGCAGTTTGAAGGTAAACTGAAGTTCCTCTTTGGCCAGAAAAATAAGGCATCTCCAGGAACAAGTGTTCCACCACAGATGGCGTTGTTCTGCATAGCGGTACCACTTCTGCTTCCTCCAGTCACTGAGATGAAAATGAAGAGCGTGCTTGTGAGAACACAGAAAAAACCTGCTGCGCCTTCCAACACTGAAAACACGTAAATCACATTTTTATCTAATATATTATTAAACTATTAATTTGTCCACCATTTTTAATGAGCACAGATTTTTTTCCTGCTTTTCTTATTATTATTATGATGGTCTTCGCATGGTTCACAATTTGAAGGAATGATCCAGGTTCTAGTTCAAATATATCATATTTTTTGTATAATGAAAAGTAATGCAGTTTTCCAAAATCTTTGTACATCAATTCCTGTTTAAGATCTTTTATTACTGTCAATAAACGGAACCCTAATCCAGAGGACAAGAGCTGATCTGGCCATGTGATAACCACACTGGTGTATGGCTTATTACAACAGAGAACTCTCACCAGGACACTGCTGGTGTGATCAACACAAGACCAGGGGCGGCCTTAGCTTACATGGCGTTCTGTCCGAGAAGTCTTTGGGTCCCCCACACACCTCCTCAACCATTATAGGGTACTGAATACACTAAATTACTCATATCAAATTTAAACTGTAACCTAATTTTATGGAGAAAAGAAGGCAAAACTAATTTCATAATAGGATATGCTATAAATATCCGATAGGTGCAGGTGACACCTAATTTTAAAGAATGGGGCCCCCAAGTGAATAGATAGCAAACCACACATTGGTAGCCACCCCTGTGCGACTATTTTCAGAAGTCTAAAAGCAGTAAATAAAAGAGGACGCCATGCATGCAAAGTGAGCTATAGCTGTGCCATACCAAGCTCATTACATAAACACAGAACCAGAACCAAGCCCGTTACATAAATAAAATGCCAGAAGCAAGCCAATTTCATACATACAGCACCAGAACCAAGCTCATCATATAAATACAGCACCAGAATTAAGCTCATTACATAAGTACAACACCAGAACCAAAGCCATTAGACAAATACAGCACCAGAACCAAAGCCATTAGACAAATACAGCACCAGAACCAAAGCCATTACACAAATACAGCACCAGAACCAAAGCCATTACACAAATACAGCACCAGAACCAAAGCCATTACACAAATACAGCACCAGAATCAAGGTCATTACATAAGTACAACACCCGAACCAAAGCCAGAACATAAATACAGCACCAGAATCAAGGTCATTACATAAGTACAACACCAGAACCAAAGCCAGAACATAAATACAGCACCAGAACCAAGGTCATTACATAAGTACAACACCCGAACCAAAGCCAGAACATAAATACAGCCCCAGAATCAAGGTCATTACATAAGTACAACACCAGAACCAAAGCCAGAACATAAATACAGCACCAGAACCAAGGTCATTACATAAGTACAACACCCGAACCAAAGCCAGAACATAAATACAGCCCCAGAATCAAGGTCATTACATAAGTACAACACCCGAACCAAAGCCAGAACATAAATACAGCCCCAGAATCAAGGTCATTACATAAGTACAACACCCAAACCAAAGCCAGAACATAAATACAGCACCAGAATCAAGGTCATTACATAAGTACAACACCAGACCCAAAGCCAGAACATAAATACAGCACCAGAACCAAGTTTATTACATGAATACAGCACCAGAACTAAGGAGGTCATTTATTAGGCCGGCGTTTTAGATGCCGGTCTTAATAACCTGTATATCTGTCAGTGGATCTGCCGAAGTTCTGAAGAGGCACCAGACTCTACATAACGTTGGCACATCCAGCTCCAGTCTAAATTTAAGCCAGCCTCCCAGCTGTCTTACCTTTAGACCATTTTCCTTGCCTAAAACAGGAATACAAAATGATGAATGAGACAGGCCTACTGGCCCGTCCCCTCCCCTGCCTGCACCACACCCTCTATTTTAGACCTGGCATGAGCGGGGAAAAGTCTAGCCATTGCACCGCAATCTGTGCCAGAAATACGCCTAATATAGACATATTTCTGGATCATAAATGAGCCCCTAAGTTAATTACATAAATATAGCACCAGAACCAAGCTTATTACATGAATACAGCACCAGAACCAAGCTCATTACATGAATACAGCACCAGAACCAAGCTTATTACATGAATACAGCACCAGAACCAAGCTCATTACACGAATATAGCAGCAGAACCAAGCTCATTACATGAATACAGCACCAGAACCAAGCTTATTACATGCATACAGCACCAGAACCAAGCTCATTACATGAATACAGCACCAGAACCAAGCTTATTACATGAATACAGCACCAGAACCAAGCTCATTACACGAATATAGCACCAGAACCAAGCTTATTACATGAATACAGCACCAGAACCAAGCTTATTACATGAATACTGCACCAGAACCAAGCTTATTACATGAATACAGCACCAGAACCAAGCTTATTACATGAATACAGCACCAGAACCAAGCTTATTACATAAATACAGCACCAGAACCAAGCTCATTACACGAATACAGCACCAAAACCAAGCTCATTACATGAATACAGCACCAGAACCAAGCTCATTACATGAATACAGCACCAGAACCAAGCTTATTACATGAATACAGCACCAGAACCAAGCTCATTACATGAATACAGCACCAAAACAAGCTCAATTTATGAATACAGCACCAGAACCAAGCTCATTACATGAATACAGCACCAGAACCAAGCTCTTTACATAAATACAGCACCAGAACCAAGCTCATTACATGAATACAGCACCAGAACCAAGCTTATTACATGAATACAGCACCAGAAGCATGCCTATTACATGAGTACAGCACCAATGCCATGCATGGTACATACTGTATACTGTATATAGCACCAGTTTAGAAACAGCTCAGTACAAAAGTGTGTGAAACTACAACTCCCTGTATAACCTGATGAGTTGTAAAGATATGCTGGGAGTTGATGTGCTACCACCCATTATTGCTCTGTATACTGTACGAGAGGCTACAGCACTCATCAGAAGCAGTCAATAGCAGAATAAGCAATTGCGGCAGAGTGATCCGGCAAGCAGTTCCATCGCCGGAACTGCCTGCTGGATCCGGCAAACGTATGCCAACTGATGGCATTAGTAAGACTGATCAGGATCCTGATCAGTCTTAAAAATGCCTGATCAGTACCAAAAATGCATTGAAATGCTGGATCCGTCTTTCCAGTGTCATCCGGCAAAACGGATTCAGCATTTATTTTTTTCACCTTTTTTTCGGTCTGCACATGGATCAGGCATTCCGGTATTTTGAATGCCGGATCCGGCACTAATACGTTCCTATGGAAAAAAATGCCAGATCCGGCATTCAGGCAAGTCTTCCGTTTTTTTTGCAGGAGATAAAACCGTAGCATGCTGCGGTTTTCTCTTTTGCCTGATCAGTCAAAAAGACTGAACTGAAGACATCCTGATGCATCCTGAACGGATTACTCTCCATTCAGAATGCATGGGGATATGCCTGATCAGTTCTTTTCCAGCATTGAGCCCTTTTGACGGAACTCAGTGCCGGAAAAGAAAAACGCTAGTGTGAAAGTACCCTTAGGCTGGTTTCACATCACGTTTTATGCCTCCGTTCAACGTATACGTTAGAAAAAAAAAATACAAAAACGCAGCACACACCATTCTTGTACCCTGCAGAGTCCAGTAAAAAAAAAAAAAAATATGGTTGGTCAGTTGGCAATGCAATGGTATGTGGCATCAGTCTGAGGCATCCGTTTAAAGTACCTATACATTTTTTGTATACATTAAAGGGGTTCCCGGGGAAAGATAAAAAAGAAAATACTGAAAAAACATTTTCCTATAAATAAACTCTTAAATATCTTTATTATTCACAATGGCTCCTTTAGTCTAGGGAACAATCAGTCGGGTAGCTAAAATGGCGTCTCTTAGATTTATGCGTCCTTCTGGTGACACTGCAGGACGGCTGATGTGAGAAAGCAGAGCACAGAGCCCTATGTAAAGTCTGCCAGTCTCAGCACTGTGAAGCTGTATATTATGTGCAGATGACACTGAGATAACTGCTCCGCTGTGTCCCTGTGCTTCAGAAAGGAGTTTCCTCATCCCGTACTCGAAAACTGAAGGGTAGGAATGAGGACCAGACGCACTGCTGTTGGAGAGGAGCGTCTTTAGAAAACACTTCAGCCTGCGAGCATGAGGTGAGGTAAACTCCTTTCTGAAGCACAGGGACACAGCGGAGCAGTTATCTCAGCTGTTATCTGCACATACAGTTGCAAGAAAAAGTATGTGAACCCTTTGGAATGATATGGATTTCTGCACAAATTGGTCATAAAATGTGATCTGATCTTCATCTACGTCACAACAATAGACAATCACAGTCTGCTTAAACTAATAACACACAAAGAATTCAATGTTACCATGTTTTTATTGAACACACCATGTAAACATTCACAGTGCAGGTGGAAAAAGTATGTGAACCCTTGGATTTAATAACTGGTTGAACCTCCTTTGGCAGCAATAACTTCAACCAAACGTTTCCTGTAGTTGCAGATCAGACGTGCACAACGGTCAGGAGTAATTCTTGACCATTCCTCTTTACAGAACTGTTTCAGTTTAGCAATATTCTTGGGATGTCTGGTGTGAATCGCTTTCTTGAGGTCATGCCACAGCATCTCAATCGGGTTGAGGTCAGGACTCTGACTGGGCCCCTCCAGAAGGCATATTTTCTTCTGTTTAAGCCACTCTGTTGTTGATTTACTTCTATGCTTTAGGTTGTTGTCCTGTTGCAACACCCATCTTCTGTTGAGCTTCAGCTGGTGGACAGATGGCCTTAAGTTCTCCTGCAAAATGTCTTGATAAACCTGGGAATTCATTTTTCATTCGATGATAGCAATCCGTCCAGGATGAGGTTTTGATGTTGGTGTGCTGTGCCTCTTTTTCTCCACACATAGTGTTGTGTGTTTCTTCCAAACAACTCAACTTTGGTTTCATCTGTCAGCAGAATATTTTGCCAGTACTGCTGTGGAACATCCAGATGTTCTTGTGCAAACTGTAAACATGCAGCAATCTTTTTTTGACAGCAGTGGCTTTCTCTGTGATATCCTCCCATGAAATCCATTCTTGTTTAGTGTTTTACATATCGTAGATTCTCTAACAGGAATGTTAGCATATGCCAAAGACTTTTGTAAGTCTTTAGCTGACACTCTAGGATTCTTCTTCACATCATTGAGCAGTCTGCGCTGTGCTCTTGCAGTCATCTTTACAGGATGGCCACTCCTAGGGAGAGTAACAGCATGGCTGAACATTCTCCATTTATAGACAATTTGTCTTACCGTGGACTGATGAACAGCAAGGCTTTTGGAGATACTTTTAAAACCCTTTCCATCTTTATGCAAGTCAACAATTCTTAATCGTAGGTCTTCTGAGAGCTCTTTTGTGCGAGGCATCATTAACATCAGGCAATGCTTCTTGTGAAAAGCAAACCCAGAACTGGTGTGTGTTTTTTACACCAGTGTTGTCACCATAGGCCTGCGCAGCCTATTGCATTAGGGTGTGCACTGCTACTGCTGCTGCCGCCACCTCATTGTGCCACTCGGTAACTTCCTCATACTGCTGCCACCTCCATACTCGGTCATTGTGCCACTCGGTGGCCTCCTCATACTGCCGCCACCTCCACACTCTGTCATTGTTCCACCTTCCTAGTTTGGAACTTTCCAATAATTGGTGGATAGGCGTGTGCATTGATGACGTGGCCTCTTCATACTGCTGCAAACTCCAGACTCTGTCATTGTTCCACTCAGTGGCCTTCTCCTGATGCTGCTACCGCCACCTCCATACTATGTCATTGTGCCACTATGTGGCCTCCTGATGCTGCCGCAACCTCCAGACCCTGTCATTGGGCCACTCTGTGGTCTCCTCATGCTGTTCCCACCCTCCCCACTTCATGACTGGGCCACTATTTTGTCTTTCGGCCTGGCTGACATCATCATTTGTTTGACCCTTCTGATCTGTCAGAAGGAAGGAAAAATGAGACGCACCACGGATCCTGTCTGTGTAGCAGCCGTAAGGCCTGTATGGTCCCATCAGAATTGGCTTATGATTTGGTAGCTAAAAGCAGGAGTGGGTACAGAACACAGAAGACATGCAAATATTCCATTCACGTGTCATCTCTGTTTTAGATCCACTCCTGTTTTTGGGGGCATTAGCAATACTGATGGATTATTAAGCAAATGCTGACCGAGTGAAGGCGTATGCTCCACAGACAGGATCCATTTTTCGTGGGTTATTGTTCTGACGTATCAAAGAAAGGGCAAATTTATCAGTGACGTCAACACAGACTTACTGCTGACACCCTCTCCACTCTACTTGTATACGCATTTAATAGAACAGGTTCTGTTGACATCGATGTGGAATCAGCTGGCGACGGTGTAAAAGGTGTGTGCTTCTTCTTGGAGCTAACATCGACCTGTAAGTTTTTTGGTCAGTTTTGACCCCGTGACTGCCCAAATAAGTAAAGTGTGCAGTGATTCTAAGAGCGTCCCCTGTCATCTTTATGTCATTCTGACTCGCAGTATTATTTCACTACCAAAACAGACTCCCTATGGGTGTTACTACAAGGCACAGTGTTGTACACCACTATAAAGGCTCTCCGCAGCCATGAAATAGCAGTTTTTTTACATAATTTGCCGCAAATATATTTGGATCGAATCAAATTTTCGGCTATCTCTTCAAATAGTTATCCCCTGTCTTTTGGATAAGGGATAACATTAACCAATGGGAATACCACTTTAATTGTGTAGATATTGCAACGGGGTGAGGATTGCTGAAATGAATGGCAGTTTAAAGATAGAGAAATGTCATCCACTGCTACAGTCTCCAGGAAGTGTTGGATTACACCCTAGAGAGCAGCTAGTGAAAGGGAAGATGCACCCGGAACATTATCTGTGAGAATAGTGTTGTCATGCTTCTTTGTCTAGAGCCAGGGTGGATTTGATTTAAATCAAAATGATTTAAATCACGATTTAAATCACTAGTCAGTAAGGCTTGATTTAAATCATAGTTTTCTACATAAAGACTAATTCTTGCTGGTATAACTTATAATATGCAAGTAGATGAAGATTTTTAGAATAACAACTTTTCATATTAGTTTGATTAGGTTTATTCTGCATTCATAGTTTTGTAGAAGTTAGGATTAAGGCATTTTTCTCAACTCTGTTCATGTTATAACATTTTTGCTGTGAAGAAGAGGCACGTGATCTCTGCTGAGTCAAATTCAGCTTTGAGAACAGCAAAAGTAAACCAAGCATCTGTGATAATATCTTGTAGGCAGAGAAACTGCCCAATAATCTTACAAAAACCCCTGGAAGAGCATGACATTGTGAATGGATTAATGGAATTTATTTACCCAAAAAATTACACATATAGAAACATAGAATGTGTCGGCAGATAAGAACCATTTGGCCCATCTAGTCTGCCCAATATACTGAATACTTACTATGAATAGCCCTTGGCCCTATCTTATATGAAGGGTGGCCTTATGCCTATCCCATGCATGCTTAAACGCCTTCACTGTATTTGCAGCTACCATTTCTGCAGGAAGGCTATTCCATGCATCCTCCAAATGAGGTCTCTGTGGTGCTCTGTAGAGCGGCATGAGCACCTCCCTCTTTCTACTGGTAATGCCTCTCCCTATACACCCAAGCATTCTGCTAGCATTTCCTGCTGTTCTATGACATTGTCTGCCTACCTTTAAGTCTTCTGAAATAATGACCCCTAAATCCCTTTCCTCAGATACTGAGGTTAGGACTGTATCACTGATTTTATATTCTGCTCTTGGGTTTTTACGCCCCAGATGCATTATCTTGCATTGTCTTACATTAAATTTTAGTTGCCAGATTTTTGACCATTCCTCTAGTTTTCCTAAATCCTTTTCCATTTGGTGTATCCCTCCAGGAACATCAACCCTGTTACAAATCTTTGTGTCATCAGCAAAAAGACACACCTTACCATCGAGGCCTTCTGCAATTTCGCTGATAAAGATATTAAACAATATGAGTCCCAGAACCGATCCCTGAGGTACCTCACTGGTAACAAGACCATGGTCTGAATATACTCCATTGACTACAACCCTCTGTTGTCTGTCCCTCAGCCACTGCCTAATCCATTCAACAATACAGGAGTCCACGTACAGCCTTATTCTACATAATTAAAAAAACGAATCTTTATTTCATGATGGAATAACCTTTGTATGGTAATATATTTTCCTCAAAAAGCATTTAATATAAAAAAAATCTGATTTAAATAAAAAAATCTGATTTTTTCCCCCACCCTGATCTAGACCTGCGTTTGTACTATAGAGTTATCATTTAAGGAGCTGTCTCATTATTACAACTCTTGCCTGTATGCCCCACAGAGCTGAAAGACAACTAACACTGATGTACTCAGACACTTCAATACCTAGATGGCAATTCAGTTGCATACTTAAAGTGTTGCTAGTCAGGGGTTTATAGAACTGGATCCATGCTGATCCGCTGAATGCTGGATTGGATTAAATATAAAAATAGGGTTGTCAGGTTGAGATAACTTCTTTAACCCCTTAAGGACACAGGGCGTACCGGTACGCCCTATTTCCCGAGTCCTTAAGGACCAAGGGCGTACCGGTACGTCCTGACTTAAAATCGGCATTCCGGCGCCGCGGGGGTTAATCGGAACGGGATTTCGGCTGAAATCATTCAGCCGGCATCCCGTAACAACGCAGGGGGGGGTCATTTGACCCCCCCGTATCGGCGATCGCAGAAAACCGCAGGTCAATTCAGACCTGCGGTTTTCTGCGTTTCCGGTCCATTCGGGTGTCCGGTGACCCGATGAACCGGAAAAAGACTGCGATCGGTGGCGTAATTATACACCACCAATCGCAGTCCGAGGATTTGAGGAGGCGGTGCTGGCCCTGGTGCTGAACACTGCTGTCCAGGGTGCTGATTGGTGCAGGGGAGAGAGGCGCGAGATTCAAACTTCCTGCGCTCCTCTCTCCCCTCCTCTTCCTGTTCTGCACGAGCACCCGGCAGCATCGTCCAGCACCAGCTCCTGTGTCCCCCTAATCGCCATCCATCACCCTCCTGCACCCATCGCCACCCAGGTAGGTTAGGGTCAGTGAGGGAGAGGCATCGTTAGGCAGGGAAAGAAGGGAAAAGTTAGTTAGGAAAAAAAAAAAAAAAAAAAAAACTTTTAACTTTTACACAAAACTTTTTTTGATCCATCTATCAGACCCCAGACCCCCCCCTGCCACTTGCCCCCCCCTACCAGCCCCCCACCACCACCAGCCCCCCCACCCCCTCCACCCATCCCCCCACCACTCCCCCCAACCCCCCCCCCCCCACCACCACCACTAGCCCCCTCACCACCACTTTTTTTTCTGCGTTCGCTGACTGGTCGGCACTTTTTAGCGTCCGTCCACTGTTAGCGCATCGCCTGCCCCACCGCTGATCAGCGTTGTACCGCTAATCAGCAACTTTTTTTTTTTCCTAACACTTGCCCTTTTTTCCTTTTTTTAGTACGCGAACACCCGTTGCCCCCACACACACGCACATATAATAAAGTTTTACACACACGCACACCTACACGCACACACACCCATGGCCCGCCGGGTGTTCTCGGCCGAGGAGGCATATGCCCAGATTGCCTCCGACTCCGAGAGCCCCAGTGAGGATGAGGATGACCCCACATTCCTCTTATCATCAGCATCCTCCTCATCATCATCGGATGACGATGAGCCACCAAGGCGGCGGAGACGCCGCCAGGCGGAGCCAGGGGCCGCACATGCTAGGGATCCTGTGGCCCACCCTAGTACGAGCCGCCCTGGGGTTCGTACTGGTTTCCCGGCCCACCAAATAAGTTCACCGGAGACCCCTGCCGATGAACTTAGCTGGTGTCCCCCAGTGGACTTTGAGCCTGAGATTCCGGATTTCGCTGGCAATCCTGGAATCCAGATTCCCACAGTGGGGTTTACTGAAATTGACTATTTTAGTTTTTTTTTCAGTAACCCACTGGTGAATTTGATGGTGGAGCAGACGAATCTGTACGCCCAACAGTTCGTCGCTCAAAACCCAGGCTCAGTTTTGGCTAGACCCGGTGGCTGGACGCCGGTCAGTGCAGCCGAAATGAGGACATTTTGGGGCCTCGTGCTGCATATGGGTCTAGTCCAAAAACCCAGTGTCAGGCAATACTGGAGTGGGGACGTCCTGTACCAGACCCCACTGTACAGTATGGTCATGACACGCTCCCGGTTTGAGGCCATCCGGAAATGTCTGCATTATTCCGATAATGCAGCATGTCCACCCCGAGGTGATCCTGCCTATGACCGGCTGTATAAGATACGGCCTGTCATCGATCACTTTGGGGCCATATTTCAGCAGGCCTACGTACCTGGAAGGGAGGTCGCGGTTGATGAGTCGCTCATTGCGTTCAAGGGGAGACTCAGTTTCCGCCAATATATTCCCACAAAGCGAGCGAGGTATGGCGTGAAGCTATACAAAATTTGTGAGAGTACCTCAGGGTACACTTACAAATTTCGTGTGTACGAGGGGCGAGATTCCCGTATTCAACCCCCAGAATGTCCCCCCACTCTGGGTGTTAGCGGGAAACTCATGTGGGACCTTATGTACCCACTGCTGGATAATGGTTACCACTTGTACGTGGATAACTTTTATACCAGCATTCCCTTGTTCAGGTCCCTTGCCGCCAGATCTACGTTCGCTTGTGGGACCGTGCGGAAAAATCAGCGCGGCCTCCCTGCCTACCCCCTCCAGGTACCTATCCCCAGGGGTGAGACCCGTGCACTTACCAGTGGAAACCTGTTGCTGGTCAGGTATAAGGACAAGAGGGATGTCCTTATGCTGTCCACAATCCACGGTAACGGCACCACCCCAGTCCCTGTGCGAGGTACCGCGGCAACGGTCCTCAAGCCCGATTGTATCGTCGACTACAATCGGTATATGGGAGGAGTTGATCTCTCGGATCAAGTCCTCACGCCATATAACGCCATGCGCAAAACCCGGGCATGGTACAAAAAAGTTGCGGTCTACTTGGTGCAGGTTGCCATGTACAACTCTTTTGTACTATCCCGAAGCGCTGGCAGCACAGGGACATTCCTCCAATTCTATGAGGCAGTCCTCAAGGACCTGATCTTTTCGGACCGGGAAAGAGCAGGCCGGAGTACCTCGGGAACTGGAGGCGCCCGGATCGTCCCTGGCCAACACTTTCCAGGTGTGGTCCCCCATACTGGAAAGAAGGGACGAACCCAAAAAAAGTTCAGAGTGTGTCGCAGGAGGGGGATACGGAAGGACACCACCACTCAGTGCGACACGTGCCCCGATCATCCGGGCCTCTGCGTTATCGATTGCTTCAGGGAGTATCACACTTCCATGGAGTACTAAATTTTTATAATCCCCAACAGTTCACTAGAGAACATAAAACACTATGGCTCTCAGACTTTGGAGACACGAAAACTATTTTTCTTTCCCCCAAAAATATTAGTTTTAGTGCAGGCATCCTCAAACTGCGGCCCTCCAGATGTTGTAAAACTATAACTCCCAGCATGCCCAGACAACCTACAGCCATCAGCAGGGCATGGTGGGAATTGTAGTTTTACAACATCTGGAGGGCCGCAGTTTTAGGATGCCTGCTTAGTGTCTCCAAAGTCTGAGAGCCATACATATTGGGCATCGTCGCGTGCGTAAAAGTCGTCGCTATAAAAATAACTTTTGACCAAACGCCTCGGATGAACGGTGTTAAAAATATAAAATAAAAACGGTGCCAAAACACCTATTTTTGGGCAAAATTTCAATTTAAATCCATTTTGCCGGTAATAAAGCAAGGGTTAACAGCCAAACAAAACTAAATATTTATTGCCCCGATTCTGTCGTTTGCAGAAACACATATGTGGTCGTAAATGGCTATATAGCCGCACGGCAGGGCATAGAACGAAGGGAACGCCATACGGTTTCTGGAAGGCAGATTTTGATGGACAGTTTTTTTTTTGACACCATGTCCCATTAGAAGCCCCCCCTGATGTAGCCCAGACTAGAAACTCCAAAAAAGTGACCCCATCTAAGAAACTACACCCCTCAAGGTATTCAAAAGTTACTTTACAAACTATGTTAACCCTTTAGGTGTTCCACAAAACTAAATAGCGAATGTAGAAACAATTTTAGATTTTAATTTTTTTGTTACATTGCCTCAAAAAAGAGTAATATAGAGCAACCAAATATCAAATTTACCCCAAAAATAGTCCCAAAACAACAACCACCTTATCCCGTAGTTTCCTAGATGGGGTCACTTTTATGGAGTTTCTACTCTAGGGGTGCATCAGGGGGCTTGAAAGGGTACATGGTGTAAATAAACCAGTCCAGCAAAATCTGCCTTCCAAAAACCATATGGCGTTCCCCTTCTTCTATGTCCTGCCGTTTAGCCAAATAGTAGTTTACCACCACATATGGGGTGTTTCTGCAAACTACAGAATCAGGGCAACCCATTTTGAGTGTTGTTCGGCAGTTAACCCTTGTTTTACTCCTAGAAAAAATTGATTATATTGGAAAATTTTCCAAAAAATTGAAATTTCATAATTGTTTCTCCATCTGCCATTAACTCTTGTGGAACACCTAAAGGGTTAACAAAGTTTGTAAACCCAGTTTTGAATACCTTGAGGGGTGTACTTTCTTAGATGGAATCACTTTTTTGAAATTTCTATTCTAGGGGTGCAACAGGGGGCTTCAAATGGGACATGGTATAAACAAAACCAGTCCTGCAAAATCTGCCTTCCAAAACCCATATGGTGTTCCCCTCCTTCTATGTGCTACCGTTCGGCCAAACAGTAGTTTACGACCACATATGGGGTGTTTTTGCAAACTACAGAATCAGGGCAACCCATTTTGAGTGTTGTTTGGCAGTTAACCCTTGTTTTACTCCTAGAAAAAATTGATTATAATGGAAAATTTTCCAAAAAATTGAAATTTCATAATTGTTTCTCCATCTGCCATTAACTCTTGTGGAACACCTAAAGGGTTAACAAAGTTTGTAAACCCAGTTTTGAATACCTTGAGGGGTGTACTTTCTTAGATGGAGTCACTTTTTTGAAATTTCTATTCTAGGGGTGCAACAGGGGGCTTCAAATGGGACATGGTATAAACAAAACCAGTCCTGCAAAATCTGCCTTCCAAAACCCATATGGTGTTCCCCTCCTTCTATGTGCTACCGTTCGGCCAAACAGTAGTTTACGACCACATATGGGGTGTTTTTGCAAACTACAGAATCAGGGCAACCCATTTTGAGTGTTGTTTGGCAGTTAACCCTTGTTTTACTCCTAGAAAAAATTGATTATATTGGAAAATTTTCCAAAAAATTGAAATTTCATAATTGTTTCTCCATCTGTCATTAACTCTTGTGGAACACCTAAAGGGTTAACAAAGTTTGTAAACCCAGTTTTGAATACCTTGAGGGGTGTACTTTCTTAGATGGAGTCACTTTTTTGAAATTTCTATTCTAGGGGTGCAACAGGGGGCTTCAAATGGGACATGGTATAAACAAAACCAGTCCTGCAAAATCTGCCTTCCAAAACCCATATGGTGTTCCCCTCCTTCTATGTGCTACCGTTCGGCCAAACAGTAGTTTACGACCACATATGGGGTGTTTTTGCAAACTACAGAATCAGGGCAACCCATTTTGAGTGTTGTTTGGCAGTTAACCCTTGTTTTACTCCTAGAAAAAATTGATTATATTGGAAAATTTTCCAAAAAATTGAAATTTCATAATTGTTTCTCCATCTGCCATTAACTCTTGTGGAACACCTAAAGGGTTAACAAAGTTTGTAAACCCAGTTTTGAATACCTTGAGGGGTGTACTTTCTTAGATGGAGTCACTTTTTTGAAATTTCTATTCTAGGGGTGCAACAGGGGGCTTCAAATGGGACATGGTATAAACAAAACCAGTCCTGCAAAATCTGCCTTCCAAAACCCATATGGTGTTCCCCTCCTTCTATGTGCTACCGTTCGGCCAAACAGTAGTTTACGACCACATATGGGGTGTTTTTGCAAACTACAGAATCAGGGCAACCCATTTTGAGTGTTGTTTGGCAGTTAACCCTTATTTTACTCCTGGAAAAAATTTATTATATTGGAAAATTTTCCAAAAAATAGAAATTTCAAAATTGTTTCTCCATCTGCCATTAACTCTTGTGGAACACCTAAAGGGTTAATAAAGTTTGAAAAAACAGTTTTGAATACCTTGAGGGGTGTAGTTTCTAGAATGGGGTCATTTTTGGGAGGTTTCTATTATCTAAGCCTCACAATATGACTTCAAACCTGAACTGGTCCATAAAAAGTGGGATTTTGAAGATTTCTCAAAAATTTCAAAATTTGCTTCTAAACTTCTAAGCCTTGTAACATCCCCAAAAAATAAAATATCATTCCCAAAATGCTACAAACATGAAGTAGACATATGGGGAATGTAAAGTCATCACAATTTTTGGGGGTATTACTATGTATTACAGAAGTAGAGAAACTGAAACTTTGAAATTTGCTAATTTTTCAAAATTTTTGGTAAAAAATGTATTTTTTTATGCAAAAAAAATAACTTTTTTGACCCAATTTTAGCAGTGTCATGAAGTACAATATGTGACGAAAAAACAATCTCAGAACGGCCTGGGTAAGTCAAAGCGTTTGAAAGTTATGAGCACTTAAAGTGACACTGGTCAGATTTGCAAAAAATGGCCCGGTCCTTAAGGTGAAAATGAGCCCGGTCCTTAAGGGGTTAAAGCGGTTGTTCCTTCATTCCCCTTGGGTCGCTGCAGCTCAGGTCTCCCTGCATCAACATCTGGTTTGACGTGGGGTAGATACTACAGCCAATCACTTGCTGCAGCACGTGACGTGTCTCTCATGCATTATGTCACTCATAGGCACTCATAAGGTAAGTCACCGCTGGGGGAAATGAAGGAACCTAGTAGTGGGGATCAGGTAAGAATAATTCCCTCTACGGGTCCAGCTACACTGTGGGGTGTCTGCCGGAGATACTCCCAGGGGTGAATAACCCCTTTAAATTCCCAGACTCTTCTGAAAAGAATGACAACGTAGGTGTAGAAAACAAGAGAGGTGTTAACTCAATGCTCTACTGCATTATTTTTCATTGACAGGCATAAGAATTAAAAACACCACCAAAACGTTTACAAAGTATGTTTAGAATAAAACCTGGTTTAAATAGGTCATATTTTTATGCTACATTCCATTAAACTATATAACTATGTGAAAATAATTGGTATCTTAATGGTAAATTGTCTACCAAAAAAACATTTCCCAGCATGCTAAAAAACTATTTGCCATTGTGTTTGCAACATAATTCATTCATGAATATGACAACTAGCGGGTGCCAGTACATTGAGGGCATGGCCACATAAAATTTGTAGCGAGTTTTCTGTGGAAATTCAACTGTGTGTTGTATATTTGCCACAGATTTCACCTTGCATGATGGATAGATTTGTGGTATAAATCCACAATCCTGACATGCTGAGGATTTAGGGTACGGTGACACAATTTACACATCTACCATATTTCCATTACCATTTGCTGATTTGTGTCAGAATCTGCTTCAGATTTAGCGTAAATTTTATCTTATGAATTGCTATGGGTGAAATTCTCATTGCTGGTACTGCAGTATACCCATCCCATGTGGATGTACCCTGAAAGGGTGGGTAAGAGATATTCTTTTCACGTATGATAAATAGATGTTTGTAAGGCAGTGCTCCCCAGCCTGTGGCTCTCCAAAACCCCCATCCACAGCCTGCGAGGGTCATATTATTGAAGAATAGCCTCGGCATACCTAAAATTCCTGCTATTTATTTTTACTTCTAGCGTTATGTCACTGTTTTGGTAAATGGTTTCTTTTTCCCTACAGAGGAAAAGCATTCCCTAGTATGGATGTGGAAATCAATGGAAGGAACGGCCACCAGGGGGAAAGCTTTCCAAATATGTTACACAATACGGAGAACCAAATAAAATGTATGTATTAACTCAAAGATCTAAGAAATCAATGAGAATTGTTGCTGGTGCTGTAATATTTTTCATAAAAAAAAAAAAAGACAATTATAAAATGGTATATACCATAAAGCTATCAGAATCCTGTTCAAGATAAGATTTCTAAAATAAAAAAGTTAAAGTCCGTCAGAAGTGAATGGACAGGTAGACCAAAATGCACACTACTGTTCCATTCAGACAGGGGACTCGGGGGCCACTAATTCTCACTCGGACCCCCGTGATCCAATATTTATCACCTTGGTGGGTTTGATGTCAGGTGTCTGCTGGAGTAACTATTTATAATATATACTGTACAAAACTGGTGAAGACAAAACCTGTGATGTCTTTCTCTGGCATATTTCTAACTTACTTAAGCAATCAGGTAACATTTCCCTTGCAATGTTGTTGACACACATTAAGTTCTTACAGTGTTACTTATTTATGATCCAGTCTTCTGCATTTGCCACAGCTTAGCCACTTAAAAGCCTTAAGGCACTTTCCTAGGTCTTTTCTTCTGCTAAAGAGAAAAAAAAAGTCATTCCATGTCTTAAGAGTGCCGATTTTTTGAGTCAATAAATTTTAAAATGGAGCACAATAAAGGTTTTTTCAGGACTTTGATATTGATCATCTACCCTTAGCACGGTCTCTGATCAGCTGAAGGCACCACAGCCACCTAACACAGTAGGGAGAGCTCTGCCCCCTGTGTAGAGGCCGAGCCAAGTTACTGCAGTTCAGCCCCTATTATAGAGCGGCCTCGTACACTCTGTTAGTTCAGGTGGATGCAGCTGATCAATAAGGGTGCTGGGTGTTGGACCAAAACTGATCTCATATTGATGACCTAAACGAAAAAAAGATCATCAATGTCGACTTCCTAGAAACCGCCTTTCACATGTTTATAATTTTATCGGAAAATGTATTTGATAATGCTCAGATATTCAATATAATATAAAATTCTGTCTGCCTTTCTTTATGTCTGGAGGCCCAAATACATATTTCTTAGGTACAATGATAGGACCATGACTCCCTAGACAATAACAAAATAACTGCTACTGCTTCCTAGTTGCCAGACCCATGCCCCTGTCTGACATCTATTAGTGCTCTGTGGCTACTGGCAGAAGATGCACCACCGGGATTTCATGCATTGGAGTTTCATTTTAAGCAATTTCAGGGCCTTACAGGCAAAAAGTGCCTGAACTCAGCCTTATTTCTTATGTTTTTTGCTGTATACAGGCTAATGACTATTGAATATGCCAAAAATATACTTATGACAAAGAATGGAGACACAAACCTGAGTTTAAATAGTGCAAACCTTCAAAATCAGGTGATAACAATTAACCTTGGCCACACCTAGGTACAGGTTTTTAAGATCCAGGACATTAATGCAAGTAAAATACTTATCTAAAGGCACATCTTAAAAACAAAAATTTTGTTTTTAAGATGTGCCTTTAGATAAGCATTTTAATTGCATTAATGTCCTGGATCTTAAAAACTTGTATTGAGGTGTGGCCAAGGTTAATTTTAAAGGTGTGTACTATTTAAACTCAGTTTTGTGTGTCCATTCTTTGTCATGAGTAAGGATCGATACTATGTGATCCGAAATGCGTAGATATGGATTGTATGTCGGTTTTTATTGCACTTTTTGAAATAAAGCCTGTGCACGCTTTATGGAAGCTGGATGTTGTTTCTATTTTTGGGATATATCCTGCGCTTGGTTCCCGGCGCTTTCTGTGCTTCCTTTGTCATTATAGCCAGGTGAGCGCAGCTATTCTTTTTCGTTTATAGGCTAATGAATAGTTACAAACTGTTTATAAAGAGTCACTTTTGTCTTCAGAGCCAATCATATGTCATTGGTATCAATATGATTGAAATCTAAAATCAAATTCTTTGCAATTAAGCGTTTTAAATAATTCTCAAATTTTGGGATCTCTATTAACTAGAAATGATGCATAAT
Source organism: Bufo gargarizans (assembly GCF_014858855.1). Lineage (NCBI taxonomy): Eukaryota > Metazoa > Chordata > Amphibia > Anura > Bufonidae > Bufo > Bufo gargarizans. The sequence goes on along the minus strand of NC_058084.1, from coordinate 278,212,375 downwards.
ATATCATCATAACAAATATTTGTTTAATAAATATAATCCAGTATTTGTATAATATTTTTAGACACATGATTATTAAAATCCAAACTGTTATCTTTCTTCCTTGATAGTAATGAATTCTGGTGACAGTGGAATTTCATTACTAAAAGTCCGAACAAATGAAGACCAGTGGGTTTGGGTTGAGGCAAATGCTCCAATACTCTACAGAAATGGATGTTCAGATTATGTAGTTGTCCCCCAACAAGCTCAGAGGTATGAAATTACAATATCAAACATTGTGTATACAGTACTACTTACACACGGGTGTACCTTTCCTAGAGGCAAACCACACAACTGTCCCTTGGTGGGATGGGGCTCAGCACTGAACTACTTCTGCTTCAGACACAGCATTGGCTTACAGCAACTACTAAAGGGAATATTTTACAGCTCCCATTGAGGTAATTAGTAGCTGTATAAATCTATATGCACTGGGCCCCCATAGTGGTGCCTGCAGGCAATTAGAGTTTTCCTGTGTTATGGTAGGGTGACCATATTTTAGTTTTAAAAAAAGAAAACACTTGGGACAAGAAGGTTGACAGCGCTGCACTATGTCCTGACACAGTATGTGGTGACAACACCTGCAGAAGAGTTTCAGGGAGCGATGAAGGTAAAGGCCATATTCCCTCACTCCTTAGGGCCTCCTGTCCTCTGAAGCTGTACTAATGAGCAGTCCCGGGACAAGGTATTTTGGTCCCCTAGGCAGAGCAGGCAAATTTCCCAACCCCTCCCCCCTAATCAATTCACATTGACCCTACTTTCTAATAAAGAGATTTAAACACATTTTATAAGAAACACGGGTATACCAAATGTATATACAGTGACCGACAGATGATGTCTGCACAGATTTCAGCTGTTAACTTAACTTTTCTTCTTCATCTGGTCCAGGTCATCATGCGCAGATGTCTTTGGCCAGGGGTGTACTACCCCCTCTGCTATGTAAAAAGCAAGATTAATAAATCACCGCCCCCCCCCCCCCCCCCCTCTCAAATCCCTGCAGACCTCAGATCAGACCACACAATTCATGTGCCCCCCCCCTCCACAGATCTCTGCAGACCTCAGATCAGACCCCAAAATTCATATGCCACCCTACCCATAGATCCCAGCAGACCTCAGATCAGACGCCAAAATTTGTGTCCCCACCACAGATCCCTTTAGACCTCAGAACAGAGTCAAATTTCGTATGTCCCCCCATCCATATATGCCTGCAGACCTCAGATCTGAGCCCAAAGTTAATGTGCACCTCTCCCACAGATCCATGCAGACCTCAGATTAGACCCCAAAATTCATGTGCCTCACTAAATCATCAGATCCCTGCAGATCTCAGATCAGTTACATATGCTTTACTTACTAGCATACAAAAATGTGAGTTAATAATTGCCTTGTAATGTTATACATATGGTTAATTTCAGGGATGAGGAGGCCCAAATAAAAAAGCAGACTATGCTTGGTATGAAAGGAAGCAGAGAAGCTCCTTCATGCAATACTTCAAGTGAATCACCAGTGCTTTTGAAGCAGCATCTGACATGGGGAAAACATGAAAAGGAAGAAATGAAGATTAAATTTCATACAAGGACTGACTCATTTTTGCAGGAGGAAAACTACTTACCTAAGAATCTTTCTAGCATTCAGAATCACTGTAACAGCAGCAGTCCATGGACAGTAAAAAATCCTGTTGGATCTAGATCAGGACACCAGTTGATAGGATCATTCTCAAGTAGATCTGGGAGGCCTTTTTACAATCTGGACCAAAGTCATGCTGGAATGCATCTGACAGGTCGTCCCCATCGTGGAGCTGTTGAGAATTTTCAAGCATATCATGGTCTGCAGCAGCATTCTGTAGACTCTTACCCTACAGATAATATAAAAATGGAAAATGCTTTTGTAAGTCCAGATGTCTTATATGACTCAGGTCTGCCTTTAAACATCCCCATCAAAACTGAAAATGACTCTGATTCTGAGGGCATGTCTGAACCTTACCCAAAGCCACATGGTCATGGATGGGCAAGTGAAAACAATGCCCTGAAGAGAACTTTGATGGACTTTCCTGAAGGGCTTCATCTTAAGACTGAATCAGGCCTCTGTCAGCAAAATTCCTGCCTAAAACCAAAGCATCTTATGCATTCTACTCATAGAGGACATTGTTTTGTTCCAGCTGCACATATGAACCATATAAACACAAGTCGGCAGTTTAAAGCTCTCTACAACAAGGATCCAACTCAATTTTATCCTCAGAAGTGCAACTACCTAGACAGCATACTGAGCCAACAGGGGGCAGATTGTTTAAATAGTCAGCCTTATACAATAGATGACAAGAATCAGGGTGACCAATCTTATAAGCTACAATGTGATTTTAAAGCTCATAATATTTTTCAGAATATCAAGCGTGAGCCCCTGGACTCACCTCCATGGGTTGAAAGCGATCAGGATTTGGTACCAGCACTCTACCAAAAAAACACACTGATGGGTTTTTTACCTGGTCAAATGCCACATAATGCAGCGGAATTTGCATACATTCAATAAGTTTTGCATTTCTTATTGGAATTTTAGATAAAATAATATATTGCACTATTTCGACATAAGGTCTCCTTTTATATGCTTACACTGTGGTAAAAGTGCGGTTGGTGCTTATAAAGCCTTATGTACTGGGCAGACATTTTTAAAACAGCTTTTTTCTGAAGAGATGCAACTATTTTTCCCATTTGTTACCACTAATGATAAAAAAAAAGTTTTTGCTTCTGTAGAAAATGATTTTATGAGATGTTTTATGAAATGTTCAGTCATTTTCTAAGTTTTATAACTCCACAGACTATGTGGCATTCCCATACAGGGTGTGTATCTTTTCAACAGTCCTTTCTTTTGAATGAAGGATGACAGTATTAACAATTTGACATACACTGACTTTTGCCTTTATGAATATTGGACTGAATGTATTTGGCACCTTAACAAGAAGAAAACTGACAGACGTAAATATGTTTTTGCTCTAGACAGTAATACGCCATGATAATTGCTTTAGCTTTTTTTTACAGACATGGTATTTATAGAAAAACTGTCAGACATTTATTTCCTGTGTTAAAATTAAAATAATTTCACAGATTCTGAGCTGAGAGCAGGAAATATGGCCATGAAGAGTAAAACAATAAAATAAATATTATGTTTGCTTTTTGATATGAATATCAGTTTCTTGCACAAAGGTTGTGGGCCTTTAGAGTCTGCAGTTATGAGTGTGTCCATTTGTATGTACTGTATGTACATAATCACAGATGTAATTGAGGCTAAAATCTTTATTGGGAATATAAATAAATAAAATGAGTAGAGAAAACCCACTTAAATCCAATAAGTGAATGCCATAAAAAAATAAAAATAAACTGTGGCAGAACTGTGTATTTTTTCCACTACATTGTATGCAACCATAACGTTTGTAGCGTTCAAACGCGCTGTAAAACGCTCAACACGTGAAAACCAATGCTTCCCTATGGCCCTGGTTCACACTTGAGCGTTTTACAGCGCGTTTGAACGCGCTGTAAAACGCCCGACGCATAAACAAGTTCTTGAGCTTTTTTTGGGGCGTTTGTCGCGCGTTTTGGCCATAGACTCATTGGACAACACTGCAGTCAATCACACAAACGCGCGTCAAACGTGCGTTTACTATTGCAAAAAACGCGCATAAAAACGCGCCACAAATACGCGCGTAAAACGGGCGTCTCAGAAACGCTCAGGTGTGAACCCAGGGTAAGGCCTCTTTCACACGAGCGTGACGGATTAGGTCCGGACGTGTTCAGGGAAAGTTCAGTGAAACTCACACCACTTTGCAAGCAAGTTCAGTCAGTTTTGTCTGCGATTGCGTTCAGTTGTTCAGTTTTTTCCACGCGGGCGCAATGCGCTTTGATGCGTTTTTCACGCGTGTGATAAAAAACTGAAGGTATAAAAACAACATCTCTTTGCAACCATCTGGGAAAAACGCATTGCATCCACACTTGCTTGCGGATGCAATGCATTTTTCACTGAAGCCACATTCACTTCAATGGGGCCAGGGCTGCGTGAAAAATGCAGAATATAGAACATGCTGCATTATTCCCGCAAAGCAGAACTGATGCGTGAAAAAAAACGCTCATGTACAGAAACCCATTGAAATGAATGTGTCAGGATTCTGTGGGGGCACTATGCGTTCACGTCACGCATTGCACCCGCGCAGAAAACTCGCTAGTATGAAAGGGGCTTAAATGGTGCCATGACAACTTGCACCACCAAAAATAATCCCTCATAATGCTATGTGAATTGAAAAATAAAAATAAAGTTCTTACTCTGGGAAAGCGGGAAGTGAAAAACAAGGTTTAACATTGACTTATAGGATCTGGTTACATCATGGCGGCAGAGCTAATTTGCATACCTAATTCTAACGAGTAACAAAGGTTCGCTAAAGTAGACTGGAATCAAATGCACGTTATTGCTCAAGAATCGAACATATATACAGAAACAGATCACTCACGTGGCACTTGAACATGAGTTCTCAATATCACAAGGTCCTCAATACCATGTTCCCAGCACAAGAGGGCTGTGTATAGGCTACTTGCTGGAAATAAGTCAAAGTATTCAAAAATAAAAGCATACAAGTTTATTTTGTATCCTTAACCACTTCCCAATATAGGCTGTACATGTACGGCTCAGAGGGAAATTAATTTCCTCATCCCGCCATGTACGGCGTACTGATCAGGCGGACATAGGAGCATTAGTGTAAAAAAAGCCACCTTGTCCTCATAAAGCCATTTACTATTGTAAAAACATAGAAAAAGAAATATATATTAGTTATCGTAATGTTCGTAACAACCAGCTCTATACAAATATTACATGACCTACTCCGTCAGGTGAATTCTGTAAAAAGTTAATAAAAACCGTGCCAGAACAGCCATTTTTTGTCACCTCGCTTCGCTATCAAGTGATCAAAAATGTTATGCACCCCCAAATGGTACCAATGAAAAGGTCAACTCATCCCACCAAAAAAAATTGCCTTCACAGAAGACCATTGCCAGAAAAATAAAAAAAATATGGCTCTCAGGAAATGATGACACAAAAACATGATTTTATTTTTTAAAAACCCTTTAACTGAGTAAAAGTAACAAAACTTTAAAAAAGATAGAAAATTGGTATCTCTGTAATCATACCAACCAGCAGAATAAAGTTAATATGTCATTTTTCCCACAAAGTGTGCACCGCAATAACAAAACCCAAAAAGCAATAGCAGAATTGCCTTTTCTATCTCCTGCTTCCCAAAAACAATCAAAAAGTCATATGCACCCCAAAATATTACCAATTATAAGGCAAATTATCCCACAAAAAATAAGCCCCACACAGCTCCGTTGAAAGAAAAATAAAAAATGTATGGTTGTCAGAAAATAGCTGTACTGGCACCTAAAAGGCTGTTTAATAGCAACAATGGTGCCTGTAAACTAATTCATCAAAATATGTGCTGAAAAACCCAAAAGGTGCTCCTTCTCATAGCATACCTAAACAGAAGTTTACCTCCACATTTATGGCATTTCTGTACTCACTAGAACCAATCTAAAAATGTAAGGGATATTGTGAGTCTCAGATAGCACAAGTGGGGGACAGCATATTGGGGAATGAAATTCCATATCTTTGGAAAACTTGCAATTTTCATTTTGCATGGTCACCTTCTGCAAAATACCTGTGGTGTCAAAATTTTCACTTCATCCCTTGCTAAATAACACAAGGGTGTAGTTTCCAAAATGGAGTCACTTATTAGGGGTTTTCACTGTATGGTTACCTCAGGGTCTATGCAAATGTGATGTGGCACCAAAAAACCATTCCAACAAAATCTGCATGTCAAAAATCCAATTGCGCTCCTTCCCCTGTGAGCTCTACCATATGCCCTTACAGCTTGTGTCCAAATTAATGGAATTTCTGTATCCAGTAGAACCTGCCCATGAATTCAAGTAGTGTGGTGTGAGTCTCAGATGGCTCCAGCTGGGCAAAGCATATTGGACACTGAAATGACAAATCTATAGAAAAATTGCTGTAATGTTGTACAGTCTTCTGCACATTAATTTCTGCAAAATACGTACCTATGGTGTCAAAGTGCTCACCCAACCGTTTAATAGAGGTGGAGTTTCCCAAATGTGGTCACTTCTCAGGAGTTCAATTTATCATTTCACCCTACAGCCTCTGCAGTTGTCAGTAAAAGTGGTGTAAATAACCACACTCTTATACTCCTCATACTTTCAGGCACAAGAATAGGGCCACATGTAGTGTGTTTATAAAACTAGGAAACACAGCATAGTAATAAGATGGTTTACTTTTCACACTAGCACAAGACAGGCAGAAAATGTTTGGAAATTAAATGCCATATCTGTGGAAAAAAATGGCAATGTTCCCTTTGTATCATCTGCTGTGCATTAATTTTAGCAAAAACACCTGTGAGTTCAAAATGCTCGCTTCTTAATAAATACTTTGATGCGTGTAATTTCCACATCTTGGGGGTTCTATTCATTGTTTCATCACATAGACTCTGCAGTTGTCAGCACAAGCTGCATAAATCACCACATACGGCCTCAGATGCAAATTACTGCTCTTTCACTCATAGGTCCTGTAGTATATAGTAATGCAAAAAATGACGGCCACATGTAAGGTGTTTCTAAAACTAGGAGAAATAATAAGAGGGCTGACTTTTCTAACTGGCACATTCTGGCCACAACATATTGGGCACTGAAATGGCATATCTGTGTAAAAATGGCAGATCTCCCGTGCATTAATTTTTGTAAAACATTTGTAGGGTCAAAATGCTGCTTGGTAAATTCTGTAAGAGGTGTAGTTTCTAAAATAGGGTTACATCTTGGGGGTTTCTATTTTTAATTTCACCTCAGAGCCTCTGCAGTAAATCACCAGCTAGGCCACAAATGCACATGGTGCTTTTTCTGTGCTGAACCCTGAAATGTGCCCAAACAGCAGTTTCAGACCACATAGAGGGTATTTTCATACTCGTACCCTGAACTCCACCCAAACCACTGTACCTACCTACTTGGATCTGCCCTAAATAGTGGCCCCCAACTGGGCGATTGTTCCTAACCTGACTAAGTGCACAAGAACTAGTCTGGGGTGAAGGGGTAGTCAGACACACCCCTGTCAGAACCAGAGAGTAACACCAGAACCAAGATTGAGAGACAAATGCAGAGTCAAATACAAATGCAAGTGTGTAACATGTGTTTTACTGTAGAGAAAAGTTTTTTCTGAAACTGCCTTTTTAAACACAAATAACATAGGCAAATCTTACACCGGCCTTTCCTGCATCATGATATTATTCAGTTGAGGAGTAGAATAATCACATGTTATTTGCGTTTTTAAAAGCAAATAACACAGTAGGCAGAAATTGTACCGACACCAATACTGCATTATTCCCAAAGTCTGTTTGTAGAAGGATTTAATTGGGCCTCAAACAGACAACAAACTTGAAATGTTGCTACCACCGTTCCATAACTTGTGTGTTTGTATACAAAATGTATAACTTTTCATTTTTAGAAAATTATGAGTTTAAATTAGGCCTAATAATAAAATGTCTGAAATATGGTTTCAAAACAAAACACCCAGGTCTTGTCCTCCCAGAGCCAGATTATAGGTAGTAGCAGCACCAGCTATCTGGCCAGAAGTAGTAGTGAGATTGTGGACTGGATGGCTCACCCCTCCTCTCATTCACAGCCAGTGGCGTAAGGATCGTTATAGCAGCCATAGCAATGGCTATGGGGCCCTACGCCACTGGGGGCCCGGCCGCCAGCTGAGGATTATAAAAAATAAATAAACCATCTGTGTACGATAAAGGGCGGCCTTCCCTCCTCCCCGATCCCCCACCCCCATCATTGGTGGCAACGTCAGTTCCGATCAGAGTCCCATTAGTGTAATGATGGGGCTCCGATCGGTTACCATGGCAGCCAGGACGCTACTGAAGTCCTGGCTGCCATGGTCAGTTAGTCAGCACAGCATACTTACATGCACTGTGGCCGCCGGGCGCTCCTCCTTCTTGTAACTCGTCACAGATCTGTGCGGCACATTGCTATAAGCATAAGCAATGCGCCGCACAGACCTGTGAGCTACAAGAAGAAGGAGCGTTGGGCGGCCACAGCGTATTTAAGTATGCTGTGCTGACTAACTGACCATGGCAGCCAGGACTTCAGTAGCGTCCTGGCTGGCATGGTAACTGATCGGAGCCCCAGCATTACACTGCTGGGACTCCGAATAGAACTGCCGCTACCACCAATGTTGGGGGTGGGGGGGTTGGGGGAGGGCGCACTGCCCACCAATGATTATAATACCGGGGGGCTTGCACTGTCCACCAATGATTATAATATTAGGGGGGGTGGAGGGCTTGTACTGCCCACCAATGATTATAATACGGGGGGGGGCTTGCACTGCCCACCAAGGATTATAATATTGGGGGGGCTTGCACTGCCCACCAATGATTATAATACTGGGGGGGCTTGCACTGCCTACCAATGATTATAATACTGGGGGGACGGCTTGCACTGCCCACCAATGATTATAATACTGGGGGGGGGGAGCACTGCCCACCAATGATTTTAATTCGGGGGGGGGGGGGTGGACTGCCCACCAATGATTTTAATACCGGGGGGCGCACTAAACCAAGGATTTTAATACTGGGGGGGCACACTGCCCACCAATGATTTTAATACTGGGGAGGGCACACTGAGGGCTGGTGGAGAGGCACTGGGGGCTGATTGAGAGGCACTGGGCGGCTGGTGAGAGGCACTGGGGGCTGATGGAGAGGCACTGGGGGCTGGTGAGAGGCACTGGGGGCTGGAGAGAGGCACTGGGGGCTGGAGAGAGGCACTAGGGGCTGATGGAGAGATACTGGGGGCTGGTGAGAGGTACTGTGGGCTGATGGAGAGGCACTGGGGGCTGATGGAGAGGCAATGGGGGCTGGTGAGAGGCTACTGGGGGCTGATGGAGAAGCTACTGGGGGCTGCTATGAGGCTACTGGGGGCTGCTATGAGGCATGGGGCTCTTATCTGAGGTCTGATTGGGGGTCATTCATATTGGGGTCTGAGCTGAGGTGTTAAAGGCCTCACAGTCTCCCACACTCCATCTGCCCAGCCAAGCCTGCCGGCACCCCTGAGGCCAAGCCAGCTAGCACCCCTGAGGCCAAGCCTGTCAGCACCCCTGAGGCCAAGCCAGCCAGCACTCCTGAGGCCAAGCCTGTCAGCACCCCTGAGGCCAAGCCTGTCAGCACCCCTGAGGCCAGGCCTGCCAGCACCCCTGAGGCCAAGCCTGTCAGCACCCCTGAGGCCAAGCCTGCCAGCACCCCTGAGTCTTCAGAACTGTAAGTAAATTATATATAAGGGGAGCTTATAATATGAAAGAGACTAATTATGTCTGAACAGACATATAGCGCAAATTCCAGTTTTTGTTTATGTTTTATGTTGCACTGAATTTTCTGCGAAATATATATATATTTTTTATTTATTTTTTTGGGGTGGAGGCGGGGTGGCAGTGGATCTTGGGTGAGTTCCCACACTTCATTTCCCAGGACTTGACCCCTGGAGTGGTCCCGCAGTATGGGTTCTGACTAGTCCTACTTTAATACACAGACATTTAGATTCATACATTTCCTACACATGGCACAAATGCATTGCCAGTGACCAACTGTCTGTGCTTAGTCCTACGCGTAACCGTCACAAGTGCATGAGGAGCTAAGGATGTGGCGGCGAGGTCCGAGAGGTATGTGGGGGTGGGAGATCTGGGAGGGGGCCCATAATTTTTTTTTTTGCTATGGGGCCCAGTCATTTCTAGCTACGCCCCTGGTCACAGCAGTATGACGTTGAGGTCACTTCTGAGTCTGACACCGTGCCTTGGAGCTAGGGGTCAAAGCATTTAAAGCATTCCTCCTGCTCCTCCTCCATGCAGCCTTTCGGTGGCGTCCTCTCTGTCTTCTGTCCCTTCCTAGTGGGATGCCTTCTTTTTTCCTGTGGTGGTGGTGCAGGCACTAAAAGTGAAAGTGGCGCTTTTGTATAAAAAAATGGGAAAAGTTGTCTTTTGCCAAGATATTTATCTCACCCAGCATGGGTATATGTAAAATTACACCCCAAAACACATTCCCCAACTTCTCCTGAGTACGGCGATACCAGATGTGTCACACTTTTTTGCAGCCTAGATGCGCAAAGGTGCCCACATTCCTTTTAGGAGGGCATTTTTAGACATTTGGATCCCAGACTTCTTCTCACGCTTTAGGGCCCCTAAAAAGCCAGGGCAGTATAAATACTCCACATGTGACCCCACTTTGGAAAGAAGACACCCCAAGGTATCCAATGAGGGGCCTTGCAAGTTCATAGAATTTTTTTTTTTTTCGCATAAGTTAGCGGAAATTGATTTTTTTTTGTTTTTTCTCACAAAGTCTCACTTTCCGCTAACTTAGGACAAAAATTTCAATCTTTCATGGACTCAATATGCCCCTCAGCAAATACCTTGGGGTGTCTTCTTTCCAAAATGGGGTCAGTTGTGGGGTGTTTGTACTGCCCTGGCATTTGAGGGTCTCCGCAATCATTACATGTATGGCCAGCATTAGGAGTTTCTGCTATTCTCCTTATATTGAGCATACAGGTAATGAGATTTTTTTTTCCGTTCAGCCTCTGGGCTGAAAGAAAAAAATGAACGGCACAGATTTCTTCATTCGCATCGATCAATGTGGATGAAAAAATCTCTGCCCAAAAAAAAAAAATGGAGGGGAAAGGCGTCTGCCAGGACATAGGAGCTCCGCCCTACATCCATACCCACTTAGCTCGTATGCCCTGGCAAACCAGATTTCTCCATTCGCATCAATCGATGTGGATGAATAAATCATTGCCGGGATATTTTTTTTTTTTTTTTAATATATATACAAAGTGTTTGCCAAAGCATAGGAACGCCGCCTCCTCCTCAGCTCGTATGCCTCGGCAAACGTATCTGTCACTGCAGAGGAGAAAATCCCGTCTTGCAGCGCCGCATACACCGACTTGCGTGTAATATGACAGCAGCGCAATGCTTCTGTCAGAATGCACATCGGTGCTGCAGCTAGTAGATCGGTTGGTCCACCTGGAAGGTAAAAAGACAAAAAAAAAAAAAAAAACCAGGCCACAACACAATAATTTTATTAACTTTGGAACAGAACATGTAACTTTAACTTTTTGAACTAAACATTAACGTGTTTGCTTACTGGTGTTTTTTTTTTTTTTTTTTACCTTTATAGAACAAACCTCTCCTTCCCCATGGGTCAATGTGCAAAGCGCAAATCGCCCAAAGATGTGGCGAAGTGCGTTATGCACTTTGTCCCATGTGAAAGGAGACGTTTGCAGCAGCTGTGAGTGAATGGGCCCTAATAGCCCTGTGTGCCTATCCTGGTGAGATGATCCCTATGCTAATAGTGTACCTGTGAGTGGTACTTCCGGAAACACTCTCCAAAGCATAGGGCAGGGTAGTCAGGACAGAAATAGCGGGTGTCACGCCTTATTCCACTCCTGCTACAGACACGACATTTTTTTCGGGGTGGCGGTCGGTTTGAGGTACCAGGAACGACACTGGGGAAATGTCGCTCGTGTAGACGGCTAACTACACTGGTAGATGGGGCCACGGAACCTCCTGGGTACAGGAGGTTCGCGATGATCTCTTCCTGAAATTTGAGGAAGGATCCTGTTCTCCCAGCCTTACTGTAGAGAACAAAACTATTGTACAGAGCCAATTGAATTAAATATACAGACACCTTCTTATACCAGCGTCTGGTGCGTCGGGAAACTAAATACGGAGCCAACATCTGGTCATTGAAGTCCACCCCTCCCATGTGGAGGTTATAGTCGTGGACTGAGAGGGGCTTTTCAATGACACGGGTTGCTCGCTCAATTTGGATTGTCGTGTCTGCGTGAATGGAGGAGAGCATGTAAACGTCACGCTTGTCTCTCCATTTCACCGCGAGCAGTTCTTCGTTACACAGTGCGGCCCTCTGCCCCCTTGCAAGACGGGTGGTAACGAGCCGTTGGGGGAAGCCCGCGCAACTAGCTCGCGCAGTACCACAGGCGCCAATCCGTTCTAGAAACAAATGCCTAAAGAGGGCCACACTTGTGTAAAAATTGTCCACATAAAGATGGTACCCCTTGCCGAATAAGGGTGACACCAAGTCCCAAACTGTCTTCCCACTGCTCCCCAGGTAGTCAGGGCAACCGACCGGCTCCAGGGTCTGATCTTTTCCCTCATAGATCCGAAATTTGTGGGTATAGCCTGTGGCCCTTTCACAGAGCTTATACAATTTGACCCCATACCGGGCGCGCTTGCTTGGGATGTATTGTTTGAAGCCAAGGCGCCCGGTAAAATGTATTAGGGACTCGTCTATGCAGATGTTTTGCTCTGGGGTATAAATATCTGCAAATTTCAGGTTGAAATGGTCTATGAGGGGCCGAATTTTGTGGAGCCGGTCAAAAGCAGGGTGGCCTCTGGGACGAGAGGTGCTGTTATCACTAAAGTGCAGGAAACGCAGGATGGTGTCAAATCGTGTCCTGGACATAGCAGCAGAGAACATGGGCATGTGATGAATTGGGTTCGTGGACCAATATGACCGCAATTCATGCTTTTTTGTCAGGCCCATGTTGAGGAGGAGGCCCAGAAAAGTTTTAATTTCGGAAACTTGGACTGGTTTCCACCGGAAAGACTGGGCATAAGAGCTTCCCGGGTTAGCAGTTATAAATTGTGTGGCATATCTGTTTGTTTCGGCCACAACTAAGTCTAAAAGCTCCGCAGTCAAGAACAGCTCAAAAAATCCCAGGGCCGAACCGATCTGAGCTGTCTCAACCCGAACTCCAGACTGGGCAGTGAAAGGGAAAACTACGGGTGCGGCTGAAGTTGGGGACTGCCAATCAGGGTTTGCCAGCACCTCTGGGATTCTAGGGGCTCTACGGGGACACGTCTTTGCGGTGGCTGCGACGGGGTCACTACTGCACGTGCCACCGTACCAGCTTCAACTGCCCTTCTGGTGCTCGCTACTTCACCAGGTTGTACGGCAGTGCTGGTACTAGGTCCAGGAAGGGCTGGGCTGCTGGTGTATGCCTCACCACGTAATCCGACAGCACTAGCCCCACTCTGCTGCTCTTGAAGCGGATCCTGCGCAACCTGCGGTCTAGCGACACGGGGCCGGGTACGCCTGCTGCTATCAGGGACCTCAATCTCCTCGTCCGAACTTTGGGTCAGAGAGCCACTGCTTTCTACAGGTTCGTATTCTGACCCGCTGGATTCATCAGATGACGGTTCCCACTCCTCATCCGACTGGGTCAGAAGCCTGTAGGCCTCTTCAGAAGAATACCCCCCTGTTAGACATGTGGGCAACTAAATTTAGGGGTATTCCCTGAGACTACCCAAGAAAAAAAAAAGCAAGCCTGTCTTACAAAGGGGAGGCTAGCGAAGTACCGGAGGCCGCTGCGGTTGATAAAAAATATCAAAACTGATTTTTTTATCGCCGCAGTGCGTGTAAAGTGAATGTGCAGTGATCAAAAAAAAAATTTTTTTTGTCACTGCGGTGGGGCGGGCGTGGGCGAACGCACGTGTGGGCGACCGATCAGGCCTGATCGGGCAAACACTGAGTTTTGGGTGGAGGGCGAACTAAAGTGACACTAGTACTATTATAGATCTGACCGTGATCAGTTTTGATCACTTTCAGATACTATAAAAGTACAAATGCTGATTAGCGATACGCTAATCAGCGAATAACGGACTGCGGTGCGGTGGGCTGGGCGCTAACTGATCGCTAACTACCTAACCAAGGGACCTAAACTATACCTAAAACCTAACGGTCAATACCAGTGAAAAAAAAAAAGTGACAGTTTGCACTGATCACTTTTTTCCTTTTCACTAGTGATTGACAGGGGCAAGAAGGGGTGATCAAAGGGTTAATTGGGTGCTGGGAGGTGATCTGGGGGCTAAGTGTACTGTAGTGGGTACTCAGTGATGATTTGCTCCTCTGCTCCTCTCCTGGAACCAACCGACCAAAAGAAGGAGCAGAGGAGCACAGCAGCCATATAACCACATCATATTTATTAATATGTGGGGTTAAATGGCTGCTGATTGGATTTTTTGAAAATCATCAACCTGCCAGCCAATGATCGTGGCCGGCAGGTTGATGACGAACTTCTTCTTTGAATTTTGCCGGCCCGCGATGCGCATGCGCGGGCCGGCATACCCGGAAATCTCGCGTCTCGCGAGAGGACGCACCGGCGCGTCCACCCAGAGCAGCACGACCGCTGAGAAGACGCAATCCTGCGTACGGCGGTCGTGAGGAGGTTAATGCAGACGGAGGCTCCGTTCAGACTTTCAATGTAAAGTCAATGGGGGACGGATCCGCTTGAAGATTGAGCCATATGGTGTCATCTTCAAGCGGATCCGTTCCCATTGACTTACATTGTAAGACTGAACGGATCCGCTCGCCTCCGCACGGCCAGGCGGACAGCTGAACGCTGCAAGCAGCGTTCAGCTGTCCGCCTGGCCGTGCGGAGGCAAGCGGAGCAGAGGCTGAACGCCTCCAGACTGATGCAGTCTATGCGGATCCGCTCCATTCAGACTGCATCAGGGCTGGACGGAGGCGTTCGGGTCCGCTCGTGAGCTCCTTCAAACGGAGCTCACGAGCGGACCGACAAACGCAAGTGTGAAAGTAGCCTAAGTTATAAAGTGATTTTGAGGGGCTTGCGTAATGGAAAGCACCAATAAATTACCCTATTTTCGAAACTAAACCACTCAAATTATTCGAACCTGATGTTACCAACTTTGTGAACCCTTTCTTGTTTCACAAGAATTAAAGGAAAATGAAGGTGAAATTTCAAGATTTCACTTTTTTGGCGGATTTTTTATGTTAATCAATCTTTTTCTTGCAACACAGCAAGGGTTAACAGCTAAATAAACCTCAATATACTTTACTCTGATTCTGCAGTTTACAGAAATACCCCATATGTGGCAGTGGTCAGAAAGAAAGGAGTGCCATATGGATTTTGGAGGCAGATTTCTCTAGAATGGTTTTTAGGCACCATTTTGTATTTGAAGAGACCCTGGCGTACCCCTACAATGGAAACCCTCAAAGAGTTACCCCATTTTGGAAACTACATCCCTTAAAGAATTTATTAAAGGGGGTACTGAGCACTTTGACCCCCTAACCGTTTTACGGAATTTGGAAACACTTGGCTGTGAAAATGAAAAGTTTTGTTTCTTTCAATAAAATGTTGCTTTAGCCCCAAATTTTTCATTTTCACAAGGGGTAACAAGGGAAAAAGCACCCCATAATTTGTTACCCATTTTCTCCTGAATACGGCAATGCCCCATATGTAGTGGTAAACTGCTGTGGGGGCACATGGCAGCACTCAGATAGGAAGGAGCGTCATATGGTTTTTGAAGCAGATTTTGATGGATTGGTTTACGGGAGCCATTGGTTTTTATTTTTTCAGTGATTGTCTTATGTGGGAGTTGATTTTTTCCAGGCTGAGGTGACGTTTTCATTGGTACCATTTTGGGGTACATAACACTTTTTGATCGCTTGGTATTAAACTTTTTGTAAGGAAAGGTGACAAAAAATTACTGTTTTGGAATATTTTTTTTTTTTTTTTTTTATAGCATTCACCTGAGGGGCCATCTTATGTGATATTTTTATAGAGCAGGTTGTTAAGGACATGGCGATACCCAATGTGTCCTTTAATTTTAAGTTTTACACAGGGAAAGCCTTTTTGAACAGAATAAAATCTTCTATTTGTGTTGCCATTTTATGAGAGCCATATTTTTTTTATTTTTTGGGCGATTGTCTTAGGCCTCTTGCACATGACCATATGTATTTTGCAGTCCGCAAAAAACAGATCCGAAAAAAATACGGATGACATCTGTGTGCATTCCGTTTTTTGCGGACAGATGGCCCCTAATAGAACAGTACTATCCTTGTCCGTAATGCAGACAAGAATAGGACATGTTCTATTTTTTGCGGAACGGAAATACGGAAACGGAATGCATGAAAGCCCATTGAAATGAATAGTTCCGTATACGGTCTGGTCATATTAGTGTTTTAGCATAGTCCGTGGGTAAGTTTTTTTAGCACGGATGCATGCTCTATTTTGCCCGTGTTCACGGATCCATCACGGCCATTATAGTCTATGGGTCCGTGAAAACCAGAGATGCCATCCATGTTGCATCTGTGTTTCACGGATCATTAAGAAAAGATTCTTTGAATTTTTTTTTTTAGCTGTTCAATATCAGTGAAACATGGAAGCAACATGGACAGCAAAAAACGGACACCCAGACCCAACACAGATCCTTCACAAACAGCTTCACGGATGCATCACTTACCACCTGCTCACAGATTTGAGCACAGACATGTGAATGAGGCTTTACACTTTTCATGAGGCAAGGTGACTAGAAAATGGCTGTTTTGGCACCGTTTTTTTTTTTTTTTTTATGTCGTTCACCTGACAGGGTAGATCGCATGAAATATTTGTATAGAATCGACCAATACGGACACGGCGATACCTAATATGTATGCTTTTCTTTTTTCCCCTATTTTTTACAACTTTTTAAAATTAATATTGGGAAATGGATGCTTTTTTTTTACTTAAAACTTTCTTTTTTTACTGTGTAAAAAAAATAATTTTACTTTATTTTTTTGTCCCACTCTGGGACTTCGACTATTGGGGGTCTGATCCCCTCTGTATCAGATGTATACTACAGATGTATTGTAATATACTATAATTATACTGTAATTATACTGAGTAATACACTTACAGCTTGCTTGCCTGTGAGATCCACTGGGTTGGGTCTCACAGGCTGACAGAAAGGCAGCCACGATGCCTAAGGAAGGCATCGGGCTGCCATCCAAGCCATCGGGTCCCCATCACAGCAGGGCGAGGGCCTGGTGGCAGCTCCATCCCTCCATAGACCACGCATCCTGCAGTCAGCTCTGATGCTGTGATATGCTGTGATTTTAGTGATATGCTAATGACTTACATAAGGTGCCCAAGGGGATGTCCTTTCCTAACCTGGTTCCCAGCCGCACCGCTCGGTCCGGTGCCCAGCGCCGCCTTCCTGAGTCCAGCGTTGCCTCTAATATAATATATTCAAGAGCCGGCGCTCTGACGTAATCCCTGAGCCTGTTTTAAATCCTGCGCGTGCGCACTACACACTGTAGTCTGCGCCCGTACAGACTACAGGTAATGGCACAGTCGAGCGAAGTGCGAAAGCGAAGTGCGCATGTTTGACAGTGGGGATGGTGTTCTTTGGGTTGAAGGCTTCTTTTTTATACCAACTGGACACTTTTTTGCTCAAATGTAAATAAAAGCTGAGAAATGCTTTTTTTCCACAATAATGCCTCTTGTACATTGTCTTATTATCTTTTGGGAGACACCTATGTCATTTCCCGTCAAAAAATTACTTGCTGGTTGAATAAAAGTAACGTTAAGTCAAAATTTGCCAGGGGTATGAATAATTATGGGCAGCACTGTATAAAATTAAGCTACACAGCATTAAACAGTGCAAGTTAACCCAGGGGCGTAGCTAGAAATGACTGGGCCCCATAGCAAAAAAAAAAATTATGGGCCCCCTCCCAGATCTCCCACCCCCACATACCTTTCGGACCTCGCCGCCACATCCTTAGCTCCTCATGCACTTGTGACGGTTACGCGTAGGACACCATGTCTGTGTATTAAAGTAGGACTATTCAGAACTGCCACCCATGCTGCGGGACCACTCCAGGGGTCAAGTCCTGGAAAAAAAAGTGTGGGAACTCACCCAAGATCCACTGCCACCCCGCCCCCCCACAAAAAAAAAATATATATAAATATATATTTCGCAGAAAATTCAGTGCAACATAAAACATAAACAAAAACTGGAATTTGCGCTATATGTCTGTTCAGACATAATTAGTCTCTTTCATATTATAACCTTATATATAATTTACTTACGGTTCTGAAGACTCAGGGGTGCTGGCAGGCTTGGCCTCAGGGGTGCTGGCAAGCTTGGCTTCAGGGGTGCTGACAGGCTTGGCCTCAGAGGTGCTGGCAGGCCTGGCCTCAGGAATGCTGACAGGCTTGGCCTCAGGGGTGCTGACAGGCTTAGCCTCAGGGGTGCTGGCTGGCTTGGCCTCAGGGGTGCTGACAGGCTTGACCTCAGGAGTGCTAGCTGGCTTGGCCTCAGGGGTGCTGGCAGGCTTGCCTGGGCAGAAGGAGTGTGGGAGACTGTGAGGCCTTTTTTCTCCAAGCTGCTCCGGAAAAAAAAAAAATCATTATACCTCAGGTCAGACCTACCAATCAGACCCCCAATGTTAATCAGACCTCAGCTAACAGCCCCAATAAGATCCCCAATGTTAATGAGACCCCAATAAGAACTCAGATAACACCACAGCTCAGACCCCAATATGAATGACCCCTAATCAGACCTCAGATAAGAGCCCCATGCCTCATAGCAGCCCCAAGTAGCCTCATAGCAGCCCCCAGTAGCTTCTCCATCAGCCCCCAGTAGACTCTCACCAGCCCCCATTGAGAGGCAAGGGCTGATGGAGAGGCACTGGGGGCTGATTGAGAGGCACGGGCTGATGGAGAGGCAATCAGCCCCAGTGCCTCTCCATCAGCCCCCAGTACCTCTCACCAGCCCCCAGTATCTCTCCATCAGCCCCTAGTGCCTCTCTCCAGCCCCCAGTGCCTCTCACCAGCCCCCAGTGCCTCTCCATCAGCCTCCAGTGCCTCTCACCAGCCCCCAGTGTCTCTCAATCAGCCCTGAGTGCCTCTCACCAGCCCCCAGTGCCTCTCACCAGCCCCTAGTGCCTCTCCACCAGCCCCCAGTGCCTCTCCAGTAGCCCCTAGTGTGCCCTCCCCGGTATTAAAATCATTGGTGGGCAGTGTGCCCGCCGGTATTAAAATCATTGGTTAAGTGCACCCCCCGGTATTAAAATCATTGGTGGGCAGTGTTCCCCCCCCCCCGTATTATAATCAATGGTGGGCAGTGCAAGCCGTCCCCCCAGTATTATAATCATTGGTAGGCAGTGCAAGCCGTCCCCCCAGTATTATAATCATTGGTGGGCAGTGCAAGCTCCCCCAGTATTATAATCATTGATGGGCAGTGCAAGCCCCCCCAGTATTATAATCATTGGTGGGCAGTGCAAGCCCTCCACCACCCTAGTATTATAATCATTGGTGGAAAGTGCAAGCCCCCCAATATTATAATCATTGGTGGGCAGTGTCATTTCTATATGAGTCGGCTAAATCCCATCCCTCAGAGGGACCTCTCCTACATGACTCCTTCTCAGTATATAATAGATGGAGAAGGACCTTCTGGAGTCCGGGAAATAGTTATTTCTATATGAGTAGGCTAAATCCCATCATTCAGAGGGACCTCTCCTACATGACTCCTTCTCAGTATATAATAGATGGAGAAGATCCTTCTGGAGTCTAGGAAACAGTAATTTCTATATGAGTCGGCTAAATCCCATCCCTCAGAGGGACCTCTCCTACATGACCCCTTCTAAGTATATAATAGATGGAGAAGGTCATTCTGGGGTCCAGAAAGTAGTCATTTCTATATTTGTCGGCTAAATCCTATCCCTCAGAGTGACCTCTCCTACATGACTCCTTCTCAGTATGTAATAGATGGAGGTCCTTATAGTGGAGTCCGGGAAATTGTCATTTCTATATGAGTCGGCTAAATCCCATCCCTCAGAGGGACCTCTCCTACATGACTCCTTCTCAGTATATGATAGAAGGAGAAGGTCATTCTGGGGTCCACATATTTGTCATTTCTATATGAGTTGGCTAAATCCCATCCTTTAGAGGGACCTCTCCTACATGACTCCTTCTCAGTATATAATAGATAGAGAAGGTCCTTCTGGAGTCCAGGAAATAGGCATTTCTATATGAGTCGGCTAAATCCCATACCTCATAGGGACCTCTCCTACATGACTCTTTCTCAGTATGTCATAGATGGAGGTCCTTATAGTGGAGTCCGGGAAATTGTCATTTCTATATGAGTCGGCTAAATCCCATCCCTCAGAGGAACCTCTCCTACATGACCCCTACTCAGTATATAATAGATGGAGAAGGTCATTCTGGGGTCCAGAAAATAGTCATTTCTATATTAGTCGGCTAAATCCCATCCCTCAGAGGGACCTCTTCTACATGATTCCTTCTCAGTATGTAATAGATGGAGGTCCTTATAGTGGAGTCCGGGAAAATGTCATTTCTATATGAGTCGGCTAAATCCCATCCCTCAGAGGGACCTCTCCTACATGACTCCTTCTCAGTAAATAATAGATGGAGAAGGTCCTTCTGGAGTCCGGGAAATAGTCATTTCTATATGAACTGGCTAAATCCCATTCCTCAGAGGGACCTCTCCTACATGACTCCTGCTCAGTATATAATAGATGGAGAAGGTCCTTCTGGAGTCCAGAAAACAGTCATTTCTATATAAGCTGGCTAAATCCCATCACTCAGAGGGACCTCTCCTACAGGACTCCTTCTCAGTATGTCATAGATGGAGAAGGTCCTTCTGGAGTCCGGGAAATAGTCATTTCTATATGAACTGGCTAAATCCCATTTCTCAGAGGGACCTCTCCTACATAACTCCTTCTCAGTATATGATAGATGGAGAAGGTCATTCTGGGGTCCAGAAAATTGTCATTTCTATATGAGCTGGCTAAATCCCATCCTTTAGAGGGACCTCTCCTACATGACTCCTTCTCAGTATATAATAGATGGAGAAGGTCCTTCTGGAGTCCAGGAAATAGGCATTTCTATATGAGTCGGCTAAATCCCATCCCTCAGAGGGACCTCTCCTACATGACTCTTTTTCATTTATTCATAGATGGAGGTCCTTATAGTGGAGTCCGGGAAATTGTCATTTCTATATGAGTCGGCTAAATCCCATCCCTCAGAGGGACCTCTCCTACACGACTCCTTCTCAGTATATAATAGATGAGAAGGTCCTTCTGGAGACCGGGAAATAGTCATTTCTATATGAACTGGCTAAAGCCCATTCCTCAGAGGGACCTCTCCTACATGACTCCTGCTCAGTATATAATAGATGGAGAAGGTCCTTCTGGAGTCCAGAAAATAGTCATTTCTATATAAGCTGGCTAAACCCCATTACTCAGAGGGACCTCTCCTACATGACTCCTTCTCAGTATGTAATAGATGGAGGTCCTTAAAGTGGAGTCCGGGAAATTGTCATTTCTATATGAGTCGGCTAAATCCCATCCCTCAGAGGGACCTCTCGTACATGACTCCTTTCAGTATATGATAGATGGAGAAGGTCATTCTGGGGTCCAGAAAATTGTAATTTCTATATGAGTTGGCTAAATCCCATCCTTCAGAGGGACCTCTCGTACATGACTCCTTCTCAGTATATAATAGATGGAGAAGGTCCTTCTGGAGTCCAGGAAATAGGCATTTCTATATGAGTCGGCTAAATCCCATCCCTCAGAGGGACCTCTCCTACATGACTCCTTCTCAGTATATAAAAGATGGAGAAGGTCCTTCAGGAGTCTAGGAAATAGTAATTTCTATATGAGTCGGCAAAATCCCATCCCTCAGAGGGACCTCTCCTACATGATCCCTTCTCAGTATATAATAGATTGAGAAGGTCATTCTGGGGTACAGAAAATAGTCTTTTCTATATTTGTCGGCTAAATCCCATCCCTCAGAGGGACCTCTCCTACATAACTCCTTATCAGTATGTAATAGATGGAGGTCCTTATAGTGGAGTCCGGGAAATTGTCATTTCTATATGAGTCGGCTAAATCCCATCCCTCAGAAGGACCTCTCCTACATGACTCCTTCTCAGTATATGATAGATGGAGAAGGTCATTCTGGGGTCCAGAAAATTGTCATTTATATATGAGTTGGCTAAATCCCATCCTTTAGAGGGACCTCTCCTACATGACTTCTTCTCAGTATATAATAGATGGAGAAGGTCCTTCTGGAGACCAGGAAATAGGCATTTCTATATGAGTCGGCTAAATCCCATCCCTCAGAGGGACCTCTCCTATATGACTCTTTCTCAGTATGTCATAGATGGAGGTCCTTATAGTGGAGTCCGGGAAATTGTCATTTCTATATGAGTCGGCTAAATCCCATCCCTCAGAGGGACCTCTCCTACATGACTCCTTCTCAGTATATAATAGATGGAGAAGGTCCTTCTGGAGTCTAGGAAATATTCATTTCTATATGAGTCGGCTAAATCCCATCCCTCAGAGGGACCTCTCCTACATGACCCCTACTCAGTATATAATAGATGGATAAGGTCATTCTGGTGTCCAGAAAATAGTCATTTCTATATGAGTTGGCTAAATCCCATCCTTTAGAGGGACCTCTCCTACATGACTCCTTCTCAGTATATAATAGATGGAGAAGGTCCTTCTGGAGACCAGGAAATAGGCATTTCTATATTAGTCGGCTAAATCCCATCCCTCAGAGGGACCTCTTCTACATGACTCCTTCTCAGTATGTAATAGATGGAGGTCCTTATAGTGGAGTCCGGGAAATTGTCATTTCTATATGAGTCGGCTAAATCCCATCCCTCAGAGGGACCTCTCCTACATGACTCCTTCTCAGTAAATAATAGATGGAGAAGGTCCTTCTGGAGTCCGGGAAATAGTCATTTCTATATGAACTGGCTAAATCCCATTCCTCAGAGGGACCTCTCCTACATGACTCCTTCTCAGTATATAATAGATGGAGAAGGTCCTTCTGGAGTCCAGAAAACAGTCATTTCTATATAAGCTGGCTAAATCCCATCACTCAGAGGGACCTCTGTTACAGGACTCCTTCTCAGTATGTCATAGATGGAGAAGGTCAAACTGCGGTCCAGAAAATAGTAATTTCTATATTAGTCGGCTAAATCCCATCCCTCAGAGGGACCTCTCCTACATGACTCCTTCTCAGTATATAATAGATGGAGAAGGTCCTTCTGGAGTCCGGGAAATAGTCATTTCTATATGAACTGGCTAAAGCCCATTCCTCAGAGGGACCTCTCCTACATGACTCCTTCTCAGTATAAGATTGATGGAGAAGGTCATTCTGGGGTCCAGAAAATTGTCATTTCTATATGAGTTGGCTAAATCCCATCCTTTAGAGGGACCTCTCCTACATGACTCCTTCTCAGTATATAATAGATGGAGAAGGTCCTTCTGGAGTCCAGGAAATAGGCATTTCTATATGAGTCGGCTAAATCCCATCCCTCAGAGGGACCTCTCCTACATGACTCTTTCAAATTTATTCATAGATGGAGGTCCTTATAGTGGAGTCCGGGAAATTGTAATTTCTAAATGAGTCGGCTAAATCCCATCCCTCAGAGGGACCTCTCCTACATGACTCCTTCTCAGTATATAATAGATGGAGAAGGTCCTTCTGGAGTCCGGGAAATAGTCATTTCTATATGAACTGGCTAAAGCCCATTCCTCAGAGGGACCTCTCCTACATGACTCCTTCTCGGTATATAATAGATGGAGAAGGTCCTTCTGGAGTCCAGAAAATAGTCATTTCTATATAAGCTGGCTAAACCCCATCACTCAGAGGGACCTCTCCTACATGACTCATTCTCAGTATGTAATAGATGGAGGTCCTTAAAGTGGAGTCCGGGAAATTGTCATTTCTATATGAGTCGGCTAAATCCCATCCCTCAGAGGGACCTCTCATACATGACTCCTTTCAGTATATGATAGATGGAGAAGGTCATTCTGGGGTCCAGAAAATTGTCATTTCTATATGAGTTGGCTAAATCCCATCCTTCAGAGAGACCTCTCCTACATGACCCCTTCTCAGTATATAATAGATGGAGAAGGTCCTTCTGGGGTACAGAAAATAGTAATTTCTATATTTGTCGGCTAAATCCCATCCCTCAGAGGGACCTCTTCTACATAACTCCTTCTCAGTATGTAATAGATGGAGGTCCTTATAGTGGAGTCCGGGAAATTGTCATTTCTATATGAGTCGGCTAAATCCCATCTCTCAGAGGGACCTCTCCTACATGACTCCTTCTCAGTATATGATAAATGGAGAAGGTCATTCTGGGGTCCAGAAAATTGTCATTTCTATATGAGTTGGCTAAATCCCATCCTTTAGAGGGACCTCTCCTACATGACTCCTTCTCAGTATATAATAGATGGAGAAGGTCCTTCTGGAGACCAGGAAATAGGCATTTCTATATGAGTCGGCTAAATCCCATCCCTCAGAGGGACCTCTCCTACATGACTTTCTCAGTATGTCATAGATGGAGGTCCTTATAGTGGAGTCCGGGAAATTGTAATTTCTATATGAGTCGGCTAAATCCCATCCCTCAGAGGAACCTCTCCTACATGACTCCTTCTCAGTATATAATAGATGGAGAAGGTCCTTCTGGAGTCCGGGAAATAGTCATTTCTATATGAGTCGTCTAAATCCCATCCTTCAAAGGGACCTCTCCTACATTACTCCTTCTCAGTATACAATAGATCGAGAAGGTCCTTCTGGAGTCTAGGAAATATTCATTTCTATATGAGTCGGCTAAATCCCATCCCTCAGAGGGACCTCTCCTACATGGCCCCTACTCAGTATATAATAGATGGAGAAGGTAATTCTGGGGTCCAGAAAATAGTAATTTCTATATTAGTCGGCTAAATCCGATCCCTCAGAGGGACCTCTTCTACATGACCCCTTCTCAGTATGTAATAGATGGAGGTCCTTATAGTGGAGTCCGGGAAATTGTCATTTCTATATGAGTCGGCTAAATCCCATCCCTCATAGGGACCTCTCCTACATGACTCCTTCTCAGTATATAATAGATGGAGAAGGTCCTTCTGGAGTCCGGGAAATATTCATTTCTATATGAGTCGGCTAAATCCCATCTCTCAGAGGGTCCTCTCCTACATGACACCTTTTCAGTATATAATAGATGGAGAAGATCCTTCTGGAGTCCGGGAAATAGTCATTTCTATATGAACTGGCTAAATCCCATTCCTCAGAGGGACCTCTCCTACATGACTCCTTCTCGGTATGTAATAGATGGAGAAGGTCCTTCTGGAGTCCAGAAAATAGTAATTTCTATATAAGCTGGCTAAATCCCATCCCTCAGAGGGACCTCTCCTACATTACGTCTCCAGGAAATAGAAAATAACTATAAAGACTTTATTGTCCCCCGTTCACCTGTCTTACTTTAGTCAATGCTACAAAGTGAAACAAATACAAAGAACAATGTCACCGAAGCTTTACCAGAATGGTTCTTGTGCAGAGAATGGGATTTCGCTAATTCACTGTGAAGCTAAATACGATGATAGATCAGGTCCAGGACAATAGGGGAATAATTGGATCCCTGCAGATTATAGGACATAGACGGATGCTATAGAGCTGGCTATTTTTCATTATAAGGGCCCTTTCACACTTGCGTTGTCCGGATCCGGCGTGTACTCCACTTGCCGGAATTACACGCCGGATCCGGAAAAACGCAGGTGTACTGAAAGCATTTGAAGACGGAGCGGTCTTCAAAATGCGTTCAGTGTTACTATGGCACCCAGGACGCTATTAATGTCCTGGTTGCCATAGTAGGAGCGGGGGAGCGGTATACTTACAGTCCGTGTGGTTCCCGGGGCGCTCCAGAATGACGTCAGAGCGCCCCGTGCGCATGGATGACATGTTCCATGTGATCACGTGATCCATGCGCTTGGGGCGCCCTGACGTCACTCTGGAGCGCCCCGGGAGCCGCACGGACGGTAAGTATGCTGCTCCCCCGCTCCCCACTACACTTTACCATGGCTGCCAGGACTTTAGCGTCCCGGCAGCCATGGTAACCACTCTAAAAAAGCTAAACGTCGGATCCGGCAATGCGCTGAAACGACGTTTAGCTTAAGGCCGGATCAATGCCTTTCAATGGGCATTAATTCCGGATCCGGCCTTGTGGCAAGTCTTCAGGATTTTTGGCCGGAGCAAAACGCGCAGCATGCTGCGGTATTTTCTCCGGCCAAAAAACGTTCCGTTCCGGAACTGAAGACATCCTGATGCATCCTGAACGGATTTCTCTCCATTCAGAATGCATTAGGATAATCCTGATCAGGATTCTTCCGGCATAGAGCCCCGACGACGGAACTCTATGCCGGAACCGGACAACGCAAGTGTGAAAGGGCCCTTAGTGAGGAGCAGGTCCTTCTGAGTCATGGGAAATAGCCAATTCACTGTGACATGGCTAAATACTGTATCTATATAGGACCCCACCACTAGGGGGCGAAAGGGTCCTTACCAGTTATTGGAAATAGACTGCTGCTGTACGGCCGACTACTCCCCATGACTGGGGAGGACCAGGTCCCTGTGAGTCATGGGATTTAGTCACCTCCTCCAAGTAACCTAAGCAAGCTGACGTCATCCAGCCGCCCGTCCTAACAGTCCCGCCAATCACAGCACGCGTAACACGTAGTGGAAGGGTCAGCTTCTAATATGAGTGCGGTGATTGGCGCGTCTGCCGTATGGTGGGCGGGAGCAGACGGTAGGGAAGTGTATTGCTTCCGGTAGTGGCCGTCACAAGACTGATGCGCTACAGCTGGGTATGATGCTTCTTGTGGCGCTCGGGGCGGATCCGCTGCGGTTTGGGGACGTGTGGGCTGTGTGCCCTGAATTCCGTACACGTTCATAGCGGTTGTCCCGGCCCCCAATAACGGTGCAGCTCGGGCTCCTCATAGTGTAGTGCATGACGGAGTGCCACATTCATGTCTGCTCCTGCCATTCATTCCCAGAAGGAGAGAGTGCCAGTCTTTCCATAGGCAGCTATCACCACCCTTAGATCCTGCACGGGGTGAGGTGGGGTCACGGAGGATCTGTGCCCGGGTATTATTCTGGGCTTGTCTGCAAGGAAAGTTAAACATAGGTGGCACAGTACTTACCTCTTACCTCTCCCCCGCCCCTGCTGGGTTTTGTTTACATATGGGGAGTAGTGCCATGCTGTATACCCGCATGTGGGCATAAGCAAAGACTGGCACAGGAGAGGTGCCTGATTTACCATAAAGGGTGAGCTCTACCAAGACTGGTGGAAAGGAAAACTGGCCTAGTTGCCCCTAGCAACCAATCAGATTCCACCTTTTATTTTTCAGCACTCCTTTGTAAAATGAAAGGTGGTTTCTGATTGGTTGCTGTGTTCAAGTAAGCCGTTTTCCATTCCACCTGTTTTGAAAAATCTCTCCGTGTTTTCGTTCACTTTCACCTGACGGACTTGCCAGCTGCTGATAACCGAAGTCCAGCTGCTGATAACCGATCGTTGTTGGGGCGTCACTGCTGTGACAACCCCTTTAAGATAAGTGGGTGTCCTTTAGGGCTCATGCACAGTTCAATAGAAATGTCCTATCCTTTTTCGGACATGTAATATCTTTTTTGTGGGGTCATGGAATGGACTTGCAGACGCATTTTTTGTCGCCGCGTTGAAATGAAAGAGTCCGAATCTGATTCGCAAAAAATGTGGATCGGATGCAGATCAAACTTAGTCATGTGCATGAAGCCGTAGGGTACTTTCACACTAGCGTTATTCTTTTTCCCGGCACGGAGTTCCATCCTAGGGGCTCAATACCGCAAAAGAACTGTTCAGACATATCCCCATGCAGTCTAAATGGAGAGCCATCCGTTCAGTATGCATCAGGGTATCTTTAGTTCAGTCACTGTACGGTTTTTGGAGAGAGAAAATACCGCAGCATGCTATGGTATTTTCTCCATCCAAAATTCCAGAACACTTGCTGGAATGCCGGATCCGGCATGATTTTCCATTGAATTGTGTTTGTGCCAAATCCGGCCCTAAGTGTTCCGTAAAAAAGGATCCGTTTTTCCGAATTGCAATACCGGATCTGTCTCTCCGGTGCCATGTATTTGTGGCTTATGTGGCGCACACCAGCATCCTGCTGTGGTACAGGTCGTGTGTGTTTTAAGGAGGACCTGTCACCTTTTCTGACATGACTAGTTTAGTAATGCCCTGCATTCCCAATGTAAGAAAATTTCTGGAGAAACCATTCTTATATAACTCCGTGTCATGCTAGTCTTCTGTTATTCCTACTAGATGTTTATGAAGGCATTGCCATAGTCAATAATGGTCCATCTGGGTGCTACCATTTGGGGGGTGACCCTGCCCAGTTGGACATTATCCAGTCCGTGCAGAAACACACTCCCAACTGGTAACATCCCTTTACTGCAGAATACTGGCAATTCATTAATAAACTTCTAGTAGGAATAGCACAACATAGAGTTATTATTACATGGGGAATGTAAGTAGTCAGGAGAGGCGACAGGTCCGGGTTCTTTATGATATATGTGACCTTTGTCTTTGTTTTCCTATAAGCTCAGCATGGAGGAGCCAGACAGAGAGGCAGTGGCCACTGCTGTGCAGCGCGTGGCAGGGATGCTGCAAAGGCCAGATCAGCTGGATAAAGTGGAGCAGTATCGGAGAAGAGAGGCCCGGAAAAAAGCTTCCGTGGAGGCCAGGCTAAAGGCAAGCTTTTATGTTATGGGCCCTTCTGTAGTTTATTTTTTACAACCACCTCCTTGGTTCAGTTGGGCCTTATTCACACATGCATAATGAAATCCGTGATAAGAGGGTCAGTGATCCATCCAAGGAGATTTCTGTGAAGAATCCATGTTTGGTCCGTGTGTCATCCATGTTCCACGGACACTACACAGTTTAAAATTAATTTTCAGAGCATTTCCTATAGATGGTCTGTGAAACACGGATTGTGTGTGTGTTTTTCATGGATCCATAGACTATAATGGGTGTGATGCAATTTTAAAATGAATGGATATGTGTGCTGTCCGTGTAAAGCACGTACAGCCCACGTCCATAATTCACTGACGTGTGCCTATGGTCTTAGACTGGTTGCCAGGGGCCCACTGAGAATCTAGAGTGGTCCTGGAAAAATACCTGAAAGTGGCCCCTTGTTGTAGATGGGTAAAAATGGACATAAGGCGTTCAACACAAGTAGGCACTGGCAAGAAAGGTAGGCAGGGCCAACAATACCATAGTGCAGCGCAAAATACTGGCCAGCAGAACCAAATATCACAGTGTAGCACAAAATACGTTTATATAGCTGGCAGCTGTGAGAAGGGCCTGGCTCTGCCCCTGGGCGTCAGTCTACTGTGAAAAAAACAAAAGGCGCGGACAAGAATAGGACGTGTTATATTTTTTTAGCGGAGCCGCGGATCTTTTGCTCATAAATGGGGATGGCTCATAAATACAGATTACATTCACTACAGATTACATGTACCTTTCTAGCAGGTAGAGTTCTTCTTTAACCACCTCCGGACCGCCTAACGCACATGTGCGTTCCGGAGGTGGCAGGCTGGCGCACAGTCACGCATATATGCGTCATCTCGCGAGACGCGAGATTTCCTGTGAACGCGCGCACACAGGATCGGAAGGTAAGCGAGTGGATCTCCAGCATGCCAGCGGCGATCGTTCGCTGGCAGGCTGGAGATCCGAATTTTTTAACCCCTAACAGGTATATTAGACGCTGTTTTCATAACAGCGTCTAATATACCTCCTACCTGGTCCTCTGGTGGTCCCTTTTGTTAGGATCGACCACCAGAGGACTCAGGTAGGTCAGTACAGTCGCACCAAACGCCACACTACACTACACTACACTACACCCCCCCCCCCCCCCCGTCCCCCGTCCCCCGTCACTTATTAACCCCTTATAAACCCATGATCACCCCATATAAACTCCCTGATCACCCCCCTGTCATTGATCACCGCCCTGTCATTGATCACCCCCCTGTCAGGCTCCGTTCAGACGTCCGTATGATTTTTACGGATCCACGGATACATGGATCGGATCCGCAAAAAGCATACGGACATCTGAATGGAGCCTTACAGGGGGGTGATCAATGACAGGCGGGTGATCACCCATATACACTCCCTGATCACCCCCTGTCATTGATCACCCCCCTGTCATTGATCACTCCCCTGTAAGGCTCCATTCAGACGTCCGCATGATTTTTACGGATCCATGGATACATGGATCGGATCCGCAAAACACATGCGGACGTCTGAATGGAGCCTTACAGGGGGTGATCAATGACAGGCGGGTGATCACCCATATACACTCCCTGATCACCCCCCTGTCATTGATAACCCCCCTGTAAGGCTCCATTCAGACGTCCGCATGCGTTTTGTGGATCCGATCCATGTATCCATGGATCCGTAAAAAATCATGCGGATGTCTGAATGGAGCCTTACAGGGGGGGTGATCAGTGACAGGGGGGTGATCACCCTGATTACCCTGATCACCCCCTGTCATTGATAACCCCCCTGTAAGGCTCCATTCAGACGTCCGCATGCGTTCTGTGGATCCGATACATGTATCCATGGATCTGTAAAAAATCATGCGGATGTCTGAATGGAGCCTTACAGGGGGGGTGATCAGTGACAGGGGGGTGATCACCCTGATTACCCTGATCACCCCCTGTCATTGATAACCCCCCTGTAAGGCTCCATTCAGACGTCCGCATGCGTTCTGTGGATCCGATACATGTATCCATGGATCCGTAAAAAATCATGCGGATGTCTGAATGGAGCCTTACAGGGGGGGTGATCAGTGACAGGGGGGTGATCACCCTGATTACCCTGATCACCCCCTGTCATTGATAACCCCCCTGTAAGGCTCCATTCAGACGTCCGCATGCGTTTTGTGGATCCGATCCATGTATCCATGGATCCGTAAAAAATCATGCGGATGTCTGAATGGAGCCTTACGGGGGGGTGATCAATGACAGGGGGGTGATCAGGGAGTCTATATGGGTGATCACCCCCCTGTCATTGATCACCCCCCCTGGTAAGGCTCCATTCAGACATTTTTTTTGGCACAAGTTAGCGGAAATTTTTTGTTTGTTTTTGTTTTTTCTTACCAAGTCTCATATTCCACTAACTTGTGTCAAAAAATAAAATCTCACATGAACTCGCCATACCCCTCACGGAATCCAAATGCGTAAACATTTTTAGACATTTATATTCCAGACTTCTTCTCACGCTTTAGGGCCCCTAAAAAGCCAGGGCAGTATAAATACCCCACATGTGACCCCATTTCGGAAAGAAGACACCCCAAGATATTCCGTGAGGGGGATATTGAGTCCATGAAAGATTGAAATTTTTGTCCTAAGTTAGCGGAAAGTGAGACTTTGTGAGAAAAAAACAAAAAAAAATCAATATCCGCTAACTTATGCAAAAAAAAAAAAAATTCTAGGAACTCGCCATGCCCCTCATTGAATACCTTGGGGTGTCTTCTTTCCAAAGTGGGGTCACATGTGGGGTATTTATACTGCCCTGGCTTTTTAGGGGCCCGAAAGTGTGAGAAGTCTGGGATCCAAATGTCTAAAAATGCCCTCCTAAAAGGAATTTGGGCCCCTTGCGCATCTAGGCTGCAAAAAAGTGTGACACATCTGGTATCGCCGTACTCAGGAGAAGTTGGGGAATGTGTTTTGGGGTGTCATTTTACATATACCCATGCTGGGTGAGAAAAATATCTTGGTCAAATGCCAACTTTGTATAAAAAAATGGGAAAAGTTGTCTTTTGCCAAGATATTTCTCTCATCCAGCATGGGTATATGTAAAATGACACCCCAAAACACATTGCCCAACTTCTCCTGAGTACGGCGATACCACATGTGTGACACTTTTTTGCAGCCAAGGTGGGCAAAGGGGCACATATTCCAAAGTGCACCTTTCAGATTTCGCAGGCCATTTTTTACACATTTTGATTGCAAGGTACTTCTTACACATTTGGGCCCCTAAATTGCCAGGGCAGTATAACTACGCCACAAGTGACCCCATTTTGGAAAGAAGACACCCCAAGGTATTCCGTGAGGGGCACGGCGAGTTCCTAGAATGTTTTATTTTTTGTCACAAGTTAGCGGAAAATGATGATTTTTCTTTTTTTTTTCTTTTTTCCTTACAAAGTCTCATATTCCACTAACTTGCGACAAAAAATAAAAAATTCTAGGAACTCGCCATGCCCCTCACGGAATACCTTGGGGTGTCTTCTTTCCAAAATGGGGTCACTTGTGGCGTAGTTATACTGCCCTGGCAATTTAGGGGCCCAAATGTGTGAGAAGAACTTTGCAATCAAAATGTGTAAAAAATGCCCTGCAAAATCCGAAACATTTTTTTTTTATCAAAGACATGTAGAACAATAAACTTGGCGAAAAATTTATATATGGATGTCGTTTTTTTTGCAAAATTTTACAGCTGAAAGTGAAAAATGTCATTTTTTTGCAAAAAAATCGTTACATTTTGATTAATAACAAAAAAAGTAAAAATGTCAGCAGCAATAAAATACCACCAAATGAAAGCTCCATTAGTGAGAAGAAAAGGAGGTAAAATTCATTTGGGTGGTAAGTTTCATGACCGAGCGATAAACGGTGATAGGAGTGTAGTGCCGAAGTGTAAAAAGTGCTCTGGTCATGAAGGGGGTTTTACCTAGCGGGGCTGAAGTGGTTAAAGGGCTTCTGTCAGCCCACTAAACGTTTTTCTTTTTTTTTTTTGTTAATAATAATCCCTACACTGCAAGCTCCCTATACATAAGCTAAATGTTCATTTTGGTTCTGTAGATTTTGTTAAAAAGCTATTTTTATAATATGTAAATTACCTTGCTACCAGCAAGTAGGACGGCTACTTGCTGGTAGCAGCTGCATCCTCCTCTCATAATGACGCCCCCTCCGCTGTGTGATTGACAGGGCCAGGGAACGGGATCGTTCTCTGCTGGCCCTGTTTGAATTCAAAATATCGCGTCTGCGCCGCACCTGTCTTTAATTGGCGCAGGCGCACTGAGAGGCGGCTCTCTCGGCCGCTCCCTCCTCAATGCGCCTGCGCCGATGACGTCACATCTACACCCGGCACAGGCGCATTGAGGATGGAGCGGCCGAGAGAGTGGCCGCCTCTCAGTGCGCCTGCGCCGATTAATGACAGGTACGGCGCAGGCGCAATATTTTGAATTCAAACAGGGCCAGCGGAGAACGATTCCGTTCCCTGGCCCTGTCAATCACACAGCGGAGGATGCGGCTGCTACCAGCAAGTAGCCGTCCTACTTGCTGGTAGCAAGGTAATTTACATATTATAAAAATAGCTTTTTAACAAAATCTACAGAACCAAAATGAATATTTAGCTTATGTATAGGGAGCTCGCAGTGTAGGGATTATTATTAACCAAAAAAAAAAAAGAAAAAACGGTTTAGTGGGCTGACAGAAGCCCTTTAAAGGGATTTTCTGGGACTTTAACATTGATGACCTAGCCTGAGGATAGGCCATCAACATCTGATTGCTTGGTGTCTGACACCCCACACCCCTGCCAATCCGCTGTTTCACACCTGTTTCTCTGTCCATTGTGCAGAGGGCGCAGCGTGTAGCTGCAGCACTGCTGCCATTACAGTGTATGGGACCAGCTCCGTCCACTGCACAAAGGTGTATAGTTTGCTCTGGACCAGCTGACTGGCGTGGGTGTCAGACCCCCAATGATATTGATTGCTTGTCCTGAGGATAGGTTATCAGTATTAAATCCCAGAAAACCACTGTGTTGTCTTAGCGTAAAGTAAAACTGACAGCAGAATATTTAATAAATCAAAACGTGTTACTCACCTGTTAAATTTTCCACTGCGAAAGCGGAGATGCTTCCATGATCCTCCACTGGTATTTGTCTATATTCCGCAAGTGATGGCATGCTATACTGGCATGTGACGACTGCTGCAAATGACTGGCACTAGTGTTCTTGTGCCGCTTTTACTGGCGTCACCTCTGCAGCCAGTCTTTGGTATGGGGCCACAGGAGCATTGATGCTGAGGCGAACAGGGATTTAACAGCTGAGAAATGTTTTTTTTATTTTAGTAATTTTCTTTTGGCAGCCATTTTTAACTCTAGGCAAGTGACTTATGGAAATGCTCTTTTTATAGGCTGCCATCCAGTCACAACTCGATGGTGTGAGAACAGGCTTGAACCAGCTTCACAATGCTCTGAATGATGTAAAAGACATCCAGCAGTCTTTAGGAAACCTCAGCAAAGACTGGCGGCAGAGTATAAATACCATTGAGAGCTTGAAGGATGTGAAGGACGCCGTCGTACAGCACAGCCAACTTGCAGCAGCAGTGGAGAACCTCAAGAACATTTTCTCTGGTAGATCACAAATAAATGTGTATTTTATAATCTTGTTTTACCTGCAACAACCATTGCACCCCAGTACGTTATATACTGTCCGTGTCTTAACTGGTGGCACTCGGAGCATTAGGACCCCCACTGATCCCCTGAACTAAGGGGGAACAGTGCAAAACAGGGTGCATTGGCCACTTCAGATTGTTCACTGAAAGGGGGTGTCCAGCAGTTTCTCTTCATTTTTTTTTTTTTTTTTTAAAGAAGGGGCACAATAGCACTGTGGCTGACCAGCTTTCTATACAGCTCTGCTACATTTGCCACTAAATAAACTTGTTCCCTATTGTCCCTCCACTAAATAAAATTGTCCCTCCACTCTCCTCCGATCTCTCCAGTGCGCACCCCCTCTATGTGCCGCTCGATCCAGTCCGCGCTGCATGTGTGGCGCTGTATCAGACTCGGCAGTGAGGAAAGACAATGTGCGCGGGCACGTACTCGTCTGAATCGCCGCCTGGGTGAAAAGGGAGAGCGGTCTGTGCAAGCACGGCCCTTAGATGTGGCTTTATCTATGGGTTGCCAAATGTCAACATTGGGGTAAGAGGGAAGTGTATTTCTCTATATGGGTGCATTATAAAAAATAGAAGCTATTTACACCACACCACCACAATGGATTTGAAATAAAACAAACAAGATGTGCTTTAACTGCAGAGTCAGCTTTAATTTGAGGGTATTTACATCCAAATCAGGTGAACAGTGTAGGAATTACAACAGTTTGCATATGTGCCACCTACTTGTTGAGGGACCAAAAGTAATGGGACAGAATAATAATCATAAATCAAACTTTCACTTTCTAATACTTGGTCGCAAATCCTTTGCAGTCAATTACAGCCTGAAGTCTGGAACACATAGACATCACCAGATACTGGGTTTCATCCCTGGTGATGCTCTACCAGGCCTCTACTGCAACTGTCTTCAGTTCCTGCTTGCTCTTGGGGCATTTTCCCTTCAGTTTTGTCTTCAGCAAGTGAAATGCACGCTCAATCAGATTCAGGTCAGGTGATTGACTTGGCCATTGTATAACATTCCAATTCTTTCCCTTAAAAGGGGTTGTCCAGGTTCAGAGCTGAACCTGGACATACCTCCATTTTCCCCCCGCCAGCCCCCCTGACATGAGCATCGGAGCAGTTCATGCTCCGATGCTCTCCTTTGCCCTGCGCTAAATCGCGCAGGGCAAAGGCATTTTTCTGAGTTCCGGTGACGTACCGGGCTCTCTATGGGGCTGACAGGCAGCCCGGTGACGTCACCGGCACTGATGGGCGGGATTTGGCTCTGCCCTAGCCAGTAAAACGGCTAGGGCAGAGCTAAAGCCCGCCCCTCAGAGCCGGTGACGTCACCGAACACACTGCTGGGCGGAAGTTACCGCCCGGCAGTGTGTTATTGAAAACAAAAGAGCCCGTGCCCTGCGCGATCTAGCGCAGGGCACTGGAGCGCATCGGAGCATGAGATGCTCCGATGCCAGGCTCAGGAGGGCTGCCGGGGTGAAAATAAGGGTATGTCCGGGTTCAGCTCTGAACCCGGACAACCCCTTTAAAACTCTTTGGTTGCTTTTGCAGTATGCTTTGGGTAATTGTCCATCTGCACTGTGAAGCGCCGTCCAACGAGTTCTGAAGCATTTGACTGAATATGAGCAGATAATATTGCCTGAAACACTTCAGAATTCATCCTGCTGCTTTTGTCAGCAGTCACATCATCAATAAATACAAGAGAACCAGTACCATTGGCAGCCATACGTGCCCACGCCATGATACTACCATCACCATGCTTTACTGATGAGGTGATATTCTTAGGATCATGAGCAGTTCCTTTCCTTCTCCATACTTTTCTCTTCCCATCACTCTGGTACAAGTTGATCTTGGTCTCATCTGTCATAGGATGTTGTTCCAGAACTGTGAAGGCTTTTGTAGATGTCGTTTGGCAAACTCTAATCTGGCCTTCCTGTTTTTGAGGTTCAACAATGGTTTACATCTTGTGGTAAAACCTTCTGTATTCACTCTGGTGAAGTCTTCTCTTGATTGTTGACTTTGACACACATACACCTACCTCCTCTTGATCTGGCCAACTGTTGTGAAGGGTGTTTTCTTCACCAGGGAAAGAATTCTTCGGTCATCCACCACAGTTTTTCGTGGTCTTCCTGGTCTTTTCGTGTTGCTGAGCTCACCGGTGCGTTCCTTCTTTTTAAGAATGTTCCAAACAGTTGTTTTGGCCATGCCTAATGTTTTTGCTATCTCTCTGATGGGTTTGTTTTGTTTTTTCAGCCTAATGATGGCTTGCTTCACTGATGGTGACAGCTCTTTGGATCTCATCTTGAGAGTTCACAGCAACAGATTCCAAATGCAAATGGCACACTTGAAATGAACTCTGGACCTTTTATCTGCTCATTGTAATTGGGATAATGAGGGAATAACACACACCTGGCCATGGAACAGCTGAGAAGCCAATTGTCCCATTACTTTTGGTTCCTTAACAAGTGGGAGGCACATATGCAAACTGTTGTAATTCCTACAACGTTCACCTGATTTGGATGTAAATACCCTCAGTCTGCAGTTAAAGCACATCTTGTTCGTTTCATTTCAAATCCATTGTGCTGGTGTATAGCGCCAAAATGTTAGAATTGTGTTGATGTTCCAATATTTATGGACCTGACTGTATATTCAACAGATCCCCTCCGCTCCCATTATGGTGCTTTGGGACCTGGGAAGCTGCAGAACAGGAGTGGCGGGGGATCAATAAGTATTGCTTAATTCAGTAGAGCTGTGATGAAATGCTCCACCCAGCTTAGGTGCATTTGGAGCCTTTCTCATCAGACATTAAATGGGGTATTCCATTATTATCAGTCATGTGTACATGCCTGTTTGAGAGCGCACCCCCTTAGTTTTAGGCATCAGTGGGGCTCCAATGATCAGATGCCTACCAGTGTATTCCGTTAATATCACTGTGAAGGACATATTAACTATGTCCTGACTCATGGCACTTGCAATGACTAGAATATTAGGAAGATTGTGTTGTCATTAAAGGCTATAATCTTCACTTTCAAAGATATTGTAGGTGCAATATTCTGGGAAGCAGCATAAAAAGTTTTACTTCCATGGTCTGTATGTCTTGCACACGACGTATGTATTTTGCAGGCTGCAAAAACTGCTGATTATGTCCACGTGACATCCGTATTGCATCCTTTTTTTTTTCAAAACGGACAAGAATAGGACATACAGAAACAGAATGCACTCGGAGTCACTGCCATTTCTTATTTGCGGACCCATTGAAGTGAATGGTTCTGCATACAGGCCACACAAAAAAAAAAAAAAAAAAGTAACAGACATGGAAAATATGTTTGTATGAGCCCTAAGAGAGGGGTAGGAGACTACAGAAAATAAGGCAACAGCCTTTTACTGTGACCCCAGGAGGAGATGTAGGAACTTTCCTTCATGTTACCAGTAAGAGAGGATATGTCCTCTCCGATTCACATTTAGCAGGGTCTTTTTAAAGGGGTTTTCCAAGACTTTGATACTGATGAAATATCTTCTGGATAGGTCATCAGTATATGATCGGTGGGTGTCCGACACCTGGGACTGCTGCCGATCAGCTATTAACCGCCTCCGGACCGCCTAACCAAGATCTGCGGTCCGGAGGCGGCAGCTGTGCGCTCAACGACGCATCGGCGCGTCATCTCGCGATAGCCGAGTGTGCGCGCGTTCACAGGAACGGAAGGTAAGCGAGTGGATCTCCAGCCTGCCAGCGGCGATCGTTCGCTGGCAGGCTGGAGATGGGATTTTTTTTTAACCCCTAACAGGTATATTGGACGCTGTTTTGATAACAGCGTCTAATATACCTGCTACCTGGTCCTCTGGTGGTCCCTTTTATTTGGATCGACCACCAGAGGACACAGGTAGCTGTGTAAAGTAGCACCAAACACCACCTACACTACACCCCCCCCCCCCCCCCCCCCCCGTCACTTATTAACCCCTTATGAACCCCTGATCACCCCGCCTGTCATTGATCACCCCCCCTGTCATTGATCACCCCCCCTGTCTATGATCACTCCCCTGTAAGGCTCCATTCAGACGTCCGTATGATTTTTACAGATACATGGATCGGATCCGCAAAACGCATACGGACGTCTGAATGGAGCCTTACAGGGGGGTGATCAATGACAAGGGGGTGATCACGCATATAGACTTCCTGATCACTTCCCTGTCCTTGATCACCCCCCTGTCATTGATCACCTCCCTGTAAGTCTCCATTCAGACGTCCGTATGATTTTTTAGGATCCACAGATACATGGATCGGATCCGCAAAACACATACGGACGTCTGAATGGAGCCTTACAGGGGAGTGATCAATGACAAGGGGGTGATCACCCATATAGACTTCCTGATCACCCCCCTGTCATTGATCACCCCCCTGTAAGGCTTCATTCAGACGTCCGTATGCGTTTTGCGGATCCGATCCGTGGATCCGTAAAAATCATAAACGTCTGAATGGAGCCTTACAGGGGGGTGATCACCCCCTGTAAGGCTCCATTCAGACATTTATTTTTTTGTTTTGTTTTTTTCTTACTAAGTCTCATATTCTACTAACTTGTGTCAAAAAATAAAATCTCACATGAACTCACCATACCCCTCACGGAATCCAAATGCATAACATTTTTTTAGACATTTAAATCCCAGACTTCTTCTCATGCTTTCGGGCCTCTAAAATGCCAGGGCAGTATAAATACCCCACATGTGACCCCATTTCGGAAAAAAGACACCCCAAGGTATTCCGTGAGGGGCATATTGAGTCCATGAAAGATTTAAATTTTTGTCCCAAGTTAGCGGAAAGGGAGACTTTGTGAGAAAATACCAAAAAAAAATCAATTTCCGATAACTTGTGCCCCAAATTATTTTTTCTATGAACTCGCCATGCCCCTCATGCCTTGGGGTGTCTTCTTTCCAAAATGGGGTTACATGTGGGGTATTTATACTGCCCTGGCTTTTTAGGGGCCCGAAAGCGTGAGAAGAAGTCTGGGATCCAAATGTCTAAAAATGCCCTCCTAAAAGGAATTTGGGCCGCTTTGCGCATCTAGGCTGCAAAAAAGTGTCACACATGTGGTATCGCCGTACTCAGGAGAAGTTGGGGTATGTGTTTTGGGGTGTCATTTTACATATACCCATGCTGGGTGAGATATATATCTTGGTCAAATGCCAACTTTGTATAAAAAAATGGGAAAAGTTGTATTTTGCCAAGATATTTATCTCACCCAGCATGGGAATATGTAAAATGACACCCCAAAACACATTCCCCAACTTCTCCTGAGTACGGCGATACCAGATGTGTGACACTTTTTTTGCCGCCTAGGTGGGCAAAGGGGCACACATTCCAAAGAGCACCTTTCGGATTTCACAGGTAATTTTTTACACATTTTGATTTCAAACTACTTACCACACATTAGGGCCCCTAGAATGCCAGGGCAGTATAACTACCCCACAAGTGACCTCATTTTGGAAAGAAGACACCCCAAGGTATTCCGTGAGGGGCATGGCGAGTTCCTAGAATTTTTTATTTTTCGTCACAAGTTAGCGGAAAATGATGATTTTTTTTTTTTCTTACGAAGTCTCATATTCCACTAACTTGTGACAAAAAATAAAAAATTCTAGGAACTCGCCATGCCCCTCACGGAATACCTCGGGGTGTCTTCTTTCCAAAATGGGGTCACTTGTGGGGTAGTTAAACTGCCCTGGCAATTTAGGGGCCCTAATGTGTGGTAAATAGTTTGAAATCAAAATCTGTAAAAAAAAAAATGGCTGGTGAAATCCTAAAGGTGCTCTTTGGAATGTGTGCCCCTTTGCCCACCTAGGCTGCAAAAAAGTGTCACACATCTGGTATCGCCGTACTCAGGAGAAGTTGGGGAATGTGTTTTGGGGTGTCATTTTACATATACCCATGCTGGGTGAGAGAAATATCTTGGCAAAAGACATTTCCCATTTTTTTTTATACAAAGTTGGCATTTGACCAAGATATTTATCTCACCCAGCATGGGTATATGTAAAATGACACCCCAAAACACATTCCCCAACTTCTCCCGAGTACGGCAATACCAGATGTGTGACACTTTTTTGCAGCCTAGGTGGGCAAAGGGGCACACATTCCAAAGAGCACCTTTCGGATTTCACCGGTCATTTTTTACAGATTTTGATTGCAAACTACTTCTCACGCATATGGGCCCCTAAAATGCCAGGGCAGTCTAACTACCCCACAAGTGACCCTATTTTGGAAAGAAGACACCTCAGGGTATTCCGTGAGGGGCATGGCGAGTTCCTAGAATTTTTTATTTTTGGTCACAAGTTAGTGGAATATGAGACTTTGTAAGAAAAAAATAAAAGAAAAAACAAATCATCATTTTCCGCTAACTTGTGACAAAAAATAAAAAGTTCTATGAACTCACTATGCCCATCAGTGAATACCTTAGGGTGTCTACTTTCCGAAATGGGGTCATTTGTGGGGTGTTTGTACTGTCTGGGCATTGTAGAACCTCAGGAAACATGACAGGTGCTCAGAAAGTCAGAGCTGTTTCAAAAAGCGGAAATTCACATTTTTGTACCATAGTTTGTAAACGCTATAACTTTTACCCAAACCATTTTTTTTTTTTTTTTACCCAAACATTTTTTTTTAATCAAACACATGTAGAACAATAAATTTAGCGAAAAATTTATTTATTTTACTTAAAGTGAAAAATGTCATTTTTTTTGCAAAAAAATCGTTAAATTTTGATTAATAACAAAAAAAAGTAAAAATGTCAGCAGCAATGAAATACCACCAAATGAAAGCTCTATTAGTGAGAAGAAAAGGAGGTAAAATTAATTTGGGTGGTAAGTTGCATGACCGAGCAATAAACGGTGAAAGTAGTGTAGTGCAGAAGTGTAAAAAGTGGCCTGGTCATTAAGGGGGTTTTAGCTAGCGGGGTTGAAGTGGTTAAAGAGCTGGGGTCCCACACTGAGCTGCTATACAATAGTAAGCACGGTAATGCCGTGGCATTCACAAGAGCATTAGTGCCTTCCCAAACAGCTGATCGGCGGGGGTCCTTGGAGTCGGACCCCCACCAATTTGATACTGATGCCCTTTCTTGAGGATAGGTCATCAGTATTAAAGTCTCGGAAAACCCTTTTAACTCTACTGAAGGGAAAAAGAAAAGAGCAGTTGTGCATTTGATCTCCCTGTCAGCCGCTGAGATGCTGCGATTGCTATTGATCAGGGCATCTAAGGGGTTTAAGCTGCCAGGATTGTTGTATTACAGCCAAGCTTACATCTCAATCTCATGAGGATATTGGGCCTTGCCCATGAGATCATTATCATGGATATGTCTTTCACGATGTGGAAGCTAGCACCCACTCATGCAGACAAAACTGACTGAACTTTCTTACAAAATGGTGCGAGTTTCACTGAACTCATCCGGATCTAGTCCGTCACGCTCGTGTGAAAGAGGCCTAATGCTAATCAAGTGCGACCACAGCATCTGCCGGTCATTCATTCTAATATGCTGAAGAGACCCAGCGTATTAGAACTGCAGTTCCTATGTTGCCCAGTAGGTAGCAGGCCGATATCTGCAAAATCAACTTATACTGTAATTTAATCGGAGTACTTTATTTTGTATTCTCCTAGAGGGGCTATGAGAAAGTAAAAAAAATGTAAAAATATAATTTACCCCCATTCTCTACTATAACAAAAATAAATACATAAAAAATGTAAACCTCATGGGCATCACCGCGTCTGAAAATGCCTGCACTATTAACAAAATATATTATAAAATATTTATCCCATACGGTGAATGGCGTAATGGAAAAAAGTATCAAAATGGCAAATTCCCCATTTTTTCATTGCTTCTCTTGCCCAAAATTTTTGATAAAATGTGATCAAAAAGTCACACACACTCCAAAATGGTATCAATAAAACCTACATATTGTCCTCCAAAAAAATGAGCCACACAGCTCAGTAGACTGGCGATGTAAACAAAACTAAACATTTTTTTCAAAGCTTTTTTATTATTTTTTTCAGTATTAAAACAAAAAAAAACTGTGGTATTGTAATCATACTGACTCAGGGAATGAAGGGCACAGGTCAGTTTTTCCGCATAGAGAATACTGTAGGGACAAAACCCATAAAACTGTAGCTTGAGTGTTTTTTCCAATTTCACCCCATTTGGGATTTTTTTTTCCTGTTTCCCACTACAATGTATGCCATATTAAATGATGGCATTAAAAAGTACAGTGTATCCTGCAAAAAAAAAAACAGCATGTGAACGGAAAAGTAAAAAAGTTATGGCTCTGGGAAAACAGAAGAAAGTGAAAAACCTCTTGTGTCCAAGGGGTTAAAACATATCAGGTTGTCATTTTGTGTTGTTTAGGAAGCTATTCCCAACAATGCTGCTAG
The DNA here is from genome assembly GCF_014858855.1 of Bufo gargarizans. NCBI lineage: Eukaryota > Metazoa > Chordata > Amphibia > Anura > Bufonidae > Bufo > Bufo gargarizans. The sequence continues at coordinate 278,169,767 of NC_058084.1, read as the reverse complement.
AACCAGGAAAAAAAACATAATATGTATAGTATATATAGTATAATAAACTACCATTGATAATAGGCTCCCATTTTACAAATAGAGATGTATGCTCCTATGACCTGTAATCGCTGTGAGGAGGGTGGAAGGGTATAAAGAGGGTTATATTTCTGTTGATTCAGAATAATTGGTGTAAAGTTGTTCTAGATTAGTGTTTCTCTTCGTTTTCACTCCATATACCCCATAATGACAAGAAGTGCAAACCAAGTTACCCCCCAAGGAAGCGACAGTGATAAATGGTAATAAAATAAGGCCATAATCATGACGCGGTCGTGCTCTGTTCTATGCCTCTGACAGCAGTTCCTTCAGATGTGACCTAAAGAATAGCGCAGCATGCAACACTAATCTTTCTAAGTGACAGACCCATGATGGATTAGGACCCATGATGGATGACTATTACTTTTTAAATTACATTCACTGCGCTACCAACATACAGGAGCACTACATACCTCTTTACATCCAGTGATGTCTCCTCTAATGTAGACATTATTTTTCCTCATCTCCATTCATACCAGACCACCATGATGACTTATCTCTTCCAGGTTTGTCCTGCAAGATCCTACTTTTCCATCATCCTCCCACTTTCTGAACACCCCATCATGCTACCCCCAATACTGTGCCCACTGTGCTCCCCAGCAATATACTGCAGAATCAGATAATCCCCTTGAAAAAAACAGTATGACTCAGTGCCTCCTTCAATAATTATTGGCACACAGTGCCCTCAAAAATAACTGCGCCAAGCAAATAGTGCCCCTGACAAGTGACGCAAACATAGTGCCTCCCAACAATGACTGCTAGGCTGATACTGTGCCAGGGGGCCCCCATAGTGATAATGTCTCAAAAATCCCACCAATAGTAGTAATTCTTTCCTGGAGTGCCTTTAGTAGTAATAATGCCCCTACAGTGCACCTGATAATAATGTACTCCTTTGTGCAAGTAATAATGTTTCCCATGGTCTCCCATTAGTAATTAAGTCCCCAGTTTTAATAATTTACCCTACTAAAATGGCCGTCTGTAGTGGCATAGTAGTATTAATGCCACCTATAGTGCAAGTAGTTATAACGCCTACCAAAGTGCCCTTCAGTAGTTATGAAGACCACCATAATGCCCGCTGTAGTATTAAGGCCCCCGCAGAGGGCCCCAGTGTTAAATATTCCGCCTTTATAGTGTCCCCAGCAGTAATAAAGTCCCCATTGCGTGTGCAAGTAGAAAAAATGAACCCTTATAATTGCATCAGTTAAGAAGAAATGCCCCCTTTTAATATGTGCCAGTAGTGGAAAATCCCCCTTTATAATGTTTGCCAGTAAAAAAAAAAAAAATTTCCTCTGTCCTTTAACCCATAATAAAATGCCATAGCTTTACTACATTGAGAATAGAGGTTTACAGATCTGGCAAGTTGTTCCAGTCAGGAACAGTATGCCAGATCCTTCACAGATCCTTCAATAGGCCAAGAACATGGGCAGCACGGTGGCTCAGTGGTTAGCACTGGTGTATTGCAGCACTGGGGTCCTAGGTTTGAATCTGACTAAGAACAACATCTGCAGGTACTTCATCCCACACTCCAAAGAGATACTGATGGGAACCTTAGATTGTGAGTTGTGCTAATGTCTTTAAAGCGCTGCGGAATAGGTTAGCGCTATATAGGTGCATAAAATAAATAAGAATCAGCTGGACAAATATCTCTGTGCGCATTGGTTTGTGTTTGGTTATTCCCTGCATTCTGCGTGGGAACAGCCTGCTGTGTCTAGCCCTGTCAATCATAGGGAGGGGTAGTGTGCGGAGGTGTTACAAAAGAAGGGCTCCAATTAAGCCCCACCCCCTGCTGCTCCAACGTGCTAATTTGAATATGAATAAAATGTACCGTATTTTTCGCTTTATAAGACGCACTTATAAAGCGCATGACCGAGGGAGCTGGGGCAGGTGGCGCATGACAGAGGGAGCTGGGGCAGGCGTCTTAATGCTTTACTTACTGTACTACAGTAAGTACCGTACAGAGCTTATACAAATAGATAAGATTAAATGTTTAACAGTTGCGGGGCCTGGTGTATAAGCGTAGTCACTGCATCGGGCCCCGCCATGAGTGTCCCTGCCTCCTCCCTCCACACTGATGCATCTGATGGGGGATCTGTAGATGACACTTATGGGGATCTGTGAATGACATAAGTGTCATCCACAGCTCCCCCCTCAGTGTCATTCACAGATCGAGACCCCCCCCCCCCCCGGGTGATTCACTGATCCCCCCCCTTCCCCCCCAGTGTCATCCACAGATCCCCCATAACAGTGCGTCATCCACAGATCCCCCATAACAGTGCGTCATCCACAGATCCCCCATAACAGTGCGTCATCCAATCCCATAACAGTGCGTCATCCACAGATCCCCCATAACAGTGCGTCATCCACAGATCCCCCATAACAGTGCGTCATCCACAGATCCCCCATAACAGTGCGTCATCCACAGATCCCCCATAACAGTGCGTCATCCACAGATCCCCCATAACAGTGCGTCATCCACAGATCCCCCATAACAGTGCGTCATCCACAGATCCCCCATAACAGTGCGTCATCCACAGATCCCCCATAACAGTGCGTCATCCACAGATCCCCCATAACAGTGCGTCATCCACAGATCCCCCATAACAGTGCGTCATCCACAGATCCCCCATAACAGTGCGTCATCCACAGATCCCCCATAACAGTGCGTCATCCACAGATCCCCCATAACAGTGCGTCATCCACAGATCCCCCATAACAGTGCGTCATCCACAGATGCCCCATAACAGTGCGTCATCCACAGATGCCCCATAACAGTGCGTCATCCACAGATGCCCCATAACAGTGCGTCATCCACAGATGCCCCATAACAGTGCGTCATCCACAGATGCCCCATAACAGTGCGTCATCCACAGACCACCATTAGTTCAAAACCTACCAAAAGCATACCTTTTGGTTCAAAATATTTTTTTCTTATTTTCCTCCTCAAAAACCTAGGTGCGTCTTATCATCAGGTGCGTCTTATAAAGCGAAAAATACGGTAGATATCTCTGCAGTTGTTTTAGATGCAGACAAAAGAAAGGTATTTAGTCAGCAGGATGAACCCTGGTTTAATAGGGTTGATCATGCTGACAGAGGCTCTCTAACACCTTGCTGGAGCAGTCCCGCTTACCACCTCACACTGCAGTATGTGCCTTGTACCACAAGTTGAGAACCACCGTTCTAGAATATACTAACAGTACAGAATAAGGCTACTTTCACACTAGCGTTCGGGCGGATCCGTTCTGAACGGATCCGCCCATAATAATGCAGACGGAGGCTCCGTTCAGAACGGATCCGTCTGCATTATATTAGCTAAAAAAAGCTAAGTGTGAAAATAGCCTGGGACGGATCCGTCCAGACTTTCAATGTAAAGTCAATGGGGGACGGATCCGCTTGAAGATTGAGCCACATTGTGGCATCTTCAAACGGATCCGTCCCCATTGACTTACATTGTAAGTCTGGACGGATCCGCACGCCTCCGCACGGCCAGGCGGACACCCGAACGCTGCAAGCAGCGTTCAGCTGTCCGCCTGTCGGTGCGGAGGCGAGCGGAGCGGAGGCTGAACGCCGCCAGACTGATGCAGTCTGAGCGGATCCGCCTCCATTCAGACTGCATCAGGGCTGGACGGCTGCGTTCGGGTCCGCTCGTGAGCTCCTTCAAACGGAGCTCACGAACGGAAACCCGAACGCTAGTGTGAAAGCAGCCTAACCAGCATGTAATAAACAATTGCTGCTTTATATCATTATTTTTTATTTTATTTTTTTATCCCAAAACCTAAAAGTTTCTCTGCTATTTTACAGTGCCAGAAATAGTAAAAGAGACACAGGATCTCATTGAACAAGGGGAACTATTGGAAGCACATCGGAATTTGATGGACCTGGAATGTTCTCGCGATGACCTGATGTACGAACAATACCGGATGGACAGCAAAAATACTCATGACATGAACCTAATTCAGAATTATTTTGGGGAAGTTCAGCATTTATCCGATGAGCTGGCTAAACAGTTGTGGATGGTGATACAGAGATGCATAACCTCTGTTCGGAAGGATCCCACCTTGCTTGTCTCCGTTGTCCGCATCATAGAGCGGGAGGAGAAAATAGACCGCCGCATGGTGGACAGGAAGAAACAGACTGCTTTTATTCCTCCAGGAAGACCTAAAAAGTGGAAAGAAAAGATGTTTCTGGTTCTGGAAAAAACCATTGGAACCAGAATTGAGGGCAGTCAGGCAGAAACCAGAGAGTCCGATAAGATGTGGTTGGTCCGCCATTTGGAAATTATCCGCCGATATGTGCTGGATGATCTCATAGTAGTTAAGAATCTAATGGTGCAATGTTTTCCCCCGACTTATAATATATTCAGCAAGATGTTAGAATTGTATCACCAAGCTCTGTCCTCTCGGATCCAGGAGTTGGCATCAGAAGATCTTGAAGCTAATGAGATTGTCAGCCTCCTCACTTGGGTTTTGAACACCTATCATAGGTAATGCTGCTAAGGTTTGAACAGTCTTTGTTAACCATTTATTGTAAGTATGTATTGTGATGAGCTTTGAAACCTGGATGTGCACCTCTGCGGCCAGATTCCGATATTCTGTGTTGTCCTCACCGGACACTGCCATTGCCTGACGGATCCATTCACTAATGGGGTCGGCCAGGTTTCCAGTAGGAGTACTCCCGCTTTTCTAAACAAAATACTGCTGCATCATCCATTTCTATTCTTTTTGTGATATCTGTGAATGCAGATGTGAACCTAGCCTTAGCGGTATACATCATTACAATGAACAGTTTTTTCCATAGTGTTCTAAAGAGTGAGACTTGAAGTGTGTACCCGGTAGCTTTCTTCCATCTTCTCCCTACCCAGCAGGTCTTTTCCTGTTTGTGCATAGGCAATAGATGCATACAAATGGGGGTCTCTGTTATCTGCCTGACATTGACTTACAGGGTACCTACCCATAGTTAGCACTAAAGAGACTATATTCTTCCTTCTGGAGGAAAGCTAATGTATAGGCAAGTCCCTGCACAAGACAAGCTCATGCTACAATCTCCTACTCGCTTTTAATGAACTGAAGAAAACATGGGGATCTATGACACTAATTTGTAGACGATAATAAATCCATGAAAATGCTGGTCTGTCATCGATTTCAAATGGCTTAATGCTTGTCCACTCGTCTAAATCTGCCGTTCCACAGTGAGAAACCCCTGTAATCACAACTGCAAAGCCATCAGTCCTTATCTGGGACTAAAGAGAAAATGGAGCTGGTCTATGAATGATTTACCGGAGGGTTTGTGAAGTGATTGGGGGTGAAGGTTACAGAAGATCACGGTCGGATTCCCCCCCATCACGCACAGGGTTCTTGCAGTTTGTTTTTATGTTGGGTAATTTGCATCTTCTCACTACAGTAAAGCAAAGTACACATTAGGTGAAGCCAACGGGGAAATAAACCTTCGTTATACACTTAGAATTATTTGTGTATGAGATGAGCAAAATACACAAACTTTGCCAGAGAATATCTCAAATGGCAGAACGTAGCAGAATCTGAGGGCGCATTCACAGTCGGCAGAATGCCGATCTACAAAAAATATGAATGAAGTCCGTCTCATATCCGTTTGTTTTTTGGCGGACCCATTGTAACAATGCCTATTCTTGTCCGCCAGAAGGACAAGAATAGGACATGTTCTATCTTTTTTGTGGGGCTGTGGAACGGATATGCGGATGCAGACAGCACATGATGCGCTGAGCACATTTTTTGCAGCTCTGTTGAAATAGGTCAGCATCCATTCCGCAAAAAATGCATATCGGATGAGGAGCAAAATATGGTTGTGTGAATGGGGCTTAACTAGGTATTTTTATGACTCGGTAAAGGTTACGCCGATTTCTATAAAAATGAAAGGTATCAGCACTTGCAGTTTTTGTGTCCGTTTTTGATCCTTTTTTTTTTTTTTCTTTTATGGATTCACTCCTGGCTATGGGTCCTGGCCAGTGTTCATTGGGTCACACATCCATGTCACACTGTGATCCAGAATAAGGCGTACAACTGGTACTGTGTGTTAGGGCGCTGTCACATGAGTGAGTTTTCCATATGCGTGTAGCGATCACATAGCATCTGGACTCAATCCTGACCCATTCATTTCACGCATCATCTCTGCTTTCAGGAAAATTCACAGCATGGTCTATAGTGTGCGTTTTGTAACTCCGTTCTCGCTCCAAAGAAGTGAATGGGAATCCGGATGTAATGTGTTTTTCACTGATGGTTGCAAGGAGATGTACAGTAGATTCTTCTTCTTTGCAGAAATCTGCACAACTGAAAAATCCATTCCATTCATCTGCAGCAATCACATGCAAGCCCCTCAGATGGGATTATCACAGAAATTTGCCACATGTGACTATAAATCACCCAGGTTGACCTTATTCCCTTTTCTGCTCGGACTGGGCAGCTAAAGCAATAAAGATGATGACCTGGGTATAGTGGGAAATAATGCTTCATCCTAGTCAAACCTGTCTTTAGAAGTTTGGCTTAAATTGTCCTTTTTTAATGTTTTTTATGACATTTTATTCTTTACTCAAGGAATAAAGATTTGTTCTTTTCTCTGTCACAGTTCAGAGATGATGGGAAATGCAGAACTGATTCCAGAAGTAGATGTAAAGACTATGAAGCCTCTTCTTTCCCAAGACATTGTAGACCAGCTTCTCCAGAAGTACATGGCGACTCTCAAAGTAAGGTGTCATTCTTCTATTTCTATAGTTGGCTATATATACAGTATATATGAATCCAAGTATTGTCAGTACAGGAACAACATGGCAGACTTGCTAATCCTGTATGATATGTAGGGAGTCTAAAGTAGGGCTGCAGCTATCGATTATTTTAGTAATCAAGTATTCTACCAATTAATCGAGTACTCTAATAAGAAAAAACTAATTAAAAGAACATTTTCTATAAAAACTCATCAGCCCCCCTTGCCATCAGTACTCGGCACCATCAGTTTCTCCCTCATTGCCATCAGTTTTGCATCAAGGATTTTTTGGTGTCAAGTTACTCGATTTGAGTAAACATTTCAGCCCTAGTCTAAAGATGCACCAGATTTATCACGGTAGCTCATGCAGTAGGATAAATCTGGTTCACCTTAAAGGGAACCTGTCACCTGGATTTTGTGCATAGAGCTGAGGACATGGGTTGCTAGATGGCCGCTAGCACATCCACAATATCCAGTCCCCATAGCTCTGTGTGCTTTTATTGTGTAAAAAAACGATTTCATACATATGCAAATTACCCTGAGATGTGTCCTGTATGTGAGATGAGTCAGGGACAGGACTCATCTCAGGTTAATTTGCATATGTATCGAATCAGTTTTTTTACACAATAAAAGCACACAGAGCTATGGGAACTGGGTATTGCGGATGTACTAGCGGCCATCTAGCAACCCATGTCCTCAGCGCTATACACAAAATCCCGGTGACAGGTTCCCTTTAAGGGTCGATTCACACGTCTGTATGTGTTTTGCTGACCGTACATCGACGGTACACTCATAGAAAATGCCTTTTCTGCGGACAAATTGTGGACAAAAATAGGACATGTTCTATTTTTTTGCAGAGCCGGAAGTGCGAATCCACAAATGCGGATGCGGACAGCACATTCCAGCCCCATTGAAAATGAATGGGTCCGCACCTGTTCCTCAAAATTGCGGAACCAATGCGGACCCATTTTGCAGGCATGTGAATAGACCCCAAGACATTTTTATCTAACATTAGACCACAGATTTCAACCGCCTTTTCCTCTAAACCATGACTTCTTGTCAAGTGTCTTAAACCTATAATAAGTGTGGTGGAAGGCATGTATGGCGGAATTTGGGTGCATTTAGCGTTGTACCATTTCCCTAACAAGAGGTCATCTATATCAAAGTTCTGGAAAACCGTTAAACACTTCCCTCTCACTCACATACTACTACCCCACTGTGATATGTTTACGCCATAGCTTGCAGATATCAGTTTTATTATACAGCTGGCGAGTGCTATTACTACTGGGTTCCCTGCAGTTTAACCCCCTCAGATGCTTCGGTCAATAATGACCACTGCCTCTGAACAGTTAGAGTAGTTGTCACGACTGTCTGTTGGCCTCAACTTTGTGTCTGTAGTCATGCAAGTCAGTGTTCATGCCGGTAAGTATAGATGAGCCCAAATTTCTTTTCCAGTACTTTGAGTTCAGCTTTGGGGTGTAGTGGAAAATGTAGAGGATTTTAGGACTTAAAGGGGTTGTCCGGGTTCAGAGCTGAACCCGGACATACCCTTATTTTCACCCCGGCAGCCCTCCTGAGCCTGGCATCGGAGCATCTCATGCTCCGATGCGCTCCAGTGCCCTGCGCTAGATCGCGCAGGGCACAGGCTCTTGTGTTTACAATAACACACTGCCGGGCGGTAACTTCCGCCCAGCGGTGTGTTCGGTGACGTCACCGGCTCTGAGGGGCGGGCTTTAGCTCTGCCCTAGCCGTTTTACTGGCTAGGGCAGAGCCAAATCCCGCCCATCAGTGCCGGTGACGTCACCGGGGTTCCTGTCAGCCCCATAGAGAGCCCCGGTACGTCACCGGAACTCAGAAAAATGCCTTTGCCCTGCGCGATTTAGCGCAGGGCAAAGGAGAGCATCGGAGCATGAACTGCTCCGATGCTCATGTCAGGGGGGCTGCCGGGGTGAAAATGGAGGGATGTCCAGGTTCAGCTCTGAACCTGGACAACCCCTTTAAGTCCTCCTATTAAATAGAAGGGACGGATTCATTATTAATACTGGTGTTTAATATGTCAGTCTTTGGGCCAGTTCACACAGAGTTCTTTAGGTGCTGATTTTGGAGCGTTTCTGCCTCAAAATCTGCTAAAAAAAAAACTCTGATTTGTAAAAAATGAAGCAACATGCCCTATCTTGGATCAGAATCAGTGCTGAATCTCCCATTGAAATGAATAAGAAGCTGAAAAAAAACAGCTCCAAGTCAGTCCATGTGTTTTGTGTGTGTTTTTAGTGCAGATCTGCTTCAAACACCTAAAGCTGCAAATTCACCTTTGTATTGAACCCATTGTTTAAAAAAAAAAAAGGACATCTCAAAAACTGCACGAAAAAACACGCAGATTTTTTTTTAACGTCTTTTGTTTCAAAATCAGTCCTGTAAAGAGCAGAGCAAGATAAGAAAAATGAATCTTTGCTAGCTGTGAGCGAAGGTAGATTTGCATGTAATTTAAGCCAGTTATGGTGTAAATTCGACAATCTGTCAGGCTGTTGCAGACCATGCAGTCTTTTGAAAAGTGGTGAGGAATATAGAAAGTCACAATTCGTAGTGCAGATATGGTGTGGGCCATAATTTGCAACTTTTTTATGCTCTAAAACTAGGATAAAACCTTTAATGAATCTGCCCAACGTTTCTGTTTAAAGGGGTTGTCTGAGTTATTTTTCTAACTAGGCAAATATAAGGACTTTACAATTCGCTTACAATTCACTTACGTTATCTCCGGTGGCTGGTTTCTCAGATTTCATTGAGGGTCACATGACCTGTGATGTCAGCTTCTCTTCCTGCTCTGATGATGATTTGTGCACAAGCCTGAGAGATCAGATAATAGTCTGTACACCAGATGTCCATTTTTCTGGAAAAACATTAACCCCTTCAGCTGCACAGACTCAGGGCTGAAGGCTTTACTGAGTAGCTGCAGGCAGTAAGGAGACAAATGTGGGGCACAGTAGCTGACAGGAGTTCTGCAGAGCATTGCACAAGAACAGGTAGGGGGAAGATCCTGTGTGTATCAGCGGTGTACATACTATTGTGATAAAGTTCATTATTTTCTGTAATGTACTGATAAACATTAGACTTTCATATATTTTAGATTCATTACACACCAACTGAAGTAGTTCAAGCCTTTTATTGTTTTAATATTGATGATTTTGGCATACAGCTCATGAAAACCCAAATTTCCTATCTAAAAAAAATAGCATATTTCATCCGACCAATAAAAAAAAAAGTGTTTTTAATACAAAAAAAGTCAGCCTTCAAATTATTATGTTCAGTTATGCACTCAATACTTGGTCGGGAATCCTTTTGCAGAAATGACTGCTTCAATGCGGCGTGGGATGGAGGCAATCAGCCTGTGGCACTGCTGAGGTGTTATGGAGGCCCAGGATGCTTCGATAGCAGCCTTAAGCTCATCCAGAGTGTTGGGTCTTGCGTCTCTCAACTTTCTCTTCCCAATATCCCACAGATTCTCTATGGGGTTCAGGTCAGGAGAGTTGGCAGGCCAATTGAGCACAGTAATACCATGGTCAGTAAACCATTTACCAGTGGTTTTGGCACTGTGAGCAGGTCGTGCTGAAAAATGAAATCTGCATCTCCATAAAGCTTTTCAGCAGATGGAAGCATGAAGTGCTCCAAAATCTCCTGATAGCTAGCTGCATTGACCCTGCCCTTGATAAAACACAGTGGACCAACACCAGCAGCTGACATGGCACCCCAGACCATCACTGACTGTGGGTACTTGACACTGGACTTCAGGCATTTTGGCATTTCCCTCTCCCCAGTCTTCCTCCAGACTCTGGCACCTTGATTTCCGAATGACATGCAAAATTTGCTTTCATCCGAAAAAAGTACTTTGGACCACTGAGCAACAGTCCAGTGCTGCTTCTCTGTAGCCAAGGTCAGGCGCTTCCCCCGCTGTTTCTGGTTCAAAAGTGGCTTGACCTGGGGAATGCGGCACCTGTAGCCCATTTCCTGCACACGCCTGTACACGGTGGCTCTGGATGTTTCTACTCCAGACTCAGTCCACTGCTTCCGCAGGTCCCCCAAGGTCTGGAATCGGTCCTTCTCCACAATCTTCCTCAGGGTCCGGTCACCTCTTCTCGTTGTGCAGCGTTTTCTGCCACACTTTTTCCTTCCCACAGACTTCCCACTGAGGTGCCTTGATACAGCACTCTGGGAACAGCCTATTCGTTCAGAAATTTATTTCTGTGTCTTACCCTCTTGCTTGAGGGTGTCAATGATGGCCTTCTGGACAGCAGTCAGGTCGGCAGTCTTACCCATGATTGCGGTTTTGAGTAATGAACCAGGCTGGGAGTTTTTAAAAGCCTCAGGAATCTTTTGCAGGTGTTTAGAGTTAATTAGTTGATTCAGATGATTAGGTTAATAGCTAGTTTAGAGAACCTTTTCATGATATGCTAATTTTTTTAGATAGGAATTTTGGGTTTTCATGAGCTGTAAGCCAAAATCATCAATATTAAAACAATAAAAGGCTTGAACTACTTCAGTTGTGTGTAATGAATCTAAAATAATGAAAGTCTAATGTTTATCAGTACATTACAGAATATAATGAACTTTATCACAATATGCTAATTTTTTTTAGAAGGACCTGTATATATTTGCCTAAAACTTTCTTAGCTTAGTTATATATTGTTGCCCATCAGATATTCAGTGCTAGATTTATTTTTTTCATAACTTGGACAACCCCTTTTGTTAGAGGGAGCGGTCATATGACCATCCTTCTGTAGGCTTGAGGGAAGGGCTGTGTGTATGGACTCATTGCAGCTTGGATGCAAATACAACAAAAGGGGTAGTTTAGAATCTATTAAAGGCATATTGAGAATGCATTGTGCACATTAGTATGTGCCTTTCCTGGTTATGGACCATGGTCAGAAGATACGATCTCCAGACGGACCATAACCAGTCAGCATGCGGTACTTATACAGAGAGCTTTGCGCTTCTTTCTTTTCTGCTTCAGCATTTGGGTTTGCGTTCATACAAATGTAACCAATACTTCTGATTATGTATCTTTAGTCAAATATCATTGGGTGGCTGAGAAAAGCCTTAGAGACAGATAAAAAGGACTGGGATAAAAACACAGAGCCTGAAGCGGATCAAGATGGATACTACCAGACCACTCTGCCAGCCATCGTTTTCCAGGTAACTGATAATAGCGGCATCTTAAAATTTTAACATTGGTTTAAGTACCATAATGACTGCCGGTTGTGGACATTAGCCGTGGGTGTCTGCTATAAGAAACAGCAGGCCACATGCGGCTATTGCACCCACTCCGCTCAGGAGCAAGCGCCATCTTTATCCGCCTCCGGACCGCCTAACGCAGGATCGCGGTCCGGAGGCGGCTCTCCCAGGCTCAGCGACGCATATACGCGTCAGCTCGCGGGACGCAAGATTTCCTGTGAACGCGCGCACAGGAACTGCAGGTAAGTGAGCTGATCTACAGCCTGCCAGCGGCGATCGTTCGCTGGCAGGCTGTAGATGCGATTTTTTTATTTTATTATTATTTTATTTTTATTTTTATTTTTTTAACCCTAACAGGTATATTAGACGCTGTTTTGATAACAGCGTCTAATATACCTGCTACCTGGTCCTCTGGTGGTCCCTTTTGCTTGGATCGACCACCAGAGGACACAGGCAGCTCAGTAAAGTAGCACCAAACTACACTACACCCCCCCGTCACTTATTAACCCCTGATCACCCCATATAGACTCCCTGATCACCCCCCTGTCATTGATCACCCCCCCTGTCAGGCTCCATTCAGACGTCCGTATGTGTTTTACGGATCCACGCATCCAAGGATCGGATCCGCAAAACACATACGGACGTCTGAATGGAGCCTTACAGGGGGGTGATCAATGACAGGGGGGTGATCACCCCATATGCACTCCCTGATCACCCCCCTGTCATTGATCACCGCCCTGTAAGGCTCCATTTAGACATTTTTTTGGCACAAGTTAGCGGAAATTGTTTTTTTTTGTTTTTTTCTTACAAAGTCTCATATTCCACTAACTTGTGTCAAAAAATAAAATCTCACATGAACTCGCCATACCCCTCACGGAATCCAAATGCGTAACATTTTTTTAGACATTTATATTCCAGACTTCTTCTCACGCTTTAGGGCCCCCTAAAATGCCAGGGCAGTGTAAATACCCCACATGTGACCCCATTTTGGAAAGAAGACACCCCAAGGTATTCTGTGAGGGGCATATTGAGTCCATGAAAGATTAAAATTTTTGTCCCAAGTTAGCGGAAAGGGAGACTTTGTGAGAAAAAAAAATAAAAAATCAATTTCCGCTAACTTGTCCAAAAAAAAATTAAAAATTCTATGAACTCGCCATGCCCCTCATTGAATACCTTGGGGTGTCTTCTTTCCAAAATGTGGTCACATGTGGGGTATTTATACTGCCCTGGCATTTTAGGGGCCCTAAAGCGTGAGAAGAAGGTATCGCCGTACTCAGGAGAAGTTGGGCAATGTGTTTTGGGGTGTCATTTTACATATACCCATGCTGGGTGAGATAAATATCTTGGTCAAATGCCAACTTTGTATAAAAAAATGGGAAAAGTTGTCTTTTGCCGAGATATTTCTCTCACCCAGCATGGGTATATGTAAAAAGACACCCCAAAACACATTCCCCAACTTCTTCTGAGTACGGCGATACCAGATGTGTGACACTTTTTGGCAGCCTAGGTGGGCAAAGGGGCCCACATTCCAAAAAGCACCTTTCGGATTTCACAGGCTATTTTTTTACAGATTTTGATTTCAAACTACTTTGCACACATTTGGGCCCCTAAAATGCCAGGGCAGTATAACTACCCCACAAGTGACCCCATTTTGGAAAAAGGCACCCCAAGGTATTTCATGATGGGCATAGTGAGTTCATGGAAGTTTTTTATTTTTTGTCACAAGTTAGTGGAATATGAGACTTTCTAAGGATGGGTGTCTACTTTCCGAAATGGGGTTATTTGTGTTTTTTTTTTACTGTCTGGACATTGTAGAACCTCAGGAAACATGACAGGTGCTCAGAAAGTCAGAGCTGCTTCAAAAAGCGGAAATTCTCATTTTTGTACCATGGTTTGTAAACGCTATAACTTTTACCCAAACCATTTCTTTTCTTTACCCAAACATTTTTTATTTTTTTTATCAAAGACATGTAGAACAATAAATTTAGAGAAAAATTTATATATAGCTGTGTATATATATAAATTTATATATAGATTAAAAAAAAATCAAAAATTTACAACTGAAAGTGAAAAATTTCTTTTTTTTGCAAAAATTTTGTTAAATTTCGATTAATAACAAAAAAGTAAAACTGTCAGCAGCAATGAAATACCACCAAATGAAAGCTCTATTAGTGAGAAGAAAAGGAGGTAAAATTCATTTGGGTGGTAAGTTGTACGACCGAGCAATAAACTGTGAAAGTAGTGTAGTGCAGAATTGTAAAAAGTGGTCTGGTCATTAAGGGTGTTTAAGCTAGGGGGGCTGAGGTGGTTATAGGCCCGGCCAGCGCGTACTAGTACAGCGCTGGTCGGGACAGGGTTAAGACTGGCGTTTTAGACGCTGGTCTTCGTAAGCCCTATACCTGGTGGTGTATCTGCCGGAGTTATGAAAACAAAACTTTGGCGGATCCACTGCCAGTTCTAAATGTAACGTAAGACAGCTTCCAAGATGTCTTACATTTAGACTATTTTCTACGCCTAAAACAGGCATAGAAAATGGTAAGTGAGATGGGGCTGCCCACGTCATGCCCACTTTTTTAGACCTGGCGTGAGCGGGGAGAAGTCAGATTGCGGCGCAAATCACCTTTGCGCTAAAATCTGCGACAGAAATACACCTAATTTAGGCGTATTTCTGTTTAATAAATGACCCCCTTAGTGTTTGTGTTCAAGTACATTACTTGTATTCTTATTTCATTCCAAGTATGGACACAGTGTGGCTTGCAGTTCATGTGACTCCTGGCTGTGCCAGCCCATCCTCTCTGTATAGAATGTAGTAAAACTGTCCTGTGATCTTTCTACTGCTGATCTGTGATGCCAGAGAATAGAGGAAGAGATGGCTTTGTGTCATTTACTGAAGACTGCTTGCATGTGTATTAACAGTTAAGAGAAGTGCATGATCATCGTGGAGTATAGCATGTTAAGTTAGCTGGATCGCTGAAGAAATCCCGCGCCTGCGCCATCCACTTCTGTATTCAACGCAAGCAGTGAGTGAAGGACGCTTTCCTGGTCCCGGCTTCCTCTGTATTCGACGCAGGCGCAGTGAGTGAAGGACGCGCTCCTGGTGAAGGCTTCCTCACTGTGACGTAGTCGGCGCAGTGAGGAAGCCGGCACCAGGAGTGCGTCCTTCAATCACAGCGCCTGCGCCGCATACAGAAGTGGACGGCGCAGGCGCTGGGTTTCTTCAGCGATCCAGCTAACTCGGTCGTCACTCAAGACGAGTGGGGCGGGATAAATGTTAAGTAGACCGAACCTCTAGGTGCTGAATCAGCGCCCTCATAGCACCTAGAGGCTCATTAGCATATTTTAAAAGTGTGTTTTTTAGGAGAACGGCGGCAGGGACAAAAGTATAAAGAACACTGTTATGTACTGCTGACGTTAGCACATCGCTAATGTCAGTCAGCTACATAACAGAAGCCCTTTAAACATAACACTTTTGTCTAAAAATGTTGCTCCAGTTTTCCTAATTCACTCTCCTACCGGAGTGAGACTGCGACTTAAAAAAAAAGTTTCAATGATAAATCTGGTTGAAAAATAACTACACCGACTTTTCTACCCACATTAGGGCCCTTTCACACTTGCGTTGTCCGGATCAGGCGTGTACTCCACTTGCCGGAATTACACGCCGGATCCGGAAAAACGCAAGTGTACTGAAAGCATTTGAAGACAGATCCGTCTTCAAAATGCGTTCAGTGTTACTATGGCACCCAGGACGCTATTAAAGTCCTGGTTGCCATAGTAGGAGCGGGAAGCGGTATACTTGCAGTCCGTGTGGCTCCCGGGGCGCTCCAGAGTGACGTCAGAGCGCCCCGTGCGCATGGAAGACGTGTTCCATGTGATCACGTGATCCATGCGCTTGGGGCGCCCTGACGTCACTCTGGAGCGCCCGGGGAGCCGCATGGACGGTAAGTATGCTGCTCCCCCACTCCCCACTACACTTTACCATGGCTGCCAGGACTTTAGCGTCCCGGCAGCCATGGTAACCACTCTAAAAAAGCTAAACGTCGGATCTGGCAATGCGCCGAAACGACGTTTAGCTTAAGGCCGGATCCGGATCAATGCCTTTCAATGGGCATTAATTCTGGATCCGGCCTTGCGGCAAGTCTTCAGGATTTTTGGCCGGAGCAAAAAGCGCAGCATGCTGCGGTATTTTCTCCGGCCAAAAAACGTTCCGTTCCGGAACTGAAGACATCCTGATGCATCCTGAACGGATTTCTCTCCATTCAGAATGCATTAGGATAATCCTGATCAGGATTCTTCCGGCATAGAGCCCCGACGACGGAACTCTATGCCGGAACCGGACAACGCAAGTGTGAAAGGGCCCTTACAAAACTGGAGTGAATGGAAAGAGAGTGCAAAAAAAATCGCAAAAGCTCTTTTTTCCCACTTTTTTGATGCCAGAATTCTGGAGTGAAGAAACACTAAATCAGGGCCAGTATCTTTGAGAGAGGGATATGTATGTAAAACTAAGCTAGGGTTTTTGTGCACATCCCCGGTCCTGAAAAGGTCAAACAAAATTAAATCCGAACACAAAAAAATGGCTTGCCGGTTACAAAATTGTACAGAATCTTTAACGTCCTTTTATCCATAAATAACAAATGTATTTTTTCTTTAGATGTTTGAGCAAAATTTACAAGTAGCAGCTCAGATTAGTGAAGAGCTGAAGAAGAAGGTTTTACACTTGTGCCTGCAGCAAATGAATGCGTTTCTTAACAGGTATGGACACGTATTAGTTACTGATGTTACTACATGTCTCCCAAATTCATCATATCAGACAGTGGGCTCTCCTTCAACTTCCTTTTTGAAAGTACAATTTTAGTGTGATTGGCTGCTGGTTAGTCAGACAGTGTTGCAGACGTTGGCCATTATGATGCTGTTGCATGCAATGGGGGCCTGGCCGTTACTGTGCAATTTCCGCGCCCTCTGCACTTTGACAGGGCCAGGCAGTATAAACATAATTATGCCTGCTTGGCCCTTTCGATCAAAGTGCGGAGAGAGCAGAGCCTCGAGGAGTAACTGCAATGTTCTTATTGCTCCTAGAGGCTTGGTTACATATATTAAAACATCATATTTCTCAGCAATGCGGGCACATATGAACATGGGACCAACACAGATGCCCTCAGCTGCCAGGCGCACATGCAACAGGACAGCCAGTTCCATAGGTACAAATAGGCCACATTCTCATTTTCAGAGCAGTTCAGTCGCTAGTGGTTTTCATCTGCATTATAATATAAAATATGTTAACTGGAAGTTTGTGGCAGTTACAGTATGTACTGAAATATAAAGTTATTCTAAATATTGAATCCCTTTAGAGAGCTACTTGCTCGGATTTTTATTATGGGTGCTCACAGGAATAATGTGTCTCCATTTACAGGTACAGTGAGGAAGCACAGCTCTATAAAGAGGATCACTTAAGGAACCGGCAGCTTCCTGCATGTTATGTCCAGTATATAATAGCCATCATTAACAACTGCCAGACATTTAGGTAAGCCTGTTTTGCTTCTATTTAAAGTCTTTCCGAATTTCAGTCATATGTAAGAATTGCAGTCTGTCCCACAAAAAACAAGTCCTCACAATCTGCCGCTATAGAAAAGGAAAAATGTTATGGGTCTTGGAATATGGTGACAACAATAATAAAAAAAATATTGTATGAGTCTAGTTGCACACTAGGACCAAACATGGGATATAAAAAAAACACAAGCAGGATAAGAATTGTTGAATTTTGTTTCTCTGTTAATACTATCTGCCTTACAGAAAAAATAGATTAAATCAAAAACTGCCCCACCTCTTTGATTTAAAGTGTTTTTCCATTTTCGGGGGCAGGGCTCCAGATGGCGACCAAAATGGTCGCCAATGCGACTTAGAATTTACAAATGGTGACAAGACTTTTTAGTCTTGTCGCCATTTGCAACTAGACCCTCCGCGGCAGCTCTGCAGTTGAACAGCGGTGGGGCACAGGAGCTGATAGTTCTCTGCCGCCGATGTTCTTCTCAGCCTGAGTCAGTGAGTCACAGCACACAATAGCAGAGCCGCTGGCAGCAGGGAAGGGAGGGACTCGGGAGGAGTGTAATCTGATCCTAGAGTGGAAGCTGCTTCTGCCAGCCCCTCCCCTCCTCCGCCCACCAACCAATCAGAGCTGAGGCAAGGCAAGCACTAGCAGCTCTGAGTCTGAGTCGCACTGTACAGGGAGTCTAAGAAAGAATCGAATGAGTCACAGGTTAAGAATCTAAAGATCCGACTTAGAGACTCATTCGATTCTTTGAGTTAAAAGAACCGTCAGTCAGACTCTAGAATTCTCAGCAGCGCAGTGGAGAAGGAGTCTCACCCTCCCCCTGTGCTGCTTCCGCCCCCAATAAGAAGAGACGGGAGGAGGAGGGGCTGTAATACAAATACAGGAGGCGGGTGCCGGAATCAAATAGCCGGCACCCGACCTTTGTGACAGGGAGCTGCGGTACCTGAGGGGTTAACTGCCGCTGAGCGCATCTCCCTGTCACAAAGGTCGGGTGCTGGCTATTTGATTCCGGCACCCGCCTCCTGTATTTGTATAAGAAACACATTGGTGGCACAGCGCGCGCACCCCCAACACCCCAGTATAAGAAACATTGGTGGCTCAGTGGGAAGTGCCAATGAGGGTTAAAAAATAATTTAAAAAAAATTAACTCGCCTCCTCCAGTTGATCGCGTAGCTGCCCGGTCTCCTGTTCTTTCTTCAGGACCTGTGGTGACGTCACTGAGCTCATCACATGGTGATGGATCATGTGATGAGCACAGTGATGTCACCACAGGTCCTTTGACAGGTCCTGAAGAAAGAACAGGAGACGATCAATTGGAGGAGGTGAGTTAATTATTTTTTAACCCTCATTGGCACTGCCCACTGTGCCACCAATGTTCATTATATTGAGTGGGGGGGTGCACTGCGCCACCAATGTTATACTGGGGTGTGGGGGGGGGGGGGGGAGTTGCGCACTGCACCACCAATGTTTATTATACTGGGGTGTTGGGGGGGCGCACTGCGCCACCAATGTTTATCATATTGGGGGGGGGGCGCACTGCGCCACCAATGTTTATTATACTGGGGTGTATATAATGTTTATTATATTGACCTTCTACTAAGCATTCTGTATTAAAGAATGCTATTATTTTCCCTTATTACCGTGTTATAAGGGAAAATAATACAGTGAATAGACTTTCATCCTAAGAACCATAAGTGAAAATTGCACCGCATCTGCACTTGCTTGCGGATGCTTGCGATTTTCACGCAGCCCCATTAACTTCTATGGGGCCTGCTTTGCGTGAAAAACGCACAACATAGAGCATGCTGCGATTTTCACGCAACGGACAAGTGATGTGTGAAAATCACCGCTCATGTGCACAGCCCCATAGAAGTGAATGGGTCCGGATTTAGTGCGGGTGCATTCCGGTATTTTAAATGCCAGATCCGGCACTAATACATTGTCATTGGGAAAAAATGCTGGATCCGGCATTCAGGCAAATCTTCAGTTTTTTTTCGCCGGAGATAAAACCGTAGCATGCTGCGGTTTTATCTTTTGCCTGATCAGTCAAAATGACTGAACTGAAGACATCCTGATGCATCCTGAACGGATCACTCTCCATTCAGAATGCATGGGGATATGCCTGATCAGTTCTTTTCTGGTATAGAGCACCTAGGACGGAACTCTATGCCGGAAAAGAAAAACGCTAGTGTGAAAGTACCCTAAAATATTAAGTTTAAATCCCCCCTTTCACAATTTTATATATAAACAATAAATAAACATATTACATAGCGCTGTCCAAACTATTAAATTATTAAAAAATATCTCCTATGCGGTGAGCATTCGCCATTTTTTAGTCACCTTGTCACCCCAAAAAATAGGATAGGACTGTTCTATTATGGGCTGAATGTTTCATAAAATGCGAAATGCACGCGTTTTTTTTTTTTTTTTTTGGTGGGTGTGTTTTTTTTTTTTTGGTTTTTTTTTTCGCGGTATTGAGTATCGCAATACTTTTTTATGGTGACAAAAGCGAATCAAAATTTTGGTATCAAAACAACCCTGTGCCAATCTGATCGGCGTAGCGTCACGATACCAAAATTTTTATTCGGTTTCGATTTGGTGACTAAAAATTTGATTTGGCTCCTAAATTTTTCAGTTCAGGAGCCAATGGCTACTAGGTAATTTTTTAAGTCTGGAGCGCTCCTTTTTGGGCAACCCACCCCCCTCATGGACTGACTTGTAGAGGGAAGCATATGAGCTCCCAGATGCTGGGTTCCAGCTCCGCCGCTGTCCAAGGGCAATGTGTCCCACTACGGCCAACGATTGGCAGGGAGTAAGTAAATATGCTTTCCTCCACCTTGAGGGGTCTGCCCGAAAGGCCCTGAAGATGATGGAAAACCCCTTTGATGTCTCTGAAACACTTAGAGGGTGAACACATTTACTAAATACTGCCTTTAATATTTTGAGGGGTGCAGTTTTTTAAATAGGTGTCAAAGCAACTTCAGAACTGATGTAGTACCCCATCTCTTTGTTCCAGTACTCGGTACAGGAAGAAAGCTGACATTTGTGAGGAGCTTATGAATATGAGGACTACCAAGCTTGATCTCTGTGTTGGTAGACCCCAGTGCTCGGCTCAGGCTGGAGCGCACTGCTGACAACAGCAAAACAGGGCCGTTTAAAGGAAGTGACCCAGTGTTTTGCTCATGGTATCTGTCACCAGCTTGTGCTCCACGCAGGTCGGACAGTATCAAACTGGTGACATTTTCCTTTTAACAAATAAAATATTAGAAAACTTTGGCACATATGTTGGATATACACATGCAATTTTTGTAGCAGCTGCCTAATAAAAAAATATCCATTCCTGGCTTTAACTTAAAAAACTTTAAGTCTCATTATTTTTTATTTTTTTTTTAGAACTAGTCATGCCCAGCAAAGAAATCCCAAAATGTTAATCCATTTACTATTCCAAGCCTTTAGACGACTGTCCTCCTGATTGCAGGACCGATAAGGGAATCTATGATATGATATTAAGTTTAATTTTTATTTTATTTTTTAACATATTTTTAACTACTTGTAAACAGCATGTAGCTCTGAAAGGATGTTCCTGAATGTCCTTGCTGAGACTACAGCTTCACGGAGACCATAAAACTGCAGGAGCTTATAGAAGGCTACATAGATTCTGTTCCTGGCAGTTATTGATCACCCTGTATGCAACTCATGAAGCGGCCGTGATGCTTCATGATCCTGTAGCTGCAATCACCTGATCACTGGATAACTTCAAGGCTTATAAGTCTCCCACATTTGTTTTTCCCTGGTCACTGGAGCTAATCGTAGCCCCAGTTACAGGAGAAATCAGAAATATAAAAAAAAAAAACTATAAAATAATGTAATGTTAAAGGGGGTTTTCTGTGATAAATACATAACTCAGCAGCAATAAATATGATAAAATTTTAAAACAATCACACTCGGGTCTTTTCTCCCCTGCCTCATAGCACCTATTCCGCGTTGCTCTCTATTCCGGCAGTGCTGCCGTCATTTTCCGGGCTGCAGCTGTGATGTCACGTGCACACAGGTCACAGCCTCAGCAGTGTAGGGGACATCGCGGTTGAGGCCAGTTGCAGTGGTCTCTCTAATATGTACACACAATATGTAAATTAGAAAAGACAAAACAAGAATGTTACTAATAGTCCACTCCACAGTGTCTAGCTCCACCTGGTGATAGCAAACTATAACGGAAAGGGGAATCAATATTAAAAGTATTTTAGTTGCACTTTGTGATTTAAAAAAAATCCTTTTTCCCTCAGTTTCACTTGCATGAGGCTGAGCTGCAGCAACCAGGATGGCCACTAGACAGTGGGTGCATCTGTGCCTGTTCTGCTGCGCTGGAGGGGTTGCCACTCTCACTGATCTAAACCCTTTAAACGACTTTGGACATCTTTGACAAGGAAGATATAATTTTTATGTATGTAGTGGGTGCCGTGAATTAAAATGTGGTGCTAAGTTTAAGACTGCCAACATAATGTCCTGTTTTGTAGAGAGTCCATTGTAAGCCTGAAACGAAAATATTTAAGAAGTGAAGAGGACTTTGTGACATCTGGCTCCACAAATATGGACACCATATTGGACAACATTGCCAATGATGGATGCAGGAATCTTCTAGATGAAGTATTTATGGACTTAGAGGTGAGGACAATTTTACTGGTGTTTCTGTTCCATATTTCAAATATTTAGGGAGATGTCCACACGTGCCTGAAAATGCAGCAGAAACGTCTGCAGCGGTCTTTGCTCCAGAAAAGGCTGCGAACGTCACCCTCTCTATTGCAAAGGGTGAAACCAGCATAAATTGACATGCTGTAAATTTCAAATCCGCACCACAGGTCAATTTGCACTGCGTTTTTTGTTCACAGTGTATGGATGAGATTTGTTAACAGCTTCCTGCGGCATGGCAATTTGAACAATAATTCGCTGTGCATTTACAGCATGGAGATAGCTGCTGAGGAACAGAGTCGCCACCATCAGCAGCGCCTGTCAGCTGTAATGGTCAGCTGACACCCTGCTGCAATGACCAAAATGGGTGCTAGTGCAGATACCAGCTGTTTAACCCTCCTGTCAGTAGCAACGACTTCATCTAAGCGTGATGCGATTGCAGGATCCAGACCGTTGCCATAGATGACTATTGCAGTGTATTGTACCATTGACTGCATTGTTTTGTTTCATTCCCCATGTGGGAGTTTGAAAAATGTTTTTAAAAGAAATAACATTTTCAGGTAAAAAAAAAACACCCACTTCCCCTCACACAATCGGTTATATTTTGTTGAAAAATAAAATAAACTACACATAGTACTTCCACGTCTGTAACAACCTGATCTATAAAAGGATCACGTTACTTATCGCACACGATGAAAAATGAAACACTGACCCAAAAAATGGTACAAAAAACTAAAAATATGTTCCCCAAAATGGTACCAATAAAATTACAAGCTGTCTGACAGAAAAGCCCTCGCACAGCTATGTTGACAGAAAAATAAAAATTTTGTGTCTTAGATGCGGCAATGCAAAGAAAAAAAATAGATTTTTAGTAAAGTGATGTATGAGGAAAATGTAATAAAAAATGAAATAAATATATATAAATTTGGAACTGCCATATTCGTATCGCCCCGCAGTATAAAGTTACTGTATATCATATATACTACATGGTGAACCCCACAAAAAATAACAGAATTACTACTTTTTCCCACTTCACCTCCCCAAAAATAGATAAATCCTAATATGGCATCACTTAAGTTTGAGTGAATTGATCTTCGGATTATAGATCGTTCAAAACCCTAGTTTTTAATGCTGTTTCCATACATCATTAAAATGTATTGGCTCCGTGTAGTCAAAGTTCGTATTGTCTGAAGTCATGCAAGACTCTCTTCAATTATTACTGTACTCATATCTGTATATTTTAAAACGGCCTAAAATAGAAAGTGGGCTTTGGTGTTACAGGGGTTGTAACAAAGCAGTGCTCAAAGGATTCAGCCCGGCCTCCTGGTGCTCAAACTTCTCATTTGTATATGAATAAAAACACTGATTTCTCTGCGGTTGTTTCACATACAGGCAGCATGATGAGCCCTACCAGCCAGTATGCCTGGTTCAGTAGTGTTGATCCTGGTGACAGAGCCGCTTTAAGTTTGTGGCTGTGACGTAAAAAATGTACAGTACACAATGGAGTAATTGTGGCTTCTACTATCTAGAACTCTCCATACAGACATCACATGGGGCTTATTAGAAATGGTCACCTCTCTGCTCACCATTAATAAAGCTTTTTTTATATATTTTTTTTATTCTTTAGCCGCATCTTAATGACCTAATGACCAGAAAATGGCTTGCTGGCTCTAATTCCGTAGACACTATATGTGTCACCATAGAAGACTATTTTAATGACTTTGCAAGGATTAAAACTCATTACAAGCAGGTATGTGTAACTTTCATTTAGCGAGCGGATCGGATGCCGCTTCCTATTTATTGGTCTAACAGTGGACGCCGTGTTTTATTTAGTCCTTAGTTCTCAGGTTTGCTGACATATAACATTTGTTTTTTTTTCTCTTCTTAGAAAATGACCATTAAGGCCCACAGGAAAGTAGTAACAGAATATATCAAAGCAATAATGCAAAGACGAATTTGCTTCAGAAATGCAGAGGAACGCAAGGAGGGTGCAGAGCGCATGATTAAGGAAGCAGAACAGTTCAAGTTTCTGTTTAAGCGTCTCACATCTGTACGTGTCTAGTAGTATTAATACATATGACGACTTTGTTGTATTACCAGGCAGGACTACATCTCTCCACAAAGGATGTGTCAGGCCTATTGGTAATAATGTTCCAAAGATACATCCTGTCTGCCACTTGTTCTTTTATTGCTTTGTCTGTATTATGAGCCAGTCATAATACTTGTATAATTTTGGACCATTTGGATTTTATAGCCTTCGTATATTCCAATACATTGGAAGCTCCTTGATGTCATTCACTATCTGACAGGTTCTGAGATGGCTCGTTCTCCACCCTCATTGAAGCTGAATTCTGACCAAATCAACTGTGACCACTAGATATGGATCTTCTGTATTAGAAATGTGTAGAGATACTTAACTAAGCCTCGATCTTATTCTCTAGGGATTTGGTGAAGAGACAGATGGACTCTGCGATACCATTATTGATATTGCTGAGGTTATAAAGCTCACAGATCCTTCCCTTCTCTACTTGGAAGTCTCCACCTTGGTCACTAGATATCCGGATCTCAGGTAATTAGTGAAAATGAACCTGCTGGTGTATTTTCTCATTCTTGTTAGTGTATTATCTAGGAATTTTTTGTATAGTTAGAACATGAAAAAGTTTACCTTTTTTCTTGTTCTTCTAACAGGGATGATCATATTGCTGCTCTGCTTCAAATGAGAGGAGATGCCAGCAGGGAAATGAAACAGACAATAATAGAAACTGTGGATCAAAATCAGAGGCAACAAGGTCAAAGCTACACCCCGATCTTTAAAGACATAATTGTTCCAAGCATGCCAACACTTCCAAAACTTCTGAAGTAATATTGAATGTGTGTGGCTGCAGGTTTGGTGCTTAACCTTATAAATCTGCTCCGGAGCAGTCTGATCGTTAATATCCTCTGACGCCTTTCCCAGCAGTGGGAGCTTGTATGTCTAGTGCCACTTTCCTTAAAAATACAAAAAAATACTGGCTTACAAATGTGCGTTTGTCACATCTGATTATAGTCTATTGGCCTGAATGAACAGATCTGTACAGCCATGGTGCTAGCTTCCTCTGGCATCAGCTTTCCTCTGTTCTCGAGACTGCACTCATCTTGCTGAACATCGGGGAGAAGAGTGTAAGCCGGTGGCAGCATATCTCCTGCGAGAACGAAGGATCGGACATGGTGAAATTCAACATGACCAATCCCTCCTTCCCCCAACATCATATGTAGGGGAAGATTTTACACCCCCTTACACATAAGAGAGCCACTTAGTCCTGCTGAAGTCAGTCGGTTTGCCTTATAAACTATTGCTTTTATTGTAATATTTCACAAAATCTCCAGCAGCAGCTGAAAAAGGCCTAGCGCCGTGCTATAGTGGAAGATTCATGAGTTCCCATTCATTAGCATATACATGAAATGTCACTACTAAATGCCTTGTGCAGATGGCCATATGAGAACACTTTATATGGAGACCTAAGAGGCTTCTCCCTGGAAGCACTGATTCCACCTACAGAATACCACATGCTCGCACTAAGAATAAGTCACAGAAGCAGAGTTGGCCCTCCAGACTTTATACTATAGGTAAATGACAAACCTCTTATGTTCTTGTTAGTTGAGCACTGGCGAGACATAAAATCTGACAGTCTTGGTCGTCTTAGACTTCCAGTACAGAGCTGCAAAATAGCCTGATCAGACAATGAAGATGGAGCAGAAAGCTACCTTATGAGTACCTATCACCGACAGAGGGCCGATTGAGGCCCAGTTAACGGAATATTAGCATTAAAATGATAAGGATCCAGAGGAGGAGAGCTGTATGACGCACAACTGACGGCTCTTTTGAATGAACCCACGGATGAGCCATTGTTTAGCACTAGAAGTAGGAGTGATTTATAATGCTTTAGTGTCACTCCCTGTATAATAGGTGAGCATGCCATATACTGTGCAGTCTGTTACTATGCTATGGCTGAAGACGGAGGGTGGATTTACAACCTGGTCGGCATTTTCCTTCCCTCACACAGCGTTCGAGATGTTTGAATTCTGCAGTTTGTAAAATGTGCTCTGTTCTTAAGTTTGGGGCATTTAGGGATGTAATGTTTTTAGTTGCTCCTAATGCCATGTTTATGTAATGGATTCTGGGTGGGTGGGATTGCTCTGTCACTATTCATGTATCTGTTTTAGTAAAGGCTTTAATTCCCTATGGAAGAATTCTGGAGAACCTTTCCTTATTCTATATTGTGCAATTTCTCTGTTATTCCTCATAGAAATGTATGAATAAATTGACAGCTAGATGTTACCACTTGGGAGCACTTCCCAACAGACTGACATTGTCCAATCAGTGCAGACCTTTTAGGGAAGTGGAATGGTATCACCTAGCTGTCAGTTTGTAGGAGTACCAGCACCGCATCATGAAGACAACATCTAGTAAACCAGAAGTGTCCGGAGGGGGACTTGTTCTCCTGAAGGGAAACAAAGCATGCTTACCAAGTGTTGGAGAAATAAATTGTGGGCAGCTTCCGGGCCGTCTCGTCACCATTTTTCTGGAGTACACTGGGTGACAAATGTCCCTTATTTTTTGGTCACTGCACATCACAGATGAAGCTGGTTGCCAGTCCTAGAGCATGAAGTGTTAATTCATTTCTTTTTATTGTAGTTCTTTTATGGAGAGGGAAGTAGTATTGTGCAAATTGTAAATTTTCTAATGATTTTATGAAGTTTAATAATTTACTTAACAGGTACTTTTGCTGTGTACGTGTAGTGAATTTGGTGTACTATACACTTAAAGGGAACCTGTCACCTCAAAATGCAGTGTAATCCGCAGGCAGCATGTTGTAACGCAGGAGGAGCTGAGATTAAAGGTTTAAACGAGTAAGGCTGCTTACACCCGTGCGGCAGCAGGGCCCGGCAGGCTGTTCCGGTGGGGGGACAGCCTGCCAGATCCGTGCTGATGCTGGCCCACCGTGCTGCCGGAAGTCTCTTCTGACCCTATTCACTTTAATGGGGACGGGCCGGAGGTCTGGCCACAGCACGGTAAACATGCTGAGAGGCGGCCTGACAAAACTACAATGCACTGGACCCTGCTGCCGCAAGTGTGAAAGTAGCCTAAATTGCTAGTTTTACTGAATCTATCCCTGCATAAGTATGTATCAGTCTGCTCAGCTCCTCATGCTCTATAACATGGTGCCTGCATATTTTACTGTGTGGTGACAGGTTCCCTTTAACTAGAGAAAGCTACCTGCCACTAATGGAGTTGGTACTGTACATTAGGACTTCTGTATGAATGCCACTACATCAACCAGCATAGTACTGTAATAGACTGTGGAATATCTAGTTTTCTTGTGCGTTTATAACACACACATTGTATATTTCTCAAACACTCCCTTGAGTTTCCATGAACTGTTTGTATTGATCTATGGTGTCTACATATAAACTTCCAGCAGTAATACGTCATTTTGCTTTTGGGAAGATGGTGCCTGTTACAGAAACTTGGCAAATGGTTAACACATTAATATGTTGTTCATTAATTTTGCGCACAAGAAAACCATGTCTGCTATTAGAGTTTTTGGGGGATTTTACTACTGATGACCTATCCTCAGGATAGGTCATTAGTATCTGATAGGTGGGGGTCCAACACCTGGGACCCCCGCTAATGAGCTGTTTGAGAAGGCACCACAGCTCAGCCCCATTGAAGTGAATTAAATACCAAGCAGTGCAATTTATGGAGCTGTGCTTGGTAAGCTGCGAGAAGGCAGCAGTGCTCACAGGGGTGCCAGTGCCTTCTCAAAACAGCTGATCGGCTGGGGTGGGTGTCGGACCCCCAGTGATCCAGAGGATAGTTCATCCGTAGCAAAATCTCGGAAGCCCCTTTTAAATGGGATATAACAACAAAGGCCTTGCTGTAAGGGCGGGTTCACACATGGAATAAATGTTGCAGCAGATCTGCAGAATTGTACCCTACCAGCAAAGTGGATTTTAAGAAATCTCATCCACATCCCAAAAATGATGTAGTATGTCAGTTTATACTGTGGATTTCACTCTTTGCAATGAAGAGGGTGAAACCCACAAGCATTCCTGTGGCAATAAAATGCATGGTAATTCACGTTTTTTTTCTGGGATTTTAGCCTCAGATCTGTAGCAGACCTTTCCGCTATGTTTTACGTGGTGTGGATAATATAGGGAGAGTAATGGTTCTTTTTTACATGGACCAACAATTTGGCCAATTTTCGGGGATCAGCCCTTCTAGAAACACTTGTTCCTGATAATTGGTCTGTGCAGCAGATTTCCCTTTATAAACAGGGATCTACTGTATGGGAACTGCTCGTTATCATACTGAGGAGATGATTGCTGATGATCTTGGAGTGTAACTGTTATTTCAGTCTGAGCGCCGCTAAAGAGTGAGTGTAACAACTCTGATTGGCATACATACAGTACAGACCAAAAGTTTGGACACACCTTCTCATTCAAAGAGTTTTCTTTATTTTCATGACTATGAAAATTGTAGATTCACACTGAAGGCATCCAAACTATGAATTAACACATGTGGAATTATATACATAACAAAAAAGTGCAAAACAACTGAAAATGTCATATTCTAGGTTCTTCAAAGTAGCCACCTTTTGCTTTTGATTACTGCTTTTGCACACTCTTGGCATTCCCTTGATGAGCTTCAAGAGGTAGTCACCTGAAATGGTTTTCACTTCACAAGTGTGCCCTGTCAGGTTTAATAAGTGGGATTTCTTGCCTTATAAATGGGGTTGGGACCATCAGTTGTGTTGTGAAGTCAGATGGATACACAGCTGATTGTCCTACTGAATAGACTGTTAGAATTTGTATTATGGCAAGAAAAAAGCAGCAAAGTAAAGAAAAACGAGTGGCCATCATTACTAAGAAATTAAGGTCAGTCAGTCCGAAATATTGGGAAGACTTTGAAAGTAAGGGCTGTTTGACCATGAAGGAGAGTGATTGGGTGCTGCGCCAGATGACCTGGCCTCCACAGTCACCGGACCTGAACCAAATCGAGATGGTTTGGGGTGAGCTGGACCGCAGAGTGAAGGCAAAAGGGCCAACAAGTGCTAAGCATCTCTGGAAACTCCTTCAAGACTGTTGGAAGACCATTTCAGGTGACTACCTCTTGAAGCTCATCATGAGAATGCCAAGAGTGTGCAAAGCAGTAATCAAAGCAAAAGGTGGCTACTTTGAAGAACCTAGAATATGACATATTTTCAGTTGTTTCACACTTTTTTGTTATGTATATAATTCCACATGTGTTAATTCATAGTTTTGATGCCTTCATAGTCATGAAAATAAAGAAAACTCTTGGTTTTGAGAAGGTGTGTCCAAACTTTTGGTCTGTATTGTATATAGGTACCGAGTGTCACGAGGCAGGTGGTACACACAGGCGTCTTCAGCGCTCAGGAAAACACTGAAGACAAACTCATTAGCAATGCTGGTAGAGCTTTGATAAGAAGACTCTTCACATCCTGTTTCCTGGAACAAAGAAACATATTTTCCTAATGAAGTATTTAAAAAAAAAACATCCATGTCGCTTCACTATATTAAAACTAGAGTTGAGCGAACACCTGGATGTTCGGGTTCGAGAAGTTCGGCCGAACATCCCGGAAATGTTCGGGTTCGGGATCCGAACCCGATCCGAACTTCGTCCCGAACCCGAACCCCATTGAAGTCAATGGGGACCCGAACTTTTCGGCACTAAAAAGGCTGTAAAACAGCCCAGGAAAGAGCTAGAGGGCTGCAAAAGGCAGCAACATGTAGGTAAATCCCCTGCAAACAAATGTGGATAGGGAAATGAATTAAATTAAAAATTAAATAAATAAAAATTAACCAAAATCAATTGGAGAGAGGTTCCATAGCAGAGAATCTGGCTTCCCGTCACCCACCACTGGAACAGTCCATTCTCAGATATTTAGGCCCCGGCACCCAGGCAGAGGAGAGAGGTCCCGTAACAGAGAATCTGTCTTCATGTCAGCAGAGAATTAGTCTGCATGTCATAGCAGAGAATGAGGCTTCACGTCAGCCACCACTGCAACAGTCCATTGGCATATATTTAGGCCCAGCACCCAGGCAGAGGAGGGAGGTCCCGTAACAGAGAATCTGTCTTCATGTCAGCAGAGAATTAGTCTGCATGTCATAGCAGAGAATGAGGCTTCACGTCAGCCACCACTGCAACAGTCCATTGGCATATATTTAGGCCCAGCACACACACAGGCAGAGGAGAGAGGTCCCGTAACAGAGAATCTGGCTTCATGTCAGCAGAGAATCAGTCTGCATGTCATAGCAGAGAATGAGGCTTCACGTCAGCCACCACTGCAACAGTCCATTGGCATATATTTAGGCCCAGCACACACACAGGCAGAGGAGAGAGGTCCCATAACAGAGGATCTGGCTTCATGTCAGCAGAGAATCAGTCTGCATGTCATAGCAGAGAATCAGGCTTCACGTCAGCCACCACTGCAACAGTCCATTGTCATAAATTTAGGCCCAGCACCCAGGCAGAGGAGAGAGGTCCCGTAACAGACAATCTGGCTTCATGTCAGCAGAGAATTAGTCTGCATGTCATAGCAGAGAATGAGGCTTCACGTCAGCCACCACTGCAACAGTCCATTGGCATATATTTAGGCCTAGCACACAGGCAGAGGAGAGAGGTCCCGTAACAGACAATCTGGCTTCATGTCAGCAGAGAATCAGTCTGCATGTCATAGCAGAGAATGAGGCTTCACGTCACCCACCACTGCAACAGTCCATTGGCATATATTTAGGCCTAGCACACAGGCAGAGCAGAGAGGTCCCGTAACAGACAATCTGGCTTCATGACAGCAGAGAATCAGTCTGCATGTCATAGCAGAGAATGAGGCTTCACGTCACCCACCACTGCAACAGTCCATTGGCATATATTTAGGCCTAGCACACAGGCAGAGCAGAGAGGTCCCGTAACAGACAATCTGGCTTCATGACAGCAGAGAATCAGTCTGCATGTCATAGCAGAGAATGAGGCTTCACGTCACCCACCACTGCAACAGTCCATTGGCATATATTTAGGCCTAGCACACAGGCAGAGCAGAGAGGTCCCGTAACAGACGATCTGGCTTCATGTCAGCAGAGAATCAGTCTGCATGTCATAGCAGAGAATGAGGCTTCACGTCAGCCACCACTGCAACAGTCCATTGGCATATATTTAGGCCCAGCACCCAGGCAGAGGAGGGAGGTCCCGTAACAGAGAATCTGTCTTCATGTCAGCAGAGAATTAGTCTGCATGTCATAGCAGAGAATGAGGCTTCACGTCAGCCACCACTGCAACAGTCCATTGGCATATATTTAGGCCCAGCACACACACAGGCAGAGGAGAGAGGTCCCGTAACAGAGAATCTGTCTTCATGTCAGCAGAGAATTAGTCTGCATGTCATAGCAGAGAATCAGGCTTCACGTCACCCACCACTGCAACAGTCCATTGGCATATATTTAGGCCCAGCACCCAGGCAGAGGAGGGAGGTCCCGTAACAGAGAATCTGTCTTCATGTCAGCAGAGAATTAGTCTGCATGTCATAGCAGAGAATGAGGCTTCACGTCAGCCACCACTGCAACAGTCCATTGGCATATATTTAGGCCCAGCACACACACAGGCAGAGGAGAGAGGTCCCGTAACAGAGAATCTGTCTTCATGTCAGCAGAGAATTAGTCTGCATGTCATAGCAGAGAATGAGGCTTCACGTCAGCCACCACTGCAACAGTCCATTGGCATATATTTAGGCCCAGCACACACACAGGCAGAGGAGAGAGGTCCCGTAACAGACAATCTGGCTTCATGTCAGCAGAGAATTAGTCTGCATGTCATAGCAGAGAATGAGGCTTCACGTCACCCACCACTGCAACAGTCCATTGGCATATATTTAGGCCCAGCACCCAGGCAGAGGAGGGAGGTCCCGTAACAGAGAATCTGTCTTCATGTCAGCAGAGAATTAGTCTGCATGTCATAGCAGAGAATGAGGCTTCACGTCACCCACCACTGCAACAGTCCATTGGCATATATTTAGGCCTAGCACACAGGCAGAGCAGAGAGGTCCCGTAACAGACAATCTGGCTTCATGACAGCAGAGAATCAGTCTGCATGTCATAGCAGAGAATGAGGCTTCACGTCACCCACCACTGCAACAGTCCATTGGCATATATTTAGGCCTAGCACACAGGCAGAGCAGAGAGGTCCCGTAACAGACGATCTGGCTTCATGTCAGCAGAGAATCAGTCTGCATGTCATAGCAGAGAATGAGGCTTCACGTCAGCCACCACTGCAACAGTCCATTGGCATATATTTAGGCCCAGCACCCAGGCAGAGGAGGGAGGTCCCGTAACAGAGAATCTGTCTTCATGTCAGCAGAGAATTAGTCTGCATGTCATAGCAGAGAATGAGGCTTCACGTCAGCCACCACTGCAACAGTCCATTGGCATATATTTAGGCCCAGCACACACACAGGCAGAGGAGAGAGGTCCCGTAACAGAGAATCTGTCTTCATGTCAGCAGAGAATTAGTCTGCATGTCATAGCAGAGAATCAGGCTTCACGTCACCCACCACTGCAACAGTCCATTGGCATATATTTAGGCCCAGCACCCAGGCAGAGGAGGGAGGTCCCGTAACAGAGAATCTGTCTTCATGTCAGCAGAGAATTAGTCTGCATGTCATAGCAGAGAATGAGGCTTCACGTCAGCCACCACTGCAACAGTCCATTGGCATATATTTAGGCCCAGCACACACACAGGCAGAGGAGAGAGGTCCCGTAACAGAGAATCTGTCTTCATGTCAGCAGAGAATTAGTCTGCATGTCATAGCAGAGAATGAGGCTTCACGTCAGCCACCACTGCAACAGTCCATTGGCATAAATTTAGGCCCAGCACCCAGGCAGAGGAGAGAGGTCCCGTAACAGAGAATCTGTCTTCATGTCAGCAGAGAATTAGTCTGCATGTCATAGCAGAGAATCAGGCTTCACGTCACCCACCACTGCAACAGTCCATTGGCATATATTTAGGCCCAGCACCCAGGCAGAGGAGGGAGGTCCCGTAACAGAGAATCTGTCTTCATGTCAGCAGAGAATTAGTCTGCATGTCATAGCAGAGAATGAGGCTTCACGTCAGCCACCACTGCAACAGTCCATTGGCATATATTTAGGCCCAGCACACACACAGGCAGAGGAGAGAGGTCCCGTAACAGAGAATCTGTCTTCATGTCAGCAGAGAATTAGTCTGCATGTCATAGCAGAGAATCAGGCTTCACGTCAGCCACCACTGCAACAGTCCATTGGCATATATTTAGGCCTAGCACACAGGCAGAGGAGAGAGGTCCCGTAACAGACAATCTGGCTTCATGTCAGCAGAGAATCAGTCTGCATGTCATAGCAGAGAATGAGGCTTCACGTCAGCCACCACTGCAACAGTCCATTGTCATAAATTTAGGCCCAGCACCCAGGCAGAGGAGAGAGGTCCCGTAACAGACAATCTGGCTTCATGTCAGCAGAGAATTAGTCTGCATGTCATAGCAGAGAATCAGGCTTCATGTCAGCCACCACTGCAACAGTCCATTGGCATATATTTAGGCCTAGCACACAGGCAGAGGAGAGGTTCATTCAACTTTGGGTAGCATCGCAATATAATGGTAAAATGAAAATAAAAATAGGATTGAATGAGGAAGTGCCCTGGAGTCCAATAATATATGGTTATGGGGAGGTAGTTAATGTCTAATCTGGACAAGGGACGGACAGGTCCTGTGGGATCCATGCCTGGTTCATTTTTATGAACGTCAGCTTGTCCACATTGGCTGTAGACAGGCGGCTGCGTTTGTCTGTAATGACGCCCCCTGCCGTGCTGAATACACGTTCAGACAAAACGCTGGCTGCCGGGCAGGCCAGCACCTCCAAGGCATAAAAGGCTAGCTCTGGCCACGTGGACAATTTAGAGACCCAGAAGTTGAATGGGGCCGAACCATCAGTCAGTACGTGGAGGGGTGTGCACACGTACTGTTCCACCATGTTAGTGAAATGTTGCCTCCTGCTAACACGTTGCGTATCAGGTGGTGGTGCAGTTAGCTGTGGCGTGTTGACAAAAGTTTTCCACATCTCTGCCATGCTAACCCTGCCCTCAGAGGAGCTGGCCGTGACACAGCTGCCTTGGCGACCTCTTGCTCCTCCTCTGCCTTGGCCTTGGGCTTCCACTTGTTCCCCTGTGACATTTGGGAATGCTCTCAGTAGCGCGTCTACCAACGTGCGCTTGTACTCGCGCATCTTCCTATCACGCTCCAGTGCAGGAAGTAAGGTGGGCACATTGTCTTTGTAGCGTGGATCCAGCAGGGTGGCAACCCAGTAGTCCGCACAGGTTAAAATGTGGGCAACTCTGCTGTCGTTGCGCAGGCACTGCAGCATGTAGTCGCTCATGTGTGCCAGGCTGCCCAGGGATAAGGACAAGCTGTCCTCTGTGGGAGGCGTATCGTCATCGTCCTGCCTTTCCCCCCAGCCACGCACCAGTGATGGACCCGAGCTGCGTTGGGTGCCACCCCGCTGTGACCATGCTTCATCCTCATCCTCCTCCACCTCCTCCTCATCCTCGTCCTCCTCGTCCTCCAGTAGTGGGCCCTGGCTGGCCACATTTGTACCTGGCCTCTGCTGTTGCCAAAAACCTCCCTCTGAGTCACTTCGAAGAGACTGGCCTGAAAGTGCTAAAAATGACCCCTCTTCCTCCTCCTCCTCCTCCTCCTCCTGGGCCACCTCCTCTTCCATCATCGCCCTAAGTGTTTTCTCAAGGAGACATAGAAGTGGTATTGTAACGCTGATAACGGTGTCATCGCCACTGGCCATGTTGGTGGAGTACTCGAAACAGCGCAACAGGGCACACAGGTCTCGCATGGAGGCCCAGTCATTGGTGGTGAAGTGGTGCTGTTCTGTAGTGCGACTGACCCGTGCGTGCTGCAGCTGAAACTCCACTATGGCCTGCTGCTGCTCGCACAGTCTGTCCAGCATGTGCAAGGTGGAGTTCCACCTGGTGGGCACGTCGCATATGAGGCGGTGAGCGGGAAGGCCGAAGTTACGCTGTAGCGCAGACAGGCGAGCAGCAGCAGGATGTGAACGCCGGAAGCGCGAACAGACGGCCCGCACTTTATGCAGCAGCTCTGACATGTCGGGGTAGTTGTGAATGAACTTCTGCACCACCAAATTCAGCACATGCGCCAAGCAAGGGATGTGCGTCAAATTGGCTAGTCCCAGAGCTGCAACGAGATTTCGCCCATTATCACACACCACCAGGCCGGGCTTGAGGCTCACCGGCAGCAACCACTCGTCGGTCTGTTGTTCTATACCCCGCCACAACTCCTGTGCGGTGTGGGGCCTGTCCCCCAAACATATGAGTTTCAGAATGGCCTGCTGACGTTTACCCCGGGCTGTGCTGAAGTTGGTGGTGAAGGTGTGTGGCTGACTGGATGAGCAGGTGGAAGAAGAGGAGGAGGAAGCCGAGAAGGAGGAGGTGGCAACAGGAGGCAAAGAATGTTGCCCTGCGATCCTTGGCGGCGGAAGGACGTGCGCCAAACAGCTCTCCGCCTGGGGCCCAGCTGCCACTACATTTACCCAGTGTGCAGTTAGGGAGATATAGCGTCCCTGGCCGTGCTTACTGGTCCACGTATCTGTGGTTAGGTGGACCTTGCCACAGATGGCGTTGCGCAGTGCACACTTGATTTTATCGGATACTTGGTTGTGCAGGGAAGGCACGGCTCTCTTGGAGAAGTAGTGCCGGCTGGGAACAACATACTGTGGGACAGCAAGCGACATGAGCTGTTTGAAGCTGTCTGTGTCCACCAGCCTAAATGACAGCATTTCATAGGCCAGTAGTTTAGAAATGCTGGCATTCAGGGCCAGGGATCGAGGGTGGCTAGGTGGGAATTTACGCTTTCTATCAAATGTTTGTGAGATGGAGAGCTGAACGCTGGCGTGTGACATGGTTGAGACGCTTGGTGACGGAGGTGGTGGTGGTGGTGTTGGTGGTACATCCCCTGTTTGCTGGGCGGCAGGTGCCAACGTTCCTCCAGAGGCGGAGGAAGAGGCCGAGGCGGCAGCAGCAGAATAGGCCGAGGCGGCAGCAGCAGAAGAGGTAGCAGGGGGAGCCTGAGTGACTTCCTTGGTTTTAAGGTGTTTACTCCACTGCAGTTCATGCTTTGCATGCAGGTGCCTGGTCATGCAGGTTGTGCTCAGGTTCAGAACGTTAATGCCTCGCTTCAGGCTCTGATGGCACAGCGTGCAAACCACTCGGGTCTTGTCGTCAGCACATTGTTTGAAGAAGTGCCATGCCAGGGAACTCCTTGAAGCTGCCTTTGGGGTGCTCGGTCCCAGATGGCGGCGGTCAGTAGCAGGCGGAGTCTCTTGGCGGCGGGTGTTCTGCTTTTGCCCACTGCTCCCTCTTTTGCTACGCTGTTGGCTCGGTCTCACCACTGCCTCTTCCTCCGAACTGTGAAAGTCAGTGGCACGACCTTCATTCCATGTGGGGTCTAGGACCTCATCGTCCCCTGCATCGTCTTCCACCCAGTCTTGATCCCTGACCTCCTGTTCAGTCTGCACACTGCAGAAAGACGCAGCAGTTGGCACCTGTGTTTCGTCATCATCAGAGACATGCTGAGGTGGTATTCCCATGTCCTCATCATCAGGAAACATAAGTGGTTGTGCGTCAGTGCATTCTATGTCTTTCACCGCTGGGGAAGGGCTAGGTGGATGCCCTTGGGAAACCCTGCCAGCGGAGTCTTCAAACAGCATAAGAGACTGCTGCATAACTTGAGGCTGAGACAGTTTCCCTGGTATGCATGGGGGTGATGTGACAGACTGATGGGGTTGGTTTTCAGGCGCCATCTGTGCGCTTTCTGCAGAAGACTGGGTGGGAGATAATGTGAACGTGCTGGATCCACTGTCGGCCACCCAATTGACTAATGCCTGTACCTGCTCAGGCCTTACCATCCTTAGAACGGCATTGGGCCCCACCTATATATCGCTGTAAATTCTGGCGGCTACTGGGACCTGAGGTAGTTGGTACACTAGGACGTGTGGATGTGGCAGAACGGCCACGTCCTCTCCCAGCACCAGAGGGTCCACTAACACCACCACGACCATGTCCACGTCCGCGTCCCTTACTAGATGTTTTTCTCATTGTTATGGTTCACCACAACAACAAATATATTATTTGGCCCAATGTATTGTATTCAAATTCAGCGGGATATAAATTTGAGGCCTAGTATTTAGGCGCTGGGTGACCGGTATGGATTTAGTGACAGAATTAGACTTGGAAATGCACAGAAGCGTGTGTGTGAAGTTATTCTGAATGACCCTATGTGCACCTTCAATATGATCTACCCTTTTAGGGATAGATTTCAAATAGCTCTGATATAGCAGAAACGACTAAATTATGAAATTGCTAAATTGGGAATTGTATTTCAACCCAGAACAAAAAATGTGCTTTGACGGACACTAAATAACTTTCCCAGCCACAACAGGACAGCGGTAACGAGAGATTTAGCGGGATATAAATTTGAGGCCTAGTATTTAGGCGCTGGGTGACAGGTATGGGTTTAGTGACAGAATTAGATTTGGAAATGCACAGTAGCGGGTGTGTGAAGTTATTCTGAATGACCCTATGTGCACCTTGAATATTATATACCCTTTTAGGGATAGATTTCAAATAGCTCTGATATAGCAGAAACCACTAAATTATGAAATTGCTAAATTGGGAATTGTATTTCAACCCAGAACAAGAAATGTGCTTGAACGGACACTAAATAACTCGCCCAGCTACAGCACTAGGGACAGATTTAGCTGGATATAAATTTGAGGCCTAGTATTTAGGCGCTGGGTGACCGGTATGGATTTAGTGACAGAATTAGACTTGGAAATGCACAGAAGCGTGTGTGTGAAGTTATTCTGAATGACCCTATGTGCACCTTGAATATTATATACCCTTTTAGGGATAGATTTCAAATAGCTCTGATATAGCAGAAACCACTAAATTATGAAATTGCTAAATTGGGAATTGTATTTCAACCCAGAACAAGAAATGTGCTTGAACGGACACTAAATAACTCGCCCAGCTACAGCACTAAGGACAGATTTAGCGGGATATAAATTTGAGGCCTAGTATTTAGGCGCTGGGTGACAGGTATGGGTTTAGTGCCAGAATTAGACTTGGAAATACACAGTAGCGGGTGTGTGTGAAGTTATTCTGAATGACCCAATGTGCACCTTGAATATTATATACCCTTTTAGGGATAGATTTCAAATAGCTCTGATATAGCAGAAACCACTAAATTATGAAATTGCTAAATTGGGAATTGTATTTCAACCCAGAACAAGAAATGTGCTTGAACGGACACTAAATAACTCGCCCAGCTACAGCACTAGGGACAGATTTAGCTGGATATAAATTTGAGGCCTAGTATTTAGGCGCTGTGTGACAGGTATGGGTTTAGTGACAGAATTAGACTTGGAAATACACAGTAGCGGGTGTGTGTGAAGTTATTCTGAATGACCCAATGTGCACCTTGAATATTATATACCCTTTTAGGGATAGATTTCAAATAGCTCTGATATAGCAGAAACCACTAAATTATGAAATTGCTAAATTGGGAATTGTATTTCAACCCAGAACAAGAAATGTGCTTGAACGGACACTAAATAACTCGCCCAGCTACAGCACTAGGGACAGATTTAGCTGGATATAAATTTGAGGCCTAGTATTTAGGCGCTGGGTGACCGGTATGGATTTAGTGACAGAATTAGACTGGGATATGGCCAAAAAATAAACAGACTATTGCTGGTTAAATGCACTTGGTGTGACAGCTTCACCCTGATGTAGGCTTTAGCCAAAAAACAACCACACCATTGAGGGTTAAATGCACTTGGTGACAGGCGCAGCTTGCCCCTGATTTAGTATATGGCCAAAAAATGAACAGACTATTGCTGGTTAAATGCACTTGGTGTGACAGCTTCACCCTGATGTAGGCTTCAGCCAAAAAACAACCACACCATTGAGGGTTAAATGCACTTGGTGACAGGCGCAGCTTGCCCCTGATTTTGTATATGGCCAAAAAATGAACAGACTATTGCTGGTTAAATGCACTTGGTGTGACAGCTTCACCCTGATGTAGGCTTTAGCCAAAAAACAACCACACCATTGAGGGTTAAATGCACTTGGTCGCAGCTTGTGCTGGCGCACCACAAGACACAAAATGGCCGCCGATCACCCCAGAAAAATGTGACTGACAAACGGTCTGTGCAGCCTAAAAACAGTGAGCAATTGAGGATCAGCAGCTCAATGATCCACAGCTGCAGATCGATCAGTTAATCAAGTCCTTTGGAGGAGTTAATCTGCCTAATCTCGCCCTACTGTCGCAGCCGCAACCTCTCCCTACGCTAATCAGAGCAGAGTGACGGGCGGCGCTATGTGACTCCAGCTTAAATAGAGGCTGGGTCACATGGTGCTCTGGCCAATCACAGCCATGCCAATAGTAGGCATGGCTGTGATGGCCTCTTGGGGCAAGTAGTATGACGCTTGTTGATTGGCTGCTTTGCAGCCTTTCAAAAAGCGCCAAGAAAGCGCCACAAAAGCGCGAAGAAAGCGACGAACACCGAACCCGAACCCGGACTTTTACGAAAATGTCCGGGTTCGGGTCCGTGTCACGGACACCCCAAAATTCGGTACGAACCCGAACTATACAGTTCGAGTTCGCTCATCCCTAATTAAAACTGAACTGGAATGAATTTTTTTTTTTTTTTTTTTTTTTTTTTTTTTTATATCCACTCCTGGTTTTAGCTTCAAAAACTGCATTAGAAAACTCGAACATGGAAACCCAACCTTTTGGGTTTCTTTTCATTAAAAATATCACAAGTAATCGGCATATTTAAAGGGTTAAAAGGCATCTGTCATCAGATTTGTACCTATGAAACTGGCTGACCTGTTACAGTTGCAGAGAAAGCAGAGCCCTTAGGTGTAACAGCAACGTCCCCGTTGCTCCTAAAGTCCTCTCAGCACTGTGGGCACATATGAACATGGGACCAACACAGACGTCTTCAGCTGCCAAGTGCACATGTAACAGGTCAGCCAGTTCCATAGGTACATCATTATCCTAGGGGAGGGTAGAAGGTTTTCTCCTTAGATATTTTTTATATTAACAATAAAGGTTATGTTTTAATGGTAGTGATTCTAGGTATTAACAGCTTGGTATTAACAGCGCTCTCAAGTCTCAGTGATGCCTATTGGCGTCATCTCGTGAGACCTGAGATTTCCTGTGAATGTGCGCTCACAGGATTGCGCAGCTTGCCAGCGCTGATCATTGGCTTGCAGGCTGTAGATTTTTAAAATAACCAATCAAATAGGTATATCAGACGCTATTTTGTAAATAGCGTCTGATATACCTGCTATCTGCTCCTCTGGTGGTCCCTTTTGCTTGGATCGACCACCAGAGGACACAGGCAGCTCTGTAAGTAGCACCACACACACACATTACCCCCCCCCCCCCCCCCCCCGTCACTTATTAACCCCTGATAACCCCCCTTCCCCCCGTCATTAATCACCCCCCTGTAAGGGTCCCTTATCACTGCCAGTTAGTTAGCTACTTGTTAGGTAGTTAACGCCCACCTCACCGCAGTCACTGATTGGTGTCATCACTGTCGCTAATCAGCACTAGTACTATATAGTATCTGTAAGTGATCAAAACTGTGTTCGCCCGATCAAGCCTGATCTTGTGCGCACACTTGCATTCAGTCTGCCCCACCGCAGTGATAGAATTTTTTTTTTCTGATCACTGCAAAAATACCGTAAAATCGCTGTGTCGCTATAAAGATCACTTTTGAGCTTTTTGGATCTTTATTAGCGATTGCAGCTTTACTTTGCAAGCACTCCTTTTTACTAGGCTGGTTTGCTCTTTTTCCTGGGTAGTCTCAGAGGAATACCCCCTAAATTTAGTTAGCCCAAAATGTCAAACAAGGGGTATTCCGCTGAAGAGGCCTACAGGATTCTGGCCGTGATGGATGAAAGCGATGGGGACGCCTCACCCGCTGAATCCAGTGGTTCAGAATATGAACCTGTAGACAGCAGTGGTTGAGGTCCCTGCTATGGTCAGGCGTACCTGATCCCATGTCAGTGTTCTGCATACCCTGCGTGATGAGCCTCATTTGCAGCAGAGTGGTGCTAGCGCTGATCTTTTTTATGGTGTGGCATACACCAGCAGCGCAGCACATCCTGGACCTTCTACCAGCACTGCCGAATTCCCTGGTGAAGTGGCGAGCACCAGAAAGGGCAGTTAAAGTTGGTACGGTGGCACGTGCATTAACTCCCCCGTCGCAGCCACCACGTTCACAGGCCCGTAGAGCCCTTAGTATCCCAGAGGTGCTGGCAAACCCTAATTGGCAATCCCCCTGCTTCCACCACACCCGTATTGCCCCCTTTCACCGCCCAGTCTGGAGTTCGCATGGAGACAGCTCATTTAGGATCGGCCCTTTGTTAGTTTTTTTTGTGCTGTTCTTCACCACTAGGGATGAGCGAACTCGAACTGTATAGTTCGGGTTCGTACCGAATTTTGGGGTGTCCGTGACACGGACCCGAACCCGGACATTTTCGTAAAAGTCCGGGTTCGGTGTTCGTCGCTTTCTTGGCGCTTTTGTGACGCTTTCTTGGCGCTTTTTGAAAGGCTGCAAAGCAGCCAATCAACAAGCGTCATACTACTTGCCCCAAGAGGCCATCACAGCCATGCCTACTATTGGCATGGCTGTGATTGGCCAGAGCACCATGTGACCCAGCCTCTATTTAAGCTGGAGTCACATAGCGCCGCCCGTCACGCTGCTCTGATTAGCGTAGGGAGAGGTTGCGACAGCGACAGTAGGGCGAGATTAGGCAGATTAACTCCTCCAAAGGACTTGATTAACTGATCGATCTGCAGCTGTGGATCATTGAGCTGCTGATCCTCAATTGCTTACTGTTTTTAGGCTGCCCAGACCGTTTGTCAGTCACATTTTTCTGGGGTGATCGGCGGACATTTTGTGTCTTGTGGTGCGCCAGCACAAGCTGCGACCAAGTGCATTTAACCCTCAATGGTGTGGTTGTTTTTTGGCTAAAGCCTACATCAGGGTGAAGCTGTCACACCAAGTCCATTTAACCAGCAATAGTCGGTTTATTTTTTGGCCATATACTACATCAGGGGCAAGCTGCGCCTGTCAACAAGTGCATTTAACCCTCAATGGTGTGGTTGTTTTTTGGCTAAAGCCTACATCAGGGTGAAGCTGTCACACCAAGTGCATTTAACCAGCAATAGTCTGTTCATTTTTTGGCCATATACTACATCAGGGGCAAGCTGCGCCCGTCACCAAGTGCATTTAACCCTCAGTAGTGTGGTTGGTCAAGCTATCACACCAAGTGCATTTAACCAGCAATAGTCTGTTCATTTTTTGGCCATATACTACATCAGGGGCAAGCTGTGCCCGTCACCAAGTGCATTTAACCCTCAGTAGTGTGGTTGGTCAAGCTGTGACACCAAGTGCATTTAACCAGCAATAGTCTGTTCATTTTTTGGCCATATACTACATCAGGGGCAAGCTGCGCCCGTCACCAAGTGCATTTAACCCTCAGTAGTGTGGTTGGTCAAGCTATCACACCAAGTGCATTTAACCAGCAATAGTCTGTTCATTTTTTGGCCATATACTAAATCAGGGGCAAGCTGCGCCCGTCACCAAGTGCATTTAACCAGCAATAGTCTGTTCATTTTTTGGCCATATACTACATCAGGGGCAAGCTGCGCCCGTCACCAAGTGCATTTAACCCTCAGTAGTGTGGTTGGTCAAGCTATCACACCAAGTGCATTTAACCAGCAATAGTCTGTTCATTTTTTGGCCATATACTAAATCAGGGGCAAGCTGCGCCCGTCACCAAGTGCATTTAACCAGCAATAGTCTGTTCATTTTTTGGCCATATACTACATCAGGGGCAAGCTGCGCCCGTCACCAAGTGCATTTAACCCTC
The DNA here is from genome assembly GCF_014858855.1 of Bufo gargarizans. NCBI lineage: Eukaryota > Metazoa > Chordata > Amphibia > Anura > Bufonidae > Bufo > Bufo gargarizans. The sequence goes on along the minus strand of NC_058084.1, from coordinate 278,126,448 downwards.
AGTAGTGTGGTTGGTCAAGCTATCACACCAAGTGCATTTAACCAGCAATAGTCTGTTCATTTTTTGGCCATATACTAAATCAGGGGCAAGCTGCGCCCGTCACCAAGTGCATTTAACCAGCAATAGTCTGTTCATTTTTTGGCCATATACTACATCAGGGGCAAGCTGCGCCCGTCACGAAGTGCATTTAACCCTCAGTAGTGTGGTTGGTCAAGCTGTCACACCAAGTGCATTTAACCAGCAATAGTGTGGTTATTTTTTGGCCATATCCCAGTCTAATTCTGTCACTAAATCCATACCGGTCACCCAGCGCCTAAATACTAGGCCTCAAATTTATATCCCGCTAAATCTCTCGTTACCGCTGTCCTGTTGTGGCTGGGAAAGTTATTTAGTGTCCGTCAAAGCACATTTTTTGTTCTCGGTTGAAATACAATTCCCAATTTAGCAATTTCATATTTTAGTGGTTTCTGCTATATCAGAGCTATTTGAAATCTATCCCTAAAAGGGTATATAATATTCAAGGTGCACATAGGGTCATTCAGAATAACTTCACACACACGCTACTGTGCATTTCCAAGTCCAATTCTGTTAGTAAATCCATACCGGTCACCCAGCGCCTAAATACTAGGCCTCAAATTTATATCCCGCTAAATCTCTCGTTACCGCTGTCCTGTTGTGGCTGGGAAAGTTATTTAGTGTCCGTCAAAGCACATTTTTTGTTCTGGGTTGAAATACAATTCCCAATTTAGCAATTTCATAATTTAGTGGTTTCTGCTATATCAGAGCTATTTGAAATCTATCCCTAAAAGGGTATATAATATTCAAGGTGCACATAGGGTCATTCAGAATAACTTCACACACACGCTACTGTGCATTTCCCAGTCTAATTCTGTCACTAAATCCATACCGGTCACCCAGCGCCTAAATACTAGGCCTCAAATTTATATCCCGCTAAATCTCTCGTTACCGCTGTCCTGTTGTGGCTGGGAAAGTTATTTAGTGTCCGTCAAAGCACATTTTTTGTTCTGGGTTGAAATACAATTCCCAATTTAGCAATTTCATAATTTAGTGGTTTCTGCTATATCAGAGCTATTTGAAATCTATCCCTAAAAGGGTATATAATATTCAAGGTGCACATAGGGTCATTCAGAATAACTTCACACACACGCTACTGTGCATTTCCAAGTCTAATTCTGTCAGTAAATCCATACCGGTCACCCAGCGCCTAAATAGTAGGCCTCAAATTTATATCCCGCTGAATTTGAATACAATACATTGGGCCAAATAATATATTTGTTGTTGTGGTGAACCATAACAATGAGGAAAACATCTAGTAAGGGACGCGGACGTGGACATGGTCGTGGTGGTGTTAGTGGACCCTCTGGTGCTGGGAGAGGACGTGGCCGTTCTGCCACATCCACACGTCCTAGTGTACCAACTACCTCAGGTCCCAGTAGCCGCCAGAATTTACAGCGATATATGGTGGGGCCCAATGCCGTTCTAAGGATGGTAAGGCCTGAGCAGGTACAGGCATTAGTCAATTGGGTGGCCGACAGTGGATCCAGCACGTTCACATTATCTCCCACCCAGTCTTCTGCAGAAAGCGCACAGATGGCGCCTGAAAACCAACCCCATCAGTCTGTCACATCACCCCCATGCATACCAGGGAAACTGTCTCAGCCTCAAGTTATGCAGCAGTCTCTTATGCTGTTTGAAGACTCCGCTGGCAGGGTTTCCCAAGGGCATCCACCTAGCCCTTCCCCAGCGGTGAAAGACATAGAATGCACTGACGCACAACCACTTATGTTTCCTGATGATGAGGACATGGGAATACCACCTTAGCATGTCTCTGATGATGACGAAACACAGGTGCCAACTGCTGCGTCTTTCTGCAGTGTGCAGACTGAACAGGAGGTCAGGGATCAAGACTGGGTGGAAGACGATGCAGGGGACGATGAGGTCCTAGACCCCACATGGAATGAAGGTCGTGCCACTGACTTTCACAGTTCGGAGGAAGAGGCAGTGGTGAGACCGAGCCAACAGCGTAGCAAAAGAGGGAGCAGTGGGCAAAAGCAGAACACCCGCCGCCAAGAGACTCCGCCTGCTACTGACCGCCGCCATCTGGGATCGAGCACCCCAAAGGCAGCTTCAAGGAGTTCCCTGGCATGGCACTTCTTCAAACAATGTGCTGACGACAAGACCCGAGTGGTTTGCACGCTGTGCCATCAGAGCCTGAAGCGAGGCATTAACGTTCTGAACCTGAGCACAACCTGCATGACCAGGCACCTGCATGCAAAGCATGAACTGCAGTGGAGTAAACACCTTAAAACCAAGGAAGTCACTCAGGCTCCCCCTGCTACCTCTTCTGCTGCTGCCGCCTCGGCCTCTTCTGCTGCTGCCGCCTCGGCCTCTTCCTCCGCCTCTGGAGGAACGTTGGCACCTGCCGCCCAGCAAACAGGGGATGTACCACCAACACCACCACCACCACCTCCGTCACCAAGCGTCTCAACCATGTCACACGGCAGCGTTCAGCTCTCCATCTCACAAACATTTGAGAGAAAGCGTAAATTCCCACCTAGCCACCCTCGATCCCTGGCCCTGAATGCCAGCATTTCAAACTACTGGCCTATGAAATGCTGTCATTAAGGCTGGTGGACACAGACAGCTTCAAACAGCTCATGTCGCTTGCTGTCCCACAGTATGTTGTTCCCAGCCGCCACTACTTCTCCAAGAGAGCCGTGCCTTCCCTGCACAACCAAGTATCCGATAAAATCAAGTGTGCACTGCGCAACGCCATCTGTAGCAAGGTCCACCTAACCACAGATACGTGGACCAGTAAGCACGGCCAGGGACGCTATATCTCCCTAACTGCACACTGGGTAAATGTAGTGGCAGCTGGGCCCCAGGCGGAGAGCTGTTTGGCGCACGTCCTTCCGCCGCCAAGGATCGCAGGGCAACATTCTTTGCCTCCTGTTGCCACCTCCTCCTTCTCGGCTTCCTCCTCCTCTTCTTCCACCTGCTCATCCAGTCAGCCACACACCTTCACCACCAACTTCAGCACAGCCCGGAGTAAACGTCAGCAGGCCATTCTGAAACTCATATGTTTGGGGGACAGGCCCCACACCGCACAGGAGTTGTGGCGGGGTATAGAACAACAGACCGACGAGTGGTTGCTGCCGGTGAGCCTCAAGCCCGGCCTGGTGGTGTGTGATAATGGGCGAAATCTCGTTGCAGCTCTGGGACTAGCCAATTTGACGCACATCCCTTGCTTGGCGCATGTGCTGAATTTGGTGGTGCAGAAGTTCATACACAACTACCCCGACATGTCAGAGCTGCTGCATAAAGTGCGGGCCGTCTGTTCGCGCTTCCGGCGTTCACATCCTGCTGCTGCTCGCCTGTCTGCGCTACAGCGTAACTTCGGCCTTCCCGCTCACCGCCTCATATGCGACGTGCCCACCAGGTGGAACTCCACCTTGCACATGCTGGACAGACTGTGCGAGCAGCAGCAGGCCATAGTGGAGTTTCAGCTGCAGCACGCACGGGTCAGTCGCACTACAGAACAGCACCACTTCACCACCAATGACTGGGCCTCCATGCGAGACCTGTTGCGCTGTTTCGAGTACTCCACCAACATGGCCAGTGGCGATGACGCCGTTATCAGCGTTACAATACCACTTCTATGTCTCCTTGAGAAAACACTTAGGGCGATGATGGAAGAGGAGGTGGCCCAGGAGGAGGAGGAGGAGGAAGAGGGGTCATTTTTAGCACTTTCAGGCCAGTCTCTTCGAAGTGACTCAGAGGGAGGTTTTTGGCAACAGCAGAGGCCAGGTACAAATGTGGCCAGCCAGGGCCCACTACTGGAGGACGAGGAGGACGAGGATGAGGAGGAGGTGGAGGAGGATGAGGATGAAGCATGGTCACAGCGGGGTGGCACCCAACGCAGCTCGGGTCCATCACTGGTGCGTGGCTGGGGGGAAAGGCAGGACGATGACGATACGCCTCCCACAGAGGACAGCTTGTCCTTACCCCTGGGCAGCCTGGCACACATGAGCGACTACATGCTGCAGTGCCTGCGCAACGACAGCAGAGTTGCCCACATTTTAACCTGTGCGGACTACTGGGTTGCCACCCTGCTGGATCCACGCTACAAAGACAATGTGCCCACCTTACTTCCTGCACTGGAGCGTGATAGGAAGATGCGCGAGTACAAGCGCACGTTGGTAGACGCGCTACTGAGAGCATTCCCAAATGTCACAGGGGAACAAGTGGAAGCCCAAGGCCAAGGCAGAGGAGGAGCAAGAGGTCGCCAAGGCAGCTGTGTCAATGCCAGCTCCTTTGAGGGCAGGGTTAGCATGGCAGAGATGGGGAAAACTTTTGTCAACACGCCACAGCTAACTGCACCACCACCTTATACGCAACGTGTTAGCAGGAGGCAACATTTCACTAACATGGTGGAACAGTACATGTGCACACCCCTCCACGTACTGACTGATGGTTCGGCCCCATTCAACTTCTGGGTCTCTAAATTGTCCACGTGGCCAGAGCTAGCCTTTTATGCCTTGGAGGTGCTGGTCTGCCCGGCGGCCAGCGTTTTGTCTGAACGTGTATTCAGCACGGCAGGGGGCGTCATTACAGACAAACGCAGCCGCCTGTCTACAGCCAATGTGGACAAGCTGACGTTCATAAAAATGAACCAGGCATGGATCCCACAGGATCTGTCCGTCCCTTGTCCAGATTAGACATTAACTACCTCCCCTTAACCATATATTATTGGACTCCAGGGCACTTCCTCATTCAATCCTATTTTTATTTTCATTTTACCATTATATTGCGAGGCTACCCAAAGTTGAATGAACCTCTCCTCTGTCTGGGTGCCGGGGCCTAAATATATGCCAATGGACTGTTCCAATGTTGGGTGACGTGAAGCCTGATTCTCTGCTATGACATGCAGAATGATTCTCTGCTGACATGAAGCCAGATCCTCTGTTACGGGACCTCTCTCCTCTGCCTGGGTGCTGGGCCTAAATTTATGAAAATGGACTCTTACAGTGGTGGGTGACGTGAAGCCTGATTCTCTGCTATGATATGAAGACTGATTCTCTGCTGACATGAAGCCAGATTGTCTGTTACGGGACCTCTCTCCTCTGCCTGGGTGCTGGGCCTAAATATATGCCAATGGACTGTTGCAGTGGTGGCTGACGTGAAGCCTCATTCTCTGCTATGACATGCAGACTAATTCTCTGCTGACATGAAGTCAGATCCTCTGTTACGGGACCTCTCTCCTCTGCCTGGGTGCTGGGCCTAAACTTATGAAAATGGACTCTTACAGTGGTGGGTGACGTGAAGCCTCATTCTCTGCTATGACATGCAGACTAATTCTCTGCTGACATGAAGCCAGATTGTCTGTTACGGGACCTCTCTCCTCTGCCTGGGTGCTGGGCCTAAATTTATGACAATGGACTGTTGCAGTGGTGGGTGACGTGAAGCCTGATTCTCTGCTATGACATGCAGACTGATTCTCTGCTGACATGAAGCCAGATTGTCTGTTACGGGACCTCTCTCCTCTGCCTGGGTGCTGGGCCTAAATTTATGACAATGGACTGTTGCAGTGGTGGGTGACGTGAAGCCTGATTCTCTGCTATGACATGCAGACTGATTCTCTGCTGACATGAAGCCAGATTGTCTGTTATGGGACCTCTCTCCTCTGCCTGTGTGCTGGGCCTAAATATATGCCAATGGACTGTTGCAGTGGTGGCTGACGTGAAGCCTCATTCTCTGCTATGACATGCAGACTAATTCTCTGCTGACATGAAGCCAGATTGTCTGTTACAGGACCTCTCTTCTCTGCCTGTGTGCTGGGCCTAAATATATGCCAATGGACTGTTGCAGTGGTGGCTGACGTGAAGCCTCATTCTCTGCTATGACATGCAGACTAATTCTCTGCTGACATGAAGCCAGATTGTCTGTTACGGGACCTCTCTCCTCTGCCTGTGTGCTGGGCCTAAATATATGCCAATGGACTGTTGCAGTGGTGGCTGACGTGAAGCCTCATTCTCTGCTATGACATGCAGACTGATTCTCTGCTGACATGAAGCCAGATTGTCTGTTACGGGACCTCTCTCCTCTGCCTGTGTGCTGGGCCTAAATTTATGACAATGGACTGTTGCAGTGGTGGGTGACGTGAAGCCTGATTCTCTGCTATGACATGCAGACTGATTCTCTGCTGACATGAAGCCAGATTGTCTGTTACGGGACCTCTCTCCTCTGCCTGTGTGCTGGGCCTAAATATATGCCAATGGACTGTTGCAGTGGTGGCTGACGTGAAGCCTCATTCTCTGCTATGACATGCAGACTAATTCTCTGCTGACATGAAGCCAGATTGTCTGTTACGGGACCTCTCTCCTCTGCCTGTGTGCTGGGCCTAAATATATGCCAATGGACTGTTGCAGTGGTGGCTGACGTGAAGCCTCATTCTCTGCTATGACATGCAGACTAATTCTCTGCTGACATGAAGCCAGATTGTCTGTTACGGGACCTCTCTCCTCTGCCTGTGTGCTGGGCCTAAATATATGCCAATGGACTGTTGCAGTGGTGGCTGGCGTGAAGCCTCATTCTCTGCTATGACATGCAGACTGATTCTCTGCTGACATGAAGCCAGATTGTCTGTTACGGGACCTCTCTCCTCTGCCTGTGTGCTGGGCCTAAATATATGCCAATGGACTGTTGCAGTGATGGCTGACATGAAGCCTCATTCTCTGCTATGACATGCAGACTAATTCTCTGCTGACATGAAGCCAGATTCTCTGTTACGGGACCTCTCTCCTCTGCCTGGGTTCCGGGGCCTAAATATCTGAGAATGGACTGTTCCAGTGGTGGGTGACGGGAAGCCAGATTCTCTGCTATGGGACCTCTCTCCAATTGATTTTGGTTAATTTGTATTTATTTAATTTGTATTTTTATTCATTTCCCTATCCACATTTGTTTGCAGGGGATTTACCTACATGTTGCTGCCTTTTGCAGCCCTCTAGCCCTTTCCTGGGCTGTTTTACAGCCGTTTTAGTGCCGAAAAGTTCGGGTCCCCATTGACTTCAATGGGGTTCGGGTTCGGGACGAAGTTCGGATCGGGTTCGGATCCCGAACCCGAACATTTCCGGGAAGTTCGGCCGAACTTCTCGAACCCGAACATCCAGGTGTTCGCTCAACTCTATTCACCACTGATCTCTATGACTTTGTTGTGGCAGAAACCAACCGCTACGCCACACAGTATATAACCGCCAATCCGGAAAGCTTCTATGCCCAGCCTTTCCAGTGGAAACCAGTCTCAGTTTCCGAATTTAAAATATTTTTGGGCCTTATCCTCAGCATGGGTCTAACTAAAAAAAAATTATTGCGTTCCTATTGGTCTAAAGACCCAATACATTACATGTTCTCTGCTGCTATGTCCAGGGCACGTTTTGAGGTCATCATGCGCTTCATGCATTTCACTGATAATAAATTCCAAAATGCTTATGACCGGCTCCACAAAATTCAGCCCCTCATAGACCATTTGTCATCCAGGTTTGCAGATGTGTATACCCACAATCAGAACATCTGCATAGACGAGTCCCTTGTACATTTGCAGGGCCTTGGGATCAAACAGTACATCCCCAGCAAGCGTGCCCGGTATGGGGTTAAACTGTATAAGCTCTGTGAAAGGGCCACAGGCTATACATATCATTTTAGGGTCTTAGGGAAAAGAATCAAAACTGGAGCCGGTCGGATGCCCTGACTACCTGGGGAGCAGTGGCAAGATTGTCTGGGACTTGGTGTCCCCCTTACTCCACAAGGGGTACCACTTATATGTGGACAATTTTTATACAAGCGTGGCCCTCTTTCGGCACTTACATCTAGTTGGAATTCAATGCTGTGGCACCGCGCAACCTAGTCGCCGGGGGCTTCCTTCAACGGCTCGTTAATACCCGACTTGCACGGGGGGAGAGGGCTGACGTGGAGGGACAAGAGGGACGTTTACCTTCTGTCCACCATTCACACAGACACGATTTTACAAATTGAAAGGGCAACTGGAGTAATTGAGAAACCCCTCTCTGTCCATGACTATAACCTTCACATGGGAGGGGTGGACTTCAATGACCAGATGTTGGCTCCCTATTTAGTGTCCCGCCGCACCAGATGCTGGTATAAGAAGGTGTCTGTTTATTGAATTCAATTGGCTGTCTATAATAGTTTTACCTACAGTAAGGCTGAGAGAACGGGATCCTTCCTAAAATTCCAGGAAGAGATCATTTCGGAGAGTCCGTGCCCCAAGTCCCTGATGTAGTTAGCCGGCTACATGACAGACACTTCCCGAGTGTCTATCCTGGTACCCCAACTCACTGTTCCCCAAGAAAAAGATGTTGTGTCTGTAGCAGGGCTGGAACAAGGCGTGACACCGCCGTTTTTTGTCCTGACCAGCCTGCCCTATGCATACGGGAGTGTTTCCACAAGTACCACACACAGGTACACTATTAGTGTAGGGATCGCGTGACACAGGACAGGCACACAGGGGTGCTACAAACCTCTCCTTTCACCTGGGACGAAGTGAATAATGTACTTTGCCACATCTCTGAGCGATTTGCGCTTTGCACGTTGTCCCATGGGGAAGGAGAGGTTTGTCCTCTAAAGGTAAGAATAAAATAAAAAAATCACAGGTAAGCTTCTAGGTGGACCAAGCGATCAACCAGCTGCAGCACTGATGCGCATTCTGACAGAAGCATTGCGCTGCTGTCAGATTACATAAAGTCGGTGTATGCGGCGCTGCAAGACGAGATTTATCCTCCTTTTCATCCACATTGATCGATGCGAATGAAGAAATCTGTGCCGTGCATATATTTCTTTGAGCCCAGAGGCTGAACGGAAAAAAAAAACCTCATTACCTGTATGCTCAATATAAGGAGAATAGCAGAAACTCCTAATGCTGGCCATACATGTAATGATTGTGGAGACCTTCAAATGCCAGGGCAGTACAAACACCCCACAAATGACCCCATTTTGGAAAGAAGACACCCCAAGGTATTCGCTGAGGGGCATATTGGGTCCATGAAAGATTGAAATTGTTGTCACAGGTTAACGGAAAGGGAGACTTTGTGAGAAAAAAATATTAAAAAAATCAATTTCCGCTAACTTGTGCCCAAAAAAAAAAAAATCTTCTATGAACTCGCCATGCCCCTCACGGAATACCTTGGGGTGTCTTCTTTCCAAAATGGGGTCACATGTGGGGTATTTATACTGCCCTGGCATTTTAGGGGCCCTAAAGCGGGAGAAGAAGTCTGGAATCCAAATGTCTAAAAATGCCCTCCTAAAAAGGTACTCATTGGAATTTGGGCCCCTTTGCGTACCTAGGCTGCAAAAAAGTGTCACACATGTGGTATCGCCATACTCAGAAGAAGTAGGGCAATGTGTTTTGAGGTGTCTTTTCACACATACCCATCCTGTGTGTGAGAAATAGCTCTGTAAATGACAACTTTTTACATTTTTTTTATACAAAGTTGTCAATTTACAGAGCTATTTCTCTCACCCAGCATGGGTTGATGTAATACTACTCCCTAAAACACATTGCCCTACTTCTCCTGAGTACAGCGATACCACATGAGTGACACTTTTTTGCAGCCAAGATGCGCAAAGCGGTCCAAATTCAAATGCGTACCTTTAGGATTTCACAGGGCATTTTTACGCATTTGAATTCCAGACTACTTCTCACTCTTTAGGGCCCCTAAAATGCCAGGGCAGTATAAATACCCCACAAGTGACCCCATTTTGGAAAGAAGACACCCCAAAGTATTCCCTGAGGGGCATGGCGAGTTCATGTAAAAGTTTATTTTTTGTCACAAGTTAGTGGAATATGAGACTTTGGAAGAAAAAAAAAAAAAAAAAAAAAAATCAATTTCCGCTAACTTGTGCCAAAAAAATAAAAATAAATCTTCTATGAACTCGCCATGCCCCTCACGGAATACCTTGGGGTGTCTTCTTTCCAAAATGGGGTCACTTGTGGGGTATTTATACTGCCCTGGCATTTTAGGGGCCCTAAAGCGTGAGAAGTAGTTTGGAATTCAAATGCGTAAAAATGCCCTGTGAAATCCTAAAGGTACTCATTGGAATTTGGGCCCCTTTGTGCACCTAGGCTGTAAAAAAGTGTCACACATGTGGTATTGCCGTACTTAGAAGAAGTAGGGCAATGTGTTTTGGGGTGTATTTTTACATATACCCATACTGTGTGTGAGAAATATCTCTGTAAATGACAACTTTTTCCATTTCTTTTATACAAAGTTGTTAATTTACAGAGATATTTCTCTCACCCAGCATGGGTATATGTAAAAAATACACCCCAAAACACATTGCCCTACTTCTTCTAAGTACGGCAATACCACATGTGTGACACTTTTTGCAGCCTAGGTGCGTAAAGGGGCCGAAAGTCCAACGAGTACCTTTAGGCTTTACAGGGTTGCTCACAATTTAACCCCGCCCAAAATGCCAGAACAGTAAACACACCCCACATATGACCCCATTTCGGAAAGTAGACACCCCAAGGTATTCAATGAGGGACATGGTGAGTCCGTGGGAGATTATTATTTTTTTGCCAGAAGTTTGCAGAAATGGAAACTTTATTATTTTATTTTTTTCCTCAGAAAGTGTCATTTTCCATGAACTTGTAAAAAAAAAATGTAAATCATACATGAACTCAGCATGCCCTTCCGCGAATACTTTGGGGTGTCTTCTTTCTAAAATGGGGTCATTTTGGGGGTATTTATACTATTCTGGCATTCTAGCACCTCATGAAACATGACAGGTGCTCAGAAAGTCAGAGTTGCTTCAAAATGTGGAAATTCACATTTTTGTACCATAGTTTGTAAACGCTATAACTTTTGCGCAAACCAATAAATATATATTTTTTATCAAAGACATGTAGCACAATAAATCCTGACACAAACTTATATAGAAATGTAATTATATTTGAACAATTTTACCAGAAAAAGTTAAAAATACACTTTTTTTAAGAAAATTGCGGTCTTTTTGGATTAATATCAGAAAAACAAAAAATCTCAGCAGCAATCAAATACCACCAAAAAAAAAAAAAAAAAAAAAAAAAAAAAGCTGTATTTGTGAGAAGAAAAGGAGGTAAAATTCATTTGGGTGCCAAGTTGCATGAACGAGCAATAAACCGTTAAAGTTGTGAAGTGCCGATTTGTAAAAAAGGGCCTGGTCACTATAAACCTGTGGTCCTTAAGTGGTTAAAATACACTTCTCTTTTTTTTTCAACTTTTCTGTTCCTTTGACACAACAGAATAATAGAAAGGTCAACGCAGATGTGAAAAAGCCCTAAACTATTTGCAGACTAGAAACCCCCATAAGTAAATATACTTTATTCTGTGTCAAGTACATATCTGATATATTATGTAAAATTAACGTTCCAATGACCAGCATCATATATATAAATCCTCACAATGAACAGACCGTTCCCTGCTAACAAAATATAAAAGTATAAATCCCTCTAAATGTATTCTTATGTACGCTTGTTGCATAGATTCTTTGTTTTACCGTGATTTGCAAACACAAGTAAGTTTAAGAAGATGCAGGTATAATTGGCGTTTTCTCACATAGATATGTATGCATCATAAATACTTAAAGGGGTTATCCAATGACTAATGTAAAAAATGAAAATCAGACATCATATAGTACATGACAACCTCTTTCTAACAAAGCTAGAACCGGCCCTTTACCTCACATGGATCCAGAGATCTCCCCATTTATTACTCTGCTAGATTTATTTCAAGCTGGCAGCTTAGGCGGCATGGACCTTCTCAGCGGGTGTGTCCTTTCTACTGTAGTGAAGGATGTAACTCAGCATGTACTTCTATCTCAGTTAAAACAGAAATTACAAAAAGAGCAAATAGCAGGTGGCGCTATACAGATAGATTTTACTGAATAACTCTGTGGCTATGCTACATTTTAATTATATGCAATTACCAAACTATTTAGATCCAGGTGCTGGTTTGAAAAATTTAGAATATTTTTCATGGGACAACCCCTTTAATAATAGGTGTGGTTCTCGCCTGACTTCCATTCATCCAGGTAGGGCAGCACCTACATCCAGCAGGAGAAGTTTTTTTTTTAATCAATTCCCCCCCCCCCCCCCCCAAATAATACATGACATTTTGTAATATATTGTATTTGGGGAAGGTAGTAGCGTAGGTCCATAACTAGAGATGAGCGAATTTGATATTTTGAAATTCGTTCATGCTTTGTTTACTGGTAAAAGGTGAATTGTGTTATGGATTCTGTTACCACGGACAATAACGCAATTGTATGACGGAATGCATAACAGAATGCCTGTAGAGGCATTCTGTCATAATAGAAGTCTATGGGCTGCTAAACTGCATTATGTCATACAATTGCATTTATGGTCCGCGGTAACGGAATCCATAACGCAATTCACCATTTACCAGTAATCTAAGCGTGAACGAATTTCATAACCTGAAATTCGCTCATCTCTATCCACTCTTGGTTTTAGTTTCAAAAACTGCATTAGAAAACTTGAACATAAAAACCCAAACTTTGGGTTTGTCTTGTTATTCAATATATCATCAGCAATAAGCACATTCAAAGGGTTAAAAGGAATCAGATTTGTGCCTATGAAACTGGCTGACCTATTGCATGTGCGCGTGGCACCTGAAGGCATCTGTGTTGATCCCATGTGCATGTATGCCCACATTGCTGAGAAAAATGACATTTTATTACATGCAAATGAGCCTCCAGGATGCAACGGTGGCGTTTCTGTTACACCTAGAGGCTCTGCTCTCTCTACACATTGATTGACAGGACCAAGCAGTGAAAACATCATACCTGGCCCTGTCAGAGTGGAGAGGGCGTGACAGTTGCAGAGAGAGCAGAGTCTCTAGGTGTAACAGCAACGCCCTCGTTTCTCCTAGAGGCTACAGAGACCTGCATGGTCACCTCTCCACTTAATGCACCACCCACAAAACGATGTTCTATTAAAAAGACATCATTTTAGCGCACTCCATTTCCCCATGGCATGTTGTTACATAGGTCTAATGGTCCCAGCATTTGGACCCCAACAGAATCATTACGTGGTAGACCTTTTACGTCAATAAAGGGCTACGGAAAGTTTTCCAAAGCGTCCACAGAAGAGAATCTTTAGAGTGTGTTCTGCTTGCCCAACTCGCCAGCTCCTTCATTAAACACATCTGATCCACTTTCGCATTCCACTGTTCCAAAGTGGGAGGATCTACACTTAACCATTGCATTGGAATTAGTAACTCGGATCAGAAGAGTTGGCAAGTCTGTCAAGCCAGGTTGCCAATGCGTTGAGGGAAGCCACAAGAGGACTGACTGGGGAGAGAGTTGTAACTTAGTTTTGCAAATTTCATTGGTTTTTTGTTATATTTGTGCGCACAAAAGGTCAGAACCACATAACATGACCTAAAGTGCCCTTATGCTTTTTGCATCTCCAACATAATTCTGACTCTGTGAGTCCCATCTTGAATAGCTTGCTCAGATCATTATACCAGCATGTCATGGTTTTATAAGAGGGTTCTTGAATTTGTATCCATCTAGAAAAACCATGAGACCTCTGGTGAATGAGTGCTATCTCTTGTGCAGAAAAGGTTTTTATCAAGATCCGTTTCCCATGCTCTGATGTAGGCAGGGGTACTTTTCTCCGGCACTGAGTTCAGTGTCTTATATAGGACTGAAATGATATGTCTTGGAATATCCTTACTCAATGCTACAGCATACATATTAGGACATCGTCAGACATCATCCACAACTCCATCCTCCGTCAGGCAAAACTCCCTCCTACCTCAGACTTTAGACAAAACTCCGTCCTCCCTCATCCAAAACTCCATCAGCCCTCAGACAAAACTCCGTCCTCCGTCAGGCAAAACTCCATCAGACATCAGACAAAACTCCGTCCTCCGTCAGGCAAAACTCCATCAGACCTCAGACATCAGACAAAACTCCATCCTCCATCAGGCAAAACTCCATCAGACCTCAGACATCAGACAATACTCCGTCCTCCCTCACCCAAAACTCCATCAGACCTCAGACATCAGCTAAAACTCTGTCCTCCCTCAGACATCAGCCAAAACTCCGTCCTCCATAACTCAAAATACGCCCTACTACACACACTCTTCACCTGACGGAGCTGCTACCGTGTTTCCCCGAAAGTAAGCCCTACCCCGAAAATAAGCCCTATCTCAATTATCAGGACGGGCTGTAATATAAGCCCTACCCCGAAAATAAGACCTAGTAAATCTCCTTAAAAACACTTTGTAAATGTTGCCTAGTGTCTCCGTTTGCTGCTACCGTATATTAAAAAAAAAGAAGTTTTCGCTCACTGCTGCCCCGCCGGAGTTTCTCTTCTCTCCTCCTGGCTGATGTCTGCTGCTGCTTCCCTGTTTCATTGCCGCTGACGTCAGCCGTGGATCTCCTCCCTCCAGAAGCCGTCTTCGGCGCTGACGTCAGCGGCAATCTCGGCTCTTCATTTTCCTCCCCTCCTCCCGCTGACGTCTGCGCCCCCCCCCCCCCAGCCCTTTTTGCACGGAGCTGGCTGACGCACCTCTCTGTACAGGGACCAATCATCACCTCAGAGAAGAGTACCGTACTGTAAACGCTGTTAAACAGGTATTTTTACAGTACCAGAAATACCTGATATAAAAAACAAACTCCTGACCTGATAAGGGGGGGCTCGGGACACAGAATTTTTACCCTAGATTTTAACAGGTTTTTAAGAAAAGAAAATAAGCCCTACCCTGAAAATAAGCCCTAGTGTGTTTTTTTGGACTAAAATTAATATAAGACCAGGTCTTATTTTCGGGGAAACACGGTAGCTGCTGGAGAGGCAAAGGACCTGTGATGATGTCATGACCATGTGACGAGTCACGTGTGTGGGAGGGGTCAGATGTGCACAGCAGCTGGTAGAGTGTACAGAACAGTAGCCATCAAATAGAGCTCTGTACTAGAGATGTGTGTGTGTAACCTGCATGTAGCAGAGCTGTGTACTGTGTTACAGAGATGTATGTGTAACCTGCATGTAGCAGAGCTGTGTACTGTGTTACAGAGATGTATGTGTAACCTGCAGGTAGCAGATCTGTATGTGTAACCTGCAGGTAGCAGAGCTGTGTACTGTGTAGCAGATCTGTATGTGTAACCTGCAGGTAGCAGAGCTGTGTACTGTGTAGCAGATCTGTATGTGTAACCTGCATGTAGCAGAGCTGTGTACTGTGTTACAGAGATGTATGTGTAACCTGCAGGTAGCATATCTGTATGTGTAACCTGCAGGTAGCAGAGCTGTGTACTGTGTAGCAGATCTGTATGTGTAACCTGCAGGTAGCAGAGCTGTGTACTGTGTAGCAGATCTGTAAGTGTAACCTGCAGGTAGCACAGCTGTGTACTGTGTAGCAGATCTGTATGTGTAACCTGCATGTAGCAGAACTGTATGTGTAACCGGCATGTAGCAGAGCTGTGTACTGTGTAGCAGGGCTGTATGTGTAACCTGCATGTAGCAGAGCTGTGTACTGTGTTACAGAGATGTATGTGTAACCTGCAGGTAGCAGAGCTGTGTACTGTGTAGCAGATCTGTATGTGTAACCTGCAGGTAGCAGAGCTATGTACTGTGTAGCAGATCTGTATGTGTAACCTGCATGTAGCAGAGCTGTGTACTGTGTAGCCGAGCTGTATGTGTAACCTGCATGTAGCAGAGCTGTGAACTGTGTAGCAGAGCTGTATGTGTAACCTGCATGTAGCAGTGCTGTGTACTGTGTAGCAGAGCTGTATGTGTAACCTGCATGTAGCAGAGCTGTGTACTGTGTTACAGAGATGTATGTGTAACCTGCAGGTAGCAGAGCTGTGTACTGTGTTACAGAGATGTATGTGTAACCTGCAGGTAGCAGAACTGTATGTGTAACCTGCAGGTAGCAGAGCTAAGTACTGTGTAGCAGATCTGTATGTGTAACCTGCATGTAGCAGAGCTGTGTACTGTGTAGTAGATCTGTATGTGTAACCTGCATTTAGCAGAGCTGTGTACTGTGTTACAGAGATGTATGTGTAACCTGCATGTAGCAGAGCTGTGTACTGTGTTACAGAGATGTATGTGTAACCTGCATGTAGCAGAGCTGTGTACTGTGTAGCAGATCTGTATGTGTAACCTGCAGGTAGCAGAGCTATGTACTGTGTAGTAGATCTGTATGTGTAACCTGCAGGTAGCAGAGCTGTGTACTGTGTTACAGAGATGTATGTGTAACCTGCAGGTAGCAGAGCTGTGTACTGTGTAGCAGATCTGTATGTGTAACCTGCAGGTAGCAGAGCTGTGTACTGTGTAGCAGATCTGTATATGTAACCTGCATGTAGCAGAGCTGTGTACTGTGTAGTAGAGCTGTATGTGTAACCTGCATTTAGCAGAGCTGTGTACTGTGTAGCAGATCTGTATGTGTAACCTGCATGTAGCAGAGCTGTGTACTGTGTAGCAGAGCTGTATGTGTAACCTGCATGTAGCAGAGCTGTGTACTGTGTAGCAGAGCTGTATGTGTAACCTGCATGTAGCAGTGCTGTGTACTGTGTAGCAGAGCTGTATGTGTAACCTACATGTAGCAGAGCTGTGTACTGTGTTACAGAGATGTATGTGTAACCTGCAGGTAGCAGAGCTGTGTACTGTGTAGCAGATCTGTATGTGTAACCTGCATGTAGCAGAGCTGTGTACTGTGAAGCAGAGCTGTATGTGTAACCTGCATGTAGCAGAGCTGTGTACTGTGTAGCAGTGCTGTATGTGTAACCTGCATGTAGCAGAGCTGTGTACTGTGTAGCAGAGCTGTATATGTAACCTGCATGTAGCAGAGCTGTGTACTGTGTAGCAGAGCTGTATGTGTAACCTGCATGTAGCAGAGCTGTGTACTGTGTAGCAGAGCTGTATGTGTAACCTGCATGTAGCAGAGCTGTGTACTGTGTAGCAGAGCTGTATGTGTAACCTGCATGTAGCAGTGCTGTGTACTGTGTAGCAGAGCTGTATGTGTAACCTGAATGTAGCATAGCTGTATGTGTAATCTGCATGTATCAGAGTTGTGTGCTGTGTAGCGGAGCTATATGTGTAACCTGCATGTAGCAGAGCTGTGAACTGTGTAGCAGAGCTGTATGTGTAACCTGCATGTAGCAGAGCTGTGTACTGTGTAGCAGAGCTGTATGTGTAACCTGCATGTAGCAGAGCTGTGTACTGTGTAGCAGAGCTTTATGTGTAACCTGCATGTAGCAGAGCTGTGTATTGTGTAGGAAAGCTGTATGTGTAACCTGCATGTAGCAGTGCTGTGTACTGTGTAGCAGAGCTGTATGTGTAACCTGAATGTAGCAGAGCTGTGTACTGTGTAGCAGAGCTGTATGTGTAATCTGCATGTATCAGAGTTGTGTGCTGTGCAGCGGAGCTGTATGTGTAACCTGCATGTGGCAGGCTGTGTACTGTGTTACAGGGATGTATGTGCAACCTGCATGTAGCAGTGCTGAGTACTGTGTTACAGAGATGTGTGTGTAACCGCATGTAGCAGAGCTTTTTACTGTGTAACAGAGATGTGTGTGTAACCTGGGAACTATAAAAAAGTGTAAAATAAAACATAAAAATTCAGATAACCCCCCCTTTTCCCAAAATGAAAATAAAAGAACTAAAAAAATACACATCATGGGTGTCGCAATGTGTAAAAACAGCCATTGTATAAAAATATATTCCCCATACGGCAAACGGCAAAACAGAAAAAAAAAAAAGAGTCCAAATGTCCGATTCGCCGTTTTTGGTCACTTCATTTGCTACAAAAATGTAAATAAAAAGTGATCAAAAAGTCTTAAACACCCCAGAATGGTATCAGTGAAAAGTTCAGATTGCCCCGCAAAAAATGAGCCCCCACCCAGCTCCGTACACATAATTCCCAAAAAGTTATAGAGCTCAAAATATGACGACAAAAAAAAAAATATCTGATTCTGTAAATCTCCTGTCACTCTGAGTTGGTAACCCTAATTAATAAATACATGCAACATGAATGCATATATGCCGCTTCACACAGATCACACGTGTTAGGCCTCTTGCACATGAACGTTGTTGGTCCATTCCGTGCATTGGGGACAGCAATTTGCAGTCCCCAATGCACGGGCAACGTGCGTGCAGCGGCCGGGACAGATCCAGACTCATTCAACTTGAATGGGTCCATGAATATGTTCTACTTTTTTGCTGTGCGGAGGCCAGAAACACTACGGAAGCACTCTGTAGTGCTTCTGTGGGGATCCGATCCGTGTTTCTGTTCCGTTCAAGTGAATGGGTCCACATCACGGATGCGGGATGCACACGGCTGGTGCCGTGTATTGCGGAACCGCCGTATGTGGTCCACAATACGACCACAGGCACACATCGGCCATGTGCAAGAGGCCTTACAAAGATGGGATTTATGGTGCACATCCTCTTATGCTTCCCATATTCCACAGATTTATATCACACAGCTACTTACAGTTGTGCTGATAAGTTTACATACACTTGCAGAATTTATGATTTCTTAAAGGGGTATTCTCATCTTCCCTTTTTCATACTTACCTTCCTTGAGCGTGACGTTCACTTCCTGTATTCTTCTCCCGGCCGGGCCGCGCTTGCGCAGAAGACTGAAGATTCTCTCCCGGCCGTGCCGCGCAATGTCCTGAACGCGCACGGTGCCGCGCATGTGCCATGGTGACTTATTCCTGGCCTGTATAGTACAGAGTCGGCGTGCGCATTCGCGGCTCTGTACTATACTGGCCAGGAATAAGTCATCGCGGCGGCATGCGCGTTCAGGACATTGCGCGACCCAGCCGGGAGAGAATTTTCCGTCTTCTGCGCAAGCGTGGCCCGGCTGGATTCGACAGGAGAGGTGGCCGTGACCAGGGGAGACCAAAGACAACATCAGGTAAGAGGGGACTTATTTTCTAAAAAAGGGTGGGAATTGGGTAATAAAATGTATTTAGATAAATGGTCACGGTCACATGATTACCAGATTTAGCAGTGATCATTAAGATGAGAATACCCCTGTAACCATTGTGCAGAGAATATGAATGATACCACAGACACTTTTCTCTCGCTCGTGGTTAGTGGTCGGCTGAAGCCATTTATGTCACACAACGGTGTTTACTCTTTATAAATCATAGACACAACACAAACTCCCCAAATGTCCCTGATCAGAAGTTTACACACCCCAGTTATTAATACCATGTATTGCCCCCATCAATGACAGCTTGAAGTCTTTTGTGGTAGTTGTGGATGAGGCTCTTTATTTTCTCAGATGGTAAAACTGCCCATTCTTCCTGTTGAAAAAAAAAAGCAATTCCACCACAGTTTTACGTGATTTTTATTTACGACATTCGATGTGCGATAAAACTGACTGGTTACTTTTATTCTACAGGTCAGATCGAATCCGGCAATACCTTATATGTATAGTTTTTCTTGCGTTTTAATAGTGATAAAAAAATAAAAATATCCGATTTTTTTTGTCGCCATATTTTGAGCCCTATAACTTTTTTGTAATTATGTGTGCGGAGCTGGGTGGGGGCTCATTTTTTGCGGGGCAATCTAAACTTTTTACTGATACCGTTCTGGGGTGTTTAAAACTTTTTGATCACTTTTTATTTACATTTTTGTAGCAAATGAAGCGACCAAAAACGGCAAATCAGACATTTTTGTTCTGTTTTGCTGTTTGCCGTATGGGGAATATATTTTTATACAATGGGCGTTTTTACACATTGCGAAACCCATTATGTGTCTTTTATTTTAATTTTGGGAAAAGGGGGGTGATATGAATATTTATGGGGTTTTTTTTACACTTTTTTATAGTTCCCAGGTTACACACACATCTCTGTAACACAGTACACAGCTCTGCTACATGCGGTTAGACAAACTGCTCTATATACACAGTACACAGCTCTGTTACATGCAGGTTACACATACAGATCTGCTACACAGTACACAGCTCTGCTACCTGCAGGTTGCACATACATCCCTGTAACACAGTACACAGCTCTGCTACATGCAGGTTACACATACAGCTCCGCTACACAGCACACAGCTCTGCTACATGCAGATTACACATACAGCTCTGCTACACAGTACACAGCTCTGCTGCATTCAGGTTACACATACAGCTCTGCTACACAGTACACAGCACTGCTACATGCATGTTACACACACATCTCTGTAACACAGTACACAGCCTGCTACATGCAGGTTACACATACAGATCTGCTACACAGTACACAGCTCTGCTACCTGCAGGTTACACATACAGATCTGCTACCTGCAGGTTACACATACATCTCTGTAACACAGTACACAGCTCTGCTACATGCAGGTTACACATACAGCTCTGCTACACAGTTTACAGCTCTGCTACATGCAGGTTACACATACAGCTCTGCTACACAGTTCACAGCTCTGCTACATGCAGGTTACACATACAGCTCTGATACACAGTACACAGCTATGCTACATGCAGGTTACACATACAGATCTGCTACACAGTACACAGCTCTGCTACCTGCAGGTTACACATACAGATCTGCTACACAGTACACAGCTCTGCTACCTGCAGGTTACACATACATCTCTGTAACACAGTACACAGCTCTGCTACATGCTTTTACACATACAGCACTGCTACACAGTACACAGCTCTGCTACATGCAGGTTACACATACAGCTCTGCTACACAGTACACAGCTCTGCTACATGCAGGTTACACATACAGATCTGCTACACAGTACACAGCTCTGCTACCTGCAGGTTACACATACAGATCTGTAACAGTACACAGCTCTGCTACATGCAGGTTACACATACAGCCCTGCTACACAGTACACAGCTCTGCTACATGCCGGTTACACATACAGCTCTGCTACACAGTACACAGCTCTGCTACATGCAGGTTACACATACAGATCTGCTACACAGTACACAGCTCTGCTACCTCCAGGTTACACATACAGATCTGCTACACAGTACACAGCTCTGCTACCTGCAGGTTACACATACATCTCTGTAACACAGTACACAGCTCTGCTACATGCAGGTTACACATACATCTTTGTAACACAGTACACAGCACTGCTACATGCAGGTTACACACACATCTCTAGTACAGAGCTCTATTTGATGGCTACTGTTCTGTACACTCTACCAGCTGCTGTGCACATCTGACCCCTCCCACACACGTGACTCGTCACATGGTCATGAGATCATCACAGGTCCTTTGCCTCTCCAGCAGCTAGCAGCTCCGTCAGGTGAAGAGTGTGTGTAGTAGGGCGTATTTTGAGTTAGGGAGGACGGAGTTTTGGCTGATGTCTGAGGGAGGACGGAGTTTTAGCTGATGTCTGAGGTCTGATGGAGTTTTGGGTGAGGGAGGACGGAGTTTTGTCTGATGTCTGATGGAGTTTTGCCTGATGGAGGACGGAGTTTTGTCTGATGGAGTTTTGGGTGAGGGAGGACGGAGTTTTGTCTGATGTCTGATGGAGTTTTGCCTGACGGAGGACGGAGTTTTGTCTGATGTAGTTTTGCCTGATGGAGGACGGAGTTTTGTCTGATGTCTGATGGAGTTTTGCCTGACGGAGGACGGAGTTTTGTCTGATGTCTGATGGAGTTTTGGGTGAGGGAGGACGGAGTTTTGTCTGATGGAGTTTTGGGTGAGGGAGGACGGAGTTTTGTCTGATGTCTGATGGAGTTTTGGGTGAGGGAGGACGGAGTTTTGGCTGAGGTCTGATGGAGTTTTGGATGAGGGAGGGCGGAGTTTTGTCTAAAGTCTGAGGTAGGAAGGAGTTTTGCCTGACGGAGGATGGAGTTGTGGATGATGTCTGACGATGTCCTAATATGTATGCCGTACAATGCTAACTTCTCAAACCATGTTGGGATCATTGTGGTATTATATCTATCAGCCAATATTTTGCTCTAGTTCTTGTCTAGCTAGAAAATTACCTTCCTTGATAGCTTGGTAGCATACCTGGAGAAGTTCTTTTTGGGACTGTATTCCAGTTGATCCATAATAGGATCAACTGGAATATTTTCCAGAAATGGGGAGTGTGGGTTGTGGCTTTGTTCAATAGATAAGGGATGCAATTAGCTGTCAGGCATATAGGGGGTCAGGCAAAAGAGAGGGATCGGCTTGCAATGAGCATGTGTTTAAATAAAGACTTTTAGTAAATCCCACTGGAGCATCCGCTGTATCATTTAAGCCCCAAAGACCCGCTTGCTGTTTATCTGACATAAGTGCTAGTTCAATGTTGAAACCCAATACTCTGTAGTTGGGAATACACAATTGAAGCCACCTTTTCAATTACACAGCTTTGTAGTAGGTATGTAAATCAGGTAAGGCTACTTTCACCAATGCTTTTAATACTGGGGGGGGGGGGGGGCGCACAGGCCACCAATGCTTTTAATACTGAGGAGGGAGGGGGGCTGCACTGGCCACCAATGCTTTTAATACTGGGGAGGGAGGGGGGTCTGGCCCCTGCTGCCTGGCAGCACCCGATTAGGGGGCTGAGATCAGCACAATTAACCCCTCAGGTCCGGCACCTGAGGGCTTAATTGTGCGGATCACAGTCCCCTGTAAGAGATCAGGTGCTGCCAGGCAGAAGGGGGCAGTTATGTACACAGTTCTTAGTATATTCTAACTTGAAGCGTCCCCATCACTATGGGAACGCCTCCGTGTTAGAATATACTGTCGGATCTGAGTTTTCACGCTCTAACTCAAATCCAATGGTATATTCTAATAGAGGCGTTCCCATGGTGATGGGGACACTTCAAGTTAAAATATACTATCGGATTGGAGAAAACTCAGATCCGAAGGTATTTTAATAGGGACTCCTGACTTTACATTGAAAGTCAATGGGGAACAGCTCCGTTTACAATTGAACCAATATTGTGTCAATGTAAACGGATCCGTCCCCATTGACTTCCATTGTAACCCAGGACGGATCCGTTCAGCCCCGCACCGCCAGACAGACACCAAAACGCTGCGAGCAGCGTTTTGGTGTCCGCCTCCAGAGTGGAATGGAGGCGTAACAGAGCCAAACTGATGCATTCTGAACGGATCCGCATCCATTCAGAATGCATTGGGGCTAAAATGATCCGTTTGGGGCCGCTTGTGAGAGCCTTAAAACAGATCTCACAGGCGGACCCTGAAACGCCAGTGTGAAAGTAGCCTAATCCGAATCTACCTTGGGCACGGCTTTTTATAAATTTCTCATATGCTAGCCTAAGTTTTTTTATTATTCCAGAGAAATGTTATAAAGATGACCTGCTTATAGAACCTTTGTGGAACGTGAATGGGAACCATTTGTAGTAAGTAAACAGCTTTGGAACTATGTATGTTTGGAGTAGGTTTTTCCTTCCTATCCAAGACACCCATGGTTACATTAGGGATTGCAGTTGATTTTTGATCTTCTGCAGCAATGGAAGATAATTGAAGCTATATAATTTCATAGGGTCTTTAGCGAGTATGATTCCCAAGTATGGCAAAGATTCTGGGTTCCATTTGAAAGGATATGATGCCTTAAGCAGATTTATTGTTCAACTTGCCAGGAAAATTCCCATAGCTTCTGACTTGGAATAATTAATCTTAGATTTGGATTATGAGCCAATTATGGAAAAAAGTTCCAAAATTTGAGGGAATGCCTGTACAGGGTTGGTGATGAGCAAGAGGAGGTCGGGATTAGGCAGTGGCTGAGGGACATACAACAGAGGGTTGTAGTCAATGGAGTATATTCAGACCAAGGTCTTGTTACCAGTGGGCCACCTCAGGGATCTGTTCTGGGACCCATATTGTTTAATATCTTTATCAGCAAAATTACAGAAAGCCTCGATGGTAAGGTGTGTCTTTTTGCTGATGACACAAAGATTTGTAACAGGGTTGATGTTCCTGGAGGGATACACCAAATGTAAAAGGACTTAGGAAAACTAGAGGAATGGTCAAAAATATGGCAACTAAAATGTAATGTTGATAAGTGCAAGATAATGCACCTGGGACATAAAAACCCAATAGCAGAATATAAAATCAGTGATACAGTCCTAACCTCAGTATCTGAGGAAAGGGATTTAGGGGTCATTATTTCAGAAGACTTAAAAGGTAGGCAGACAATGTCATAGAGAAGCAGGAAATGCTAGCAGAATGCTTGGGTGTATAGGGAGAGGAATTGCCAGTAGAAAGAGGGAGGTACTCATGCCGCTCTACAGAGCACTAGTGAGACCTCATTTGGAGTATTGTGCTCAGTACTGGAGACCATATCTCCAGAAGGATATTGATACTTTGGAGAGAGTTCAGAGAAGAGCTACTAAACTGGTACATGGATTGCAGGATAAAACTTACCAGGAAAGATTAAAGGAACTTAACATATATAGCTTGGAAGAAAGACAAGACAGAGGGGATATGATAGAAACTTTTAAATACATAAAGGGAATCAACAAGGTAAAAGAGGAAAGAATATTTAACAGAAGAAAAACTGCTACAAGAGGACATCGTTTTAAATTAGAGGGGCAAAGGTTTAAAAGTAATATCAGGAAGTATTACTTTACTGGGAGAGTAGTGGATGCATGGAATAGCCTTCCTGCAGAAGTGGTAGCTGCAAATACAGTGAAGGAGTTTAAGCATGCATGGGATAGGCATAAGGCCACTCTTCATATAAGATAGGGCCAGGGGCTAGCCATAGTATTTAGTATATTGGGCAGACTAGATGGGCCAAATGGTTCTCATCTGCCGACACATTCTATGTTTCTATGAAGAATAAAGGACTACATTTTATTTCAGCAGTGGTGAGTGTTAATATTTCAGATAGAGATTATACATTTTAGTCTTCTCCAGGAATCAAGTAGAGAGTTATTGCTCAATAGTTTTTGTATGCCTCCTAGTGTTTTTTGGGATTTTGCCGAAGTGCCCAAAGAGGAATCACGTACAGGGTATAGTGCCACATTGAAGTTGCCTCCTATGATTTTGACCCCTTCAGTAAAGTCCCCAAACCTAGTAAGGGTAGATTTAATCAATTTATGCTGGTGTGAATTGGGGGCATATAGGCTTGCCAGTGATACTAGAATTTGCCCTATTTTACCTTTGACGAAGAAGAACCCATCATCTGGGTCTTGCTGAGTTAATATGGGGGGGGGGGGGGGGGGGGGGGTGAAGGGTATGTGTTTGCTTATTCCAATACTAACCCTCCTAGATGCTGTTTGATAGGCGCAGTGGAACCATTGTGTAAAATGTGTGCAAGGTATATTTGGTATTTTACCTACTTTTAAAGTGGGTTTGTTGTAGAAAACAGATGTCACACTTGTCTTTCTTCAGTAGGGTAAAGATTTGTGACCTTTTTTGGGGTGTATTGAGGCCTCTAACATTGTAGGTGGTTGCTCTTACAGACGCCATGGGGAACAAAAAGTTGTGTACCGCTTCACCTTCCAGCACAAAGAAGAAGAAAAAAAAAAACACAATGCAACAGCACTCTGCAAACCAAATAAAGTACAATAATGCCATAGTAATAGAAAATATTCTGGTGCTAATGCTATGCTTATTTTGTAAATTTGAGATTCTTTGCAAATCCATTTTGTACAAAATTATTTGGGCCCGTCTGCCACACGTCAAGGCGATCTCTGTAAGACGGGAACCTAACACTAAATGCTACTTGCTATGTGACATAACGGCCACCATAAAATTCAGGGAGTGCAGGTTCCACGTTCATGCTGGGTCCAGTTGTAGCCTGCTTTCCCTGCACTCAATGGAAGTCATCTGGCACCAGGAGAGGTATAGACTGGACTCTCAATGCATTCATTGGAAGCCATCTGGCACCAGGAGAGATATAGAGTGGACCCAACATGCATGTGGGACCTGCAATCCCTGAATTTTATGGTAGCCGTTATGGCACATAACAGGTAGCATTTAGTTTTAGGTTCCCATCTTACAGAGATCACCTTGACGTGTGGCAGATGGGCCCAGATAATTTTTTACAAAATGTATTTGCCAAGAATCTCAAATTTACAAGATAAGCATAGCATTAGTACCAGAACATTTTCTATTACTATGGTGTTATTGTACTTTATTTGGTTTGCAGAGTGCTGTTGCATTGTGGGGTTTATTCCTTTGTGTTTCTAGCCATGGCAGCGCACACCTGCGCATTGGGATGTGCTGACTGACCCCCTTTTTCTTCACCTTCCAGCAGGCTCTCCAGGACCATACCAAAAATAGAACATACATAAAGCAAAAACTGAAAAACATTGCAAGACAACTTGTAAGTTGTACATTGGTTTCTTGCTGATTGTGTCAGACTCTGTGACAAAAAGAACAGTTTGCAGCACAATGAGCAAGGAAATCTGGGTAGTCTTAAACTGTTTAGGGGTATGCGGGAGTAGGTGTTGTCGGATAAACATCCCAACCCGGTCCCTCACACCCGTGCTTCTCAGATATCGTATCTGTTTGTTGTAAAAGGATAAGTTAGAATAAAATAATAGTATAGGAAAGGAAGAGGAGAAATGGAAAAGCAAAAGTAGTGCCAGATACGTATACAGGTGAGCATTTCAGGGTCTGATATCGAATACTTATGATGAGTCCTCTGGTGGATGTGGCAAATGCTGCACTGTTATCTCCAGATGAGTCTTATATCAAATGTCCCAGATGTATCTTTAGAGCTTCTGAAGCAGACTGTGCATCAGGATATGTGAAGAAGCAAATAGTACAGAAAAAAGTTCCTGATATACAGTTGTGTTCAAAATTATTCAACCCTCACTGAAATTGAGTGTTTTGGCCAGTTTGACATTGATTTTGATCATTTCAGTCATCTTGTTTACAATTAAATCAAAGAGGCACTTGTAAGTCAGACAAATATAACATAACATTTATAATGAAATAACCACAAATGTATTTTCTGTGCTCACATCATTATCAGTTTTATTCAACCCCCAAGTGACATTCAATCTTAGTACAACATCCTTTTCCAGTTATAACAGCTTTTAAACGTGAAGCATAGCTTGACACAAGTGTCTTGCAGCGATCTACGGGTATCTTCGCCCATTCTTCATGGGAAAAAGCCTCCAGTTCAGTCACATTCTTAGGCTTGCGTGCTGCAACTGCTTTCTTTAAGTCCCACCAGAGGTTCTCAATCGGATTTAAGTCTGGTGACTGCGATGGCCACTTCAAAATGTTCCAGCCTTTAATCTGCAACCATGCTCTAGTGGACCTGGAGGTATACTTGGGATCATTGTCCTGTTGAAAGGTCCAACGTCTCCCAAGGCTCAGGTTTGTGACGGACTGCATCACATTTTCATCCAATATCTCCTGGTACTGAAGAGAATTCATGGTACCTTGCACACGCTGAAGCTTCCTTGTACCTGTAGAAGCAAAACAGCCCCAAAGCATGATTGACCCCCCGCCATGCTTCACAGTAGGCAAGGTGTTCTTTTCTTCATAGGCCTTGTTCTTCCTCCTCCAAACATAGCGTTGATCCATGGGCCCAAACAGTTCTAATTTTGTTTCATCAGTCCACAGAACACTATCCCAAAACTTTTGTGGTTTGTCCACGTAAATTTTGGCATACTGCAGTCGACTCTTCTTGTTCTTTGGAGACAGCAAGGGGGTGCGCCTGAGAGTTCTGGCATGGAGGCCTTCTTTACGAAGTGTGCGCCTTATTGTCTGAGCTGAAACTTCAGTACCCACATCTGACAAATCTTTTTTCAGTTCCTCAGCAGTCACACTGGGACTTTTCTCCACTTTGCGCTTCAGGTAGCGCACAGCAGTCGAAGTCAGCATTTACTTTCTGCCACGACCAGGTAGCGTTTCAACAGTGCCCTTTGCCTTGCATTTGCGAATGATGCTTCCTATGGTGTCTCTTAGAAGGTTTAACATCTTTGCAATCTTCTTATAGCCATTGCCCTTCCTGTGAAGAGAAATCACCTCTTCTCTTGTCTTCCTGGACCATTCTCTTGACTTCACCATGAATGTCTAGAAGGAGCGGAGTATCACAGTCCTTTTAAATCTGCCTAATTGGTGCTTATTATGCTTGATTGCTGCTCCTTGACATCCACAGGTGTTTTCAATACCTGATCAAAAACACTTGAATGAACCTCTGTTCTTAAGAGTGGTAGTCTTTAAGGGGTTGAATAATGGTGTCAATGAAGAAATCACAAAAAAAAAAACCATTTAATACTGTATTACAAAAACAATTGATGTCATTTTAGTTGCATTTGGTTCTTTAAAAAGCCCTTGTAAGATTTCACTCTGAACACAATTACAAATGTACACTAAATTCCCTAAAACCCTTTACAGCATTGGGGGTTGAATAATTTTGAACACAACTGTAGGTATCTTCTGGGCTTATGCTGGTAGTGATCATCATATTCCTTTCAGGATCCTTGTCAGATGTATGGGTACCAGCACATATAACCCATTTGTGCCAATAAGTACTCTGAAAGTTTGTATGGTGGTATTAGGACCAAAGACGTTTTTGTGCATGGGGTTATACTTCGGTGGGACCCTCATATTTGGTTGGCTCTTGTGACAAATGGGGGAGAAATTGTATTATTTGTTTATTCTAGGCAACTTTTGCTGTTAGGGGCCTTGCACTTGGGGGTTGTCTCCCATGGCTCAGGTGTAGGTAGTTTCGGCAGGCTGGACAGAGTATTGGCTTGAATATCCAGTACGTTCCACGCCAGGTTGAGATCTTGTGGTGTACGTATCACATAGTGGAGGCCATTTTTAGTGAAGGTAAGCCTGAAGGGGAACAGCCACCTGTACAATATCTTCTTTCCTGAGGTAATCAGTGAGTGGTTTAAGGGCGCGGCGTTTAAGTAATGTAGTGGGGGCCATGTCTTGAAAAAATATAACTGTGGAGTCACCATACCTCAATTCCTTCTTTACGCGGGAGGCTTGCAAGATGGCTGCTGTGTATTTAAAGCTCAGTAATCCACAGATAACATCCCTTGGTGGTTCTCCCCGTTTCGGGGTAGGCAGAAGGGCTCGATGTATTCTCATTAGTGATGTTTTCTGCTCTGTCGTCTCCCAGATGATCTGTGAACAGCTCCTCGTGGAGTACTGTTTCTGATAAGCCTGTCATCCTGACTTTTTTCCGCCTGCTCCTGTTCTTCAATCATGAAGTAGGCCATGTTTAGTGAGGAGATTTAGGCTTCTAATGATTGCACCAAAACAGGGCTGTGTGCCACTATTCGGTCCTGTTCAGTCTTTAGCTTTTCTACCCGATGCCCCAGGGACCGCATGACTTGCCTGAGTTCTCTTATCTTCTGTATCAGCGGGGCCATGGCTTGAGCAAGAGTGGGCTTAAAGATGGCGTATTCCCCATCTTATTCCTCTTCTCCTTCAGAGTCCCACCCATATGCCTGTTGCGCCATCTTGTCTGAGCGAGCAAGCGATGTGGCTAGTTTTTTCTGCAAGAATCTGTTAATTTCTGCCTGGTTCTTTTTCTGTTTTGGGGTACCCAGGGGCTCCCTAGGTCTGTCTCTCCCGATTTTGACAATTTTCAACGCTGTCTCTGGCTTGTAGTAGCTTGAAGCATGGGTTTGTGCGGAGAGAGCTCTCAGCCCTCCGTCTTGCTCAGGGGTTAGGCTCCGCCCCCATGTATTAATATTTTAATTTTTTTTTGCGTAACAGATCACTATAAAAACTATTTGGATAGCTCTGCTCCTACAGGTGCAGCCACACATTTAGGGTTCCTGATGCAGTCTTGCACAGTAAATTCCTGGTTTGGGTTTCCAGTAAGAAACCCTAATGTTTGTCTGTGCCTTAAAGCATTATCTGGGTGGACCCTGGCACTTTGGGTTTTTCAGTAGTGCATTACACAGGTCCACTCATCTGAATGAAGCCTTTTCTGGTTACAGGTTGTCTTCAATTCACACTACCATTGTGACAAAGAAGCCAAAAATCAATTGGGGTTGTCATTTTGACCAGAACAACATCACTGCATGCAATGCTCTTCTACACATCAAATCTAAAATTTGCAATGCAGATGTGAACAGACCCCAAATCTGGCAATACACATTATGTCATCCAAGCCTGCCTAATATAGCCGGATGACTGACTCTCCTCCATATGTTGGAGAAGTTGAATTTCAACATGCCTGATCCTTTTGTTTTTCAGGGATGGCCGGCAGTGGCTTTCAGATCACATGCATGCCTGGCTGAGAAGAGTATACACATATATGAGGAAGGAGAGATAGCTGAAGACATATGTCATAGAGTACTAATCCATAGTATTTATTGCCCCCACTTGTATTCATGAAGGTGTAAAGCTGGTTGAAGGTCAATCCTGGTGAGACATTAGCCTTATTATTGTTGGTACTATGAACGTGCATTAGTAAAAAAAAAGTCACCTATTAACCAAATTTCTCAGGGAAAAATACCCAATTAAGAGAACTGACAGCAAAAGGCAGGCGTATGGCCTCAACATTTGGCACAAGAGTTACTGTAGTTTACGTTTTCGAACGTTTTCTCTACAGACATTGTAGCGGACGATAATTTGGGAGATAACATAGCTATTTACAATGAGGAAGGCCAGCCCGGCCACCCAAATCAGTATGAATGTGTTGAGGCCTTCAAATTCCAGATAGTAGGCTGGAGCTAGCCACACGGCCTGCAAGACAACAGAAAGAAGAGTTAGGATCCACTGGACACATTCTGATTCTAAGTGTATATAATCTCACAATGTAGTTTACTAAATGACTAAAGGGGTATTTCCATAATTCATCCTTCCATGGCGCTGAACATACATGATATAAAACAAGTACAATCAGCATGAACAAGACGATTTAGAAACTGGTAGAGAAGGAAAGCGGACCCTGCCCCCTGTGTTAGATTTCCATATAGTTTTCAGGGGGCCCTACGGCAAATATATTATGGCATGTACATAGGACCCCCAGCACAATACATGGAAATTATATTATTGCTTTATATGTCATGTAGACAGAGGGCCCTGTATATGATCGCCATAGGGTCCCCAGCCCGCTCCCCAATAATATATATGGAAATTATTGCTCTATATGTCATGTAGACAGGGACGCCCCCGGTGTCCAGGATCCCCCATACTGACTGGAGAGTTCTCCTGTAATGAGACCTTCTGTCCTTGTAATGTCTCCAAGTCACTGCTTGTACGGTATGTACTGTAGTATATATGACGGGGATCCACGTGTGTATGTTTATGTTGTATACATGCACATAGATATAATATACATAATGCTGCGCTGCGTCTCTTCAGAAATGTTGCATTATGGAAAGTACTGAGAGTATAATGCGTCGTATGCCATACATTGACAGATGTAACATGTACTGTATTAAATAATATAACCAATATATAATGTTGGTGACTAGGAATCTGTGGGCAAGCTGGTGGCACTGGGGGGCAGCTGATATCACAGAGAAGAAAAACGTTCTTTTGAAAACCATCCACCCATTTTTTAAATGAAAAAATAAATAACACATAAAGAATATTTACATCAGCTTGTAGGTTAACAGGCTGCACTGGATGGACAGATGTCTTCTTTCAGCCTCATAAACTATGTTACTACAGACCGGCACTCAAACATAAGGGATCACGTGGGAGACTCAGGAGATATGTGATAAAATACAATTTAATAACTAAATACAAAATACAATCCAATAAAATACAACATGAACGTGGGATGATGATATATAGAATCTTAGGTACGCAGTCCCATATAGAAAGAATCCGCAATACCGCGTGCTTGATGTTTAAAATGAGCAAATAATTATAGCTGGAAAGTCTGCAGGTTGTTACAGCTGTTAGATAAAAATGCCAAGGTTAGCATGCAGATGTGGAAAAACCGTCCTGTTATAATGGTAGATTTAGTTCCCGTTTCATAAAGTTTGTGGTAATAAATAACAATGTATAGCTCTTTAGTACTCACTGTTCGGTAGTGCGCGTACTTGTGGCGCCCAACGTGTAGAAGCGATTACCTAGATGCAAGGTGGATCGGATACATACGGCAGGGTATAGTGTCTCGCTGGTGGGATAAATTGGAGTACCAATGGCTTGTTCCTATTCTCGCGAGATAAACGGTTGCCTTTCTTTGGTATGGTGACGTGAATGGCTTCAATTCGCAGCAAATCATCGTTCGTGTTGCTGCGGAAATGGGAGGTTACCTTTCTTTTGTATAATGCCGTGAATAGCTTTGATCCGCATTGAGTCTTCGCTCGTATTATTGCAAAATGAGAGGTTACCTTGCTCGAGCTAATACCTTGACACCACATCGATCTTTTAGTGGGTATTTCAGTAGTGCATGGCCATGCTATTGTACTGGACTCTTTATGACTTTACCTTAATTCCAGCGCGTTTTGAGATAGATCCCTACTTCTTCCTCAGTGGGTTTATTTGTATAAGAGAGTCCAGGTAGTTATATCTGCCTCAGTGCTAATTGGAAGGGCGGATCCTATCAAGTTGGACAAAAGGTAAAGCATGGATGAAAAGTGGACTGGGAGATTCCACACAGCCCTTTTCTCCATATTGCGGTAATGATGCTTTATCGATGCGTTTTTTCAAATGCATGTGCGTCTAATTCGTCATTGAGCCCTGCAGGTGACAGACTACCAAATAAATTTGTCTAGACTCCCTCTTTGACATCTTTGCAATATGGTTGCCGCGAATGTCAAGCCACTGTAATCCTGGTTGTGAAAATCTTTGATAAGGGGTGATTAGTCATTCCCTTTTTTATGTTGTTTTTATGTTCAGCCAAATATACCCTTAAAGAGTCGCTTTGTTCTGCCAATGTATTGTTTTGGGCACGGACAATGGATGATGTAGATAACACTGGAGGAGTTGCAAGTAAGGCAGTCTTTAATTTCAAAGACAAATTGGTTTTGTGTGGACACAAACCTCTCAATCTTCTTTTTAAAGGTACAAACCGGATTCCCAAAAAGTTGGGACACTAAACAAATTGTCAATAAAAACTGAATGCAATGATATGGAGATGGCAAATGTCAATATTTTATTTGTAATAGAACGTAGATGACAGATCAAACGTTTAATCCGAGTAAATGTATAATTTTAAAGAAAAAATACATTGATTAAAATTTTCACAGTGTCAACAAATCCCCAAAAAGTTGGGACAAGTAGAAAGTTGGGACAAGTAGAAATAAGAGGCTGGAAAAAGTAAATTTCAGCATAACGAAGAGCTGGAAGACCAATTAACACTAATTAGGTCAATTGGCAACACGATTGGGTATAAAAAGAGCTTCTCAGAGTGGCAGTGTCTCTTAGAAGCCAAGATGAGTAGAGGATCACCAATTCCCACAATGTTGCGCAGAAAAACAGTGGAGCAATATCAGAAAGGCAAAGACTTTGCATCTATCATCATCAACTGTGCATAACATCATCCGAAGATTCAGAGAATCTGGAACAATCTCTGTGCGTAAGGGTCAAGGCCGTAAAACCATACTGGATGCCTGTGATCTCCGGGCCCTTAAACAACACTGCACCACAAACAGGAATGCTACTGTAAAGGAAATCACAGAATGGGCTCAGGAATACTTCCAGAAACCATTGTCAGTGAACACAATCCACCGTGCCATCCACCGTTGCCAACTGAAACTCTACAGTGCAAAGAAGAATGCATTTCTAAGCAAGATCCACAAGCTCAGGCGTTTTCACTGGGCCAGGGATCATTTAAAATGGAGTGTGGCAAAATGGAAGACTGTTCTGTGGTCAGACGAGTCACGAAGTTCTTTTTGGAAATCTGGGACGCCATGTCATCCGGACCAAAGAGGACAAGGACAACCCAAGTTGTTATCAACGCTCAGTTCAGAAGCCTGCATCTCTGATGGTACGGGGTTGCATGAGTGCGTGTAGCATGGGCAGCTTGCATGTCTGGAAAGGCACCATCAATGCAGAAAAATATATTCAGGTTCTAGAACAACATATGCTCCCATCCAGACGTCATCTCTTTCAGGGAAGACCCTGCATTTTTCAACAAGATAATGCCAGACCACATTCTGCATCAATCACAACATCATGGCTGCGTAGGAGAAGGATCCGGGTACTGAAATGGCCAGTCTGCAGTCCAGATCTTTCACCTAAAAAGAACATTTGGCGCATCATAAAGAGGAAGGTGCAACAAAGAAGGCCCAAGACGATTGAACAGCTAGAGGCCTGTATTAGACAAGAATGGGAGAGCGTTCCTATTTCGAAACTTGAGAAACTGGTCTCCTCGGTCTCCAGACATCTGCTGAGTGTTGTAAGAAGAGGAGGAGATGCCACACAGTGGTGAAAATGACCTTGTCCCAACTTTTTGGGGATTTGTTGACACCATGAAATTATGATTAGACATATTTTTCCCTTAAAATGGTACATTTTCTCAGTTTAAACTTTTGTTCCGTGATTTATGTTCTATTCTGAATAAAATATTAGAAGTTGGCACCTCCACATCATTGCATTCAGTTTTTATTCACTATTTGTATAGTGTCCCAACTTTTTGGGAATCCGGTTTGTAGTATTCCCACAGCCCACACACCTACCACATCTTAAAAAACCCTCATTTGTACCCAATTTTGTAGTGAAACTGTAGGTGCTAATTTCAGACCTAAATTGGGTGCTGTTGTGAAAGTTATGAGGGGTAATGTGTTTAATAAGGGTCCTTGTCTGGTCTTTCAAAACAAAGTGCCAATGTTGATTGATGATATGTCGTATCTGTTTTGATTGTGTACTATACGGTAAGATCATTCTTAATTCTGCTTCTATTGATGTTTTTTCATTATGTTTAGATGCCGGTGTGAAAAAAGATGGTCTTTCCATGTTTCTCACTCTCTCCAATGCACTTTCTATAATATCATCAGGGTAGTCTCTTCATTTTAATAGCTTCATCCTCAAAGGTAGTATTGTCGGTACAGTTCCGTTGGTGTTGTAGTTTTAATTTGTTTTACTATATGTTTATTAAGTACAGATCGGTTTTATTATTTGTATACCGCATATCTTTAAATCTGAAACTGGGAAAATTATTTGAAAACATTAGTTGTTACTGATATCACATTCAGCAACTAATTACAAACAAAACGCACATTCATTTGAAAAAACGCATCGATAAAGCATCATTACCGCAATATGGAGAAAAGGGCTGTGTGGAATCTCCCAGTCCACTTTTCATCCATGCTTTACCTTTTGTCCAACTTGGTAGGCTCCACCATTCCCATTAGCACTGAGGCAGATGGGTATATAACTACCTGGACTCTCTTATACGATTAAACCCACTGAGGAAGAAGTAGGGATCTACTTCGAAAAGTGCTGGTACTTAAGGTTTATTCATAAAGAGTCCAGTACAATAGCATGGCCATGCACTACTGAAAGAATACCCACTAAAAGATCGTTGTGGTGTCAAGGTATTAGCTTGAGCAAGGTAACCTCTCATTTCGCGATAATACGAGCGAAGACTCACTGCGGATCAAAGCTATTCACTGCATTATACGAAAGAAAGGTAACCTCCCATTTTCGCGATAACACGAACGATGATTTGCTGCGAATTGAAGCCATTTACTGCACCATACGAAAGAAAGGCAACTCCGAGAATAGGAACAAGCCATCGGTACTCCGATTTATCCCACCATCAAGACACTACCTTGCCGTATGTATCCGATCCACCTTGCATCTAGGTAAGCGCTTCTACACATGGGACGCCACAAGTACGCACACTACCAAACAGTGAGTTCAACATACCACGTTCATGTTGGATTTTATTTTGTATTTAGTTATTCAATTTTATTTTTATCACATATCTCCTGAGTCTCTCATGTGATCCCTTATGTTTGAGTGCAGGTCTGTATTATTATAATATTTTTTACTATTTTGAAAGGGGGATTCATATCAGACACAGGCACCTGGCCGTGATTATCGCGAGTGAGCCATCATACAACCAAACCAGATTTTTGAATCTGCTACAGATCCGACTTTACGCCCAGTAAGAAATTGACTTTTCTGCTTGTAGAAACAACATCGTGCATATAGGTTTTTAATATGGTGAAATGGATACAAATTTTTTGATGGCAGTGTCCCTTTAACCACATGAAAAAGTCACTCATTAATAAATGTAAAAATGTTGTTACCTGTCCACCAAACCATAAAGTAACCAGAAAAGTGCTCCGCCGCCATGATATCTTCAGGCCAGGCATAACCAATGGCAAAAGGCAAAGGTACCACAGGAAATACTTAAGGGAAAACAAAGATGTTTAATGGTATCCAACATCTGATTAAGAAATGTACTCAAGCTTTCATTTATTATTTTTAATTTAAGTCGTTGAGCAGCTCAAGGGTCTGTGCACACATGGATGTACCCTTTCTGGTACCATCCATTTTCAGTCCCAGTGGGGTGGCTGAGACACGTGAAGAGAACCCACAGTGTAAACTGACTTCTGCAGCAGGTTTTCAATCTGCAGAATGTCAGATTATCCTGCTGTTTCACCATTTGCTGCTGTAATCCTGGCAGCAATGCCGCCACAAAACTAGTGCATTTTGGGTGTTTTTACATCCAACCGATGTACTAGGATTTATAGGAAAAAATTCTGGACAGCTCAATAACATACATAGGATGACTTTCTTAAGCAGGAAAACACCCACAAAATGTATAGGGTGGGTTCACATCACGTCTTATGCCTCTGTTTGATGTGTAGGTTAGGAAAATAAATAATTACTCTTACCGGTAATTGGGTTTTCCAATAGCCTCCACAACGGTACTCCAGAAGGATGAAGTCTTCGCCTCCCAGGTAAGGAAACAACGTAGAAGCACAAGTTTAAAAGGCCCCCTGCCCTTACCTGCTTCAGTTAATGAGATAGGACTAGTTTAGTAATGCAAGAACTGTATTGAAATCTATAATAGTACAACAACATAATACATCCCAAAATAAATACATTAATATGGGTAGGGAAATCCAGTGCCATTGTGGAGGCTATTGGAAAACCTAATTACCGGTAAGAGTAATTATTTATTTCCCCCGGCTCCTCCACAAGGGCACTCCAGGAGGATTTACAGAGAAACAAAAACTATTAGGGAGGGACTACTGCAGACAATACTTTTCTGCCATATGATAAATTAGGATTTAGAAGTAAATCCAACTTATAATGTTTAAAAAAGGTATTTGGATTTGCCCATGTAGCTGCTCTACCGAGGCATAGGCCTTGTCAGCCCATGAGGTTGAGACTGCTCTGGTAGAATGCACCTTTATCCCCTTAGGGGGAGTCAGGTTCTTTTGATGATAACACAACTCAATAGTGTTTCTTATCCATCTGGCGATGGTACTTTTGCTTGCCACTGATCCTTTGTGTTGACCCTGATATTGCAGGAGATGATCAGAGTTCCTGAATTCTTTGGATACCTCCAGGTAAGTTAGTAGGCATCTTCTGACATCCAAATTATGGTATTTTCTCTCCCGATCGGATGATGTATTTTTGCAAAAAGATGGGAGAGAGACTTCCTGCTGACGATTAAATCTATCATCTATCAGTTCAAAGGGTGTGTCCATTAAGACCTCCAACACCAGGTTTAGGTCCCATGGTGGAACAATGGAGTGTACAAAAGGACATTGTCTGGATGCGCCTTTTATAAACCGCTTAATTAATGGCAAGTCTGCCAGTCTTACCTCTAAGAAGCTACTAAATGCCAAGACTTGCACTTTCAGGGTATTTGGTTTGAGCCTTTCATCAAGGCCTGCTTGTAGAAAGTCCAATATTAGTGGAATATTGAGATTTGGACTGTCGTAGCAATTGTCTCCTGCAAATTCAACGAAGGCTTTCCATGTTCTAGTATAGATCTTAAAAGTTGAATCCTTTTTACTGAATAAAAGGGTGGAGATTACTTCCTCCGATAGACCCCTCTGTTTTAATTGAGTTTGCCCACTTCCCAAGCTGTTAAGTGCAATCTTGCCACATCTGGATGGAACACCGGACCTTGTCGTAGAAGTCCTGGATACATTGGATAAGACCAGCTGGCAGATTGAAAAGGAGCAGAAACCAAGACCTCTTTGGCCAGAAAGGCGTGATTAGTAAAATTTGCGCCTTTTCCTCCATTGCTTTTGTCAATACTCTCGGAATTAGATTGTAAGGGGGAAAAGCATAAAGGAGCTCTTATGGCCATGGGCTTGATAAGGCATCCACCATTAACGGCTGGTCCTGGCTGAAGAGAGAACATAATAGCTTGAGCTGCCTGTTTTTTTTGGTTGCGAAAAGGTCCACTTTCAGAATTCCCCACTTCTTTGCTATTTTTCGGAACCTATCAGGGTCTAGTGACTAATCTCCTGCTCCCTTCTGCTGAGATCTGCCACTATGTTCTCTTTGCCTTTTAAATGGACGGCAACTAACGATGTTAAATTCTTCTCCGCCCAACGGAAAATTCCTTCTGCCAGATCTTGTAGTATTTTGCTTTTTGTCCCTTCTTGCTGGTTTAAGTAGGCCACTGTGGTCGCATTGTCGGATAGAATCTTTATATGATGGGACTTTATCGATGGATGCAGAGACAAAAGTACCCTGAACACCGCCATTAATTCTCTTACATTTGATGAGACTAAGGTCATCTCTGGTTCCCAAGTGCCCTGTACCACCTGATTTCTTGTGTGGCCTCCCCATCCGCTGCTGCTGGCGTCGGTTGTTATGATGACTTGCTCTGATGGTCGCCAAAATAACCCTTTTTGAGGATTTTTTCTTATTTTCTACCAGAAGAGGGATAATTTTACTTTTAACTAAATTCTTACTCTCCTGTCTAAAGAGTCCTGATTCCCGTCCCAGGATTCTAAGAGGAACTTCTGTAGGATCCTCGTGTGGAGTTGGGCCCATCTGACCGCAGGAATTGTGGAAGTTAAATGACCCAGTAGCGACATGACGTCACAGATTTACACTCTTCTGGATTCGCAGAATAGTGAGATCCTTTGACACAGGGCAATCTATTTCTC
The DNA here is from genome assembly GCF_014858855.1 of Bufo gargarizans. Classification (NCBI taxonomy): domain Eukaryota; kingdom Metazoa; phylum Chordata; class Amphibia; order Anura; family Bufonidae; genus Bufo; species Bufo gargarizans. Next base: position 278,087,492 of record NC_058084.1, on the reverse strand, counting down.
TTGAGGGAGAAAGGACATGAGTTTGTGGTAATCTAGAACGATTCCTAAAAATGTCTTCCTTTGGCTGGGAACTAGATCCGATTTCTGAATATTCACCAACCAGCCCAGCTCCACTAATCTCTCCTGGACGATTTTTAGATGTATTTGAAGATCCTGAAGGGATGGGCCTGAAATCAAAAGATCGCCCAAATATGGTATAATTACTATCCCTTGGAGATGAAGGAACCCGGTTACTTCGGCCATGATCTTTTTAAATATTCTTGGGGCTGATGACAGCCCAAAAAGTAGCGCCTGGAACTGGAGGCGACAGCTGTGACCTTTTAGAGATATCGCAATTCGGATAAACTTTTGGTATCCTCTGTGAATAGGCACATGGTAGTTTGCATCTGAAAGCGAGACAGAAGGTTTACTGTGGATGTGATAGTTTCCATCTTGAACTTTTTGTAGCTCATATATCTGTTTAGTCTCTTCAGATAAATGATAAATAATCTGAAGGTCCCGTTTGTTTTTTTGATTAGGAATATGGGTGAATAAAACCCCTTTCCTTCCTGATCTATAGGAACCAGGGTTATGACTTGTTTTTGTAAAAGGGATAGAATCTCTGATTCCAAGGCTTGCTGTTGAAGGTAAAGTAATCTGGAGGAGGTGTGTTGAACTCGAGTTTGTACCCCATGCTTATTGTATCTTTTACCCATGTCGAGGCTTAAATTTTTTCCCAGACCGAGGAAAACATTTTTAGTCTGCCTCCCACCTGAAACCTGGCGTCATTGGGTAGGCTTTGTAGAAGATTCAGGGTTGAATAAGAACCCTCCCCCTCTTCCCCTGTGGGGCTGCCATCTTCCAGAGCTCTCTTTTCTCCTTCGCTCTGGCCTAGCCTTTCTTTGACCTTGAAAGGAACGACGCTGTTGGTAGAATCTGGAATCAAAATGAAACCCTTTTTTGATGCTTTGTCCAATATATCTTCAAGGACCGAACCAAACAGTTTATCCCCCTCACATGGAATGGAGCATAGACTCTTTGAAGTGGCGTCTCCAGACCATGAACTGAGCCATATAGACCTTCGTGTGGCATTCGAGAGGGCTGAGGATCTGGGTGAAAGTTTTACAAGGTCTGCTGAGGCATCAGAGAGAAAATTTGAGGCTTTCTTTAACATGGGGATTAAAGCTAGGATTTCCTCCCTTGGGGTCCCTGCCGACAGGTGCTCTTTGTGTCAACCAGACAGATAAAGACCTAGAGGTACATGTGGCAGCTATACTGGGTCTTAGCGTGGCCGTATTTGTCTCCCATGCACGTTTCATGAGACCATCACACTTTTTATCCATGGGGTCCTTTAAAAGACCCAAATCTTTAAAGGGCAAGGAAGTCTTTTTTTACTTGCAGCGACCGGGGCATCATACTTAGGGGTCTTATCCCACAAGACTGAGTCTTCATCTGCGAAGGGATATTTCCGTTTAAAGGAATTCCAAATTACATTCCGCTTCTCTGGATCTTTTCATTTCTTAGTAATTCATGATTTTATGTTAGCATGAATGAGAAAGACTTTTCTTTTTCTTCCCCCCAGTGCCTGTAACATTCTGTCCTGAGTGGACAGAGGTTCCTTAACTTCTTCAATATTCATGGTGGCTCGTATGGTCTTTAATAGTCTTTCTGTATCCTCTGGGGTACAGAAGGGTCTCCCAGAGTCATCTTCAGAGGATTCTGACCCGTCAACTGATAGAATCTCTCCCTCATCAGAGCCGGGTTGCTCTTGAAGATCCGACCTTTGCGATCTCTGCGAGGTAGAAGGTCGTGGAGAACTTGGTGGTAATCTGTCAATTTCCATCTTAACCTCTTCCTTTATCATACTTATAGAATCAAGGAAGAAAGGGGACTCCTCAGTCACTACTTTGTCTGTACATCTGGGACATAAAGCTTTTTTACTCTTGGACGGAAGGGACTTCCTGCATATCGCACACTTCTTCCGTCCTAGAGATATATCAGAGGCCTTTGTGGTGCTGGTTTCCCTGCCCTACAAGGTAATATAGATAGTTTAGGGCTTCTTATTGAGAACGAACATGCAGACCACCAGCACCACACCAGTGGGGAATTGATAACACTTGTGCCTCCCCCCACCTTCACTCTACCATCCAAGTAACATAACATATTTGGGAGGAGGCTTACCGGGCTCTGGGCAGTAGGAGGATCCACAGGCTTGCGGGACATAACCAGAGCGTCCAGGAGCTGACATGCTGCAACAACACCAGTAGCGCCATGCTCCCTGCTCCTGGCATCCCTGATATATGCCAGCCCTGTGACGTCATCCGAGCGCCGGAAGTGACGCGCAGAGGAATGGCCAATGGAATTCTCGGGAAAAAACGAAGTGTAGCAGCACAACGGAAAAAATAGTAATAAATTACCGTTCCTTAATGTGGTGGTGTGTCACGGATGGTGTTACAGAAAACTAGAAGACACAAATGAGATCCGACTGACTTGATCCAAAACTAAGGAACAAAAGGGTAAGCCCTGTAACAGCCCTACCTCTCTCCCTTGCTGCTCAGCCTATGCAAAAATCTCAATGGTAGAAAATTGCATACCCTCGTTCCTCGACTGTATGACACCTGAACACCCTATAATAGTGAGGGGACATGACCACCGGCTCCCTACACTTAATACGGAGGGAGTCAGGGTCACCTAGGATCAAGCCCACAGAAATAAAGAAACAGACTTATCTTGTGGATGCAGCAGTAACAGCTTCTAGCATCAGCACACTCCAGGAAGTTGTATAAACCGCAAGGTAAGGCAGTATGGGGAGGAGATATATAGGGAGGCAATCACTGCTAATAGATGACAGCTGGGAGAGGGAGAAGAGATGTCAAAACGAAAGAAAAACAAAAGAAGATCATGCAGAAGGTACTTAAGAACGTCTAACAGAACTTCTCAAAGATCTGGTGGTGACATGGTGCCAGCCGTGTTGGGAGTCAGTCCTGCACTCCCCCAAACATGAATAGACTGGTAAAGAAACCGCAGCACTCTCTTTCTCAAGCCTTGAGCAAGACCACACAGGTCGAAACGTTGCATTGCTTTGGTGAATAAACCCTTGGATATTGAAGACAAGAGAGTGCTACGGTTTCTTCCGGCCTGTTTGTGTTCCACACTAGAGAGAGATCCCTCGTTCCCCGCAATGCCAGAAGCGGGGGAACGGAAACCCAGGGCTGTCTTCATAGAAGGGCATATGCTAAGGTACGGGCTAGAGGAAGCGCCTCACTGCACCCCCCTCCCGGAACGGGGGCAGTAGTAACAGGCCATGCGATATCCAATTAACCCCTGCACGGCAGGAGCAGCTTCCACGCGATCCCGAGAACAGGAAACAACAAAAAACTGAAGCAAGTAAGGGGAGGGGGTCTTTTAAACTTGTGCTTCTACGTTGTTTCCTGTCCTGGGAGGCAGAGACTTCATCCTCCTGGAGTGCCGTTGTGGAGGAGCTGAGGGGGAAAAAAAAAGAGGATACAAAAACGCAGCACACCATATTCTTGTATCCTGCTGAGTCCGGTAAAAAAAAAAGTATAGATTTTTTTTACAGTAGAACTCTATGGTGAACAGATGCCACTGTATGGCATCATCTGTTTATATGTTTTTTGTATACATTAAACGGTTGGGAAAAACATGATGTGAACCCAGCCTACTTGGGAAGCCACATTAATAATTGGTGGAACGGCTGCACAAATGCGGACAGCACACTTGATGGCATCCATGTTCTGTCCGCATTTTCTGGGTTCACGTGTGATCCTCAAAAAATGCAGATTGGACATGGACCAAAAAACGGTGGTGTGCATGAGGCCTTAGGATCAGCTTACCTGAGATGTGCACACTTTGTTGAAGCTCACAAAGACAGCGGTGTGCAAGAAGCAGCAGAAGGTCAGATCTTGATAATAGACCACGGATATAATAGCTAGCAGCAATATCTGAGGTACAAAGGCAACAAGGCCAAGGACAAAGCTCCTGTCACTCTCCGCAGTTAGGTAAAGCATGTAGAAGTATGGGGAGAAATTATGTCGTATATCTCTCCTGGTCAAGTGATAGAGGTAAGTGTGCTCAAGGAAATCCCAGCCATAGCTGCAAAAAATACAGAAAATAGTGAGGCTATGTTAGAACAAGGGACCATATTCAGCAGAGCGAAGCTATAGAGGAAAATAGTTGTAATAGGTGCTCTAGCATACCTCAGTCTACAAATTCATCTCCAGCTAATCTAGAAACCGCAACCACATGGGCTGCAAATACAACTGTTTATATATCCACAACGCTAATAGCTGGGCCAATATGGCCAAAGTGCAAGCTCGCTAACATCACCATGTTCTGGGGGTACTACTTCTCTTTTAGGGGAGCGCCTAGTAGGTCTTCTCAAATTTAAAGGGGTTGTAGGGGTGGGCGATATAAACGATATACAATATTATCACCATAAATTCGGGCAACGATATAGATTTTAGCTATATCGCCCTATCGTAATAGATGACCACGGAGCGGTAGTGAACTGAAAAAGCATCTCACTCACCGATCCGTGCCCTCCCGACTCTCCACCGTGCTGCACTGGCCAGGGCCTCACGTGCACACATCGGCAGCACGCTGGCTGACGCTGAGTGTGACGTCAGGTCCCTCCCAGTGCATGCTGGGAAGAAGACGCGATCTGTCTCCTGCGGAGTCCCATCAGACAGCCGCGCAACCTGCAGGAAAGGTTAAGTATATTAGCAGCGGCCTGAATCTACCGGGGGGAGGGGTGAATGGCTATGGCATGGGGCTGATGGTGCTGGCTGGAGGACATGATGATGGTGGCAAACTGCAAATGGCATGGGGCTGATGGCGCTGGCTGTGGGACATGATGATGGTGGTAATGGCATGGGGCTGATGGCGCTGGGTGGGGGACATGATGATGGTGACAATGGCATGGGGCTGATGCCGTTTGCTCTGGGACATGGATGATGGCAAATGGCAATGGCATGGGGCTGATGGCGCTGGCTGGGGGACATGATGATGGTGACAATGGCATGGGGCTGATGGCACTGGCTCGGGGACATGGATGATGGCAAATGGCAATAGCATGGGGCTGATGGCGCTGGCTGGGGGACATGGAAGATGACAAATGGCAATGGCATGGGGCTGATGGTGCTGGCTGCGGGACATGATGATGGTGACAATGGCATGGGGCTGATGCTGCTGGCTCGGGGACATGGTTGATGGCAAATGGCATGGGGCTGATGGCGCTGTCTTGGGGACATAGATGATGATGGCCATGTAATTTGCACACATATAGAAGAAAATAATATTTCGCAATATAGATTTTAGGCCATATCGCCCAGCCCTAAGTTGTACAGTTTCCTATATTGAAAACCTATCCACAGGATAGGTCATCAATATGAGATTGGTGGGGGTCCGACTTCCACACAATAAAAGCACACAGAGCTATGGGGACTGGGTATTGCGGATGTGCTAGCGGCCATCTAGCAACCCATGTCCTCAGCTCTATACACAAAATCCCGGTGACAGGTTCCCTTCAAAGCCCACAACTTGGCTCAGTTACACCATCTCCATTGGTCTGCGCTGAAGGTGGAACAGATCAGCAAGAGATTAACCCTGTGTTTTCTGCCAGATTTCTACACGTTAAACAATAAGGACAACTATTTCTTCTTTATTTTTAGTATTCATTTATAGGTTTAGTTCTGGTGTGTTGTACTGTACAGACTGAATATTGACCTAATCCTATGCCCCTGAACCTTCAGCGTGATGGAATCAGTAAGGCCTCTTGCACATGACCGTATGGCTTTTTTCAGTAGTTTGTGGTCCCCAAAAAACGGATCCACAAAAAATACGGATGACGTCCGTGTGCATTCCATTTTTTGTGGAACGGAAGAGCTGGCGTTATGCGGACAATAATAGGACATATTCTATCTTTGAACGGAACGGAAATACGAAAACAGAAGGCATACTGATTACCTTCCGGTATTTTTGAGAATCCATTGAAATGAATGGTTCCGTATACAGTCCGTATATGGAATGCAAAAATCGGAATGGAAACGGGAAAAAAAAAGTTTGTGTGCAAGAGGCCTAAGGATGTAATCCCACTGTGTTTGCATTTATTTGGTGTATGTGGAGGGAAAATGCTCTCAATGCATAAAGTAAATGTATCCATAGGTCCCATTTGACCGAACGAAGGCCAAAAGAGTGTCCTTTTGGCCTTAGTCTTGCTGGTATACATTGGTGTAACTGTTTGTAAGCCGCATGGACATCTACTGAAGGCCTACAGGTGACAGATGCCACTGTATGTCTATATAGTAGCATCCATTGAAGAAATATGTTGGGAAATCCTCTAAACTGCAAAATGCAGTGTTAATAGACCCTTCTAAATGTTACTAGGGACATGCTTTAATGCTGCAGTCATCTACTGAAAGAAAAGAAAATGATGACTACTGTCTAAATGATTACTATGAAAAGCAGACTGCAATTCAGCACTGCATGGACTACATCCCGCTGAAAGAATCGACAGCCACTCCGTATTCAGATGCCATAAACCGACTCTGCAAACTAAGGAACATACAGTGATGAGAAACTAAAAAGAACTAGAACTGAATTTAAATATTTCAACCTAAAAAGTAGAAAAACACCTTACCTACAGTAGAAGACAAAACTTAGTGTAAGTAATGTAAAAGTGAATACAATGCCAAAGGTTAGGGTGTTCCAATTGAGGAGTCTGAGGAAGAGCTCCCAGGAATCTTGGAAGAATTTCCGAACCAATCCACCGGCTACGTGCGACCTACTTTCCTCAGTTCTTGTTGCTTGCAGTGACAATGAAATGGGCAATAGATAGGTCACAGGATAGATCTTCATGTGAACTGAGAGACCAAAGAGAAGGGCGGCCTTCACAAGATGGCACTTCTTCACATAATACAGAGATGATAAAACAAGAACAGCCAAGACCGATTCTGCATTCCCTCTGCTGGAGACAGCCATAGGCAATGGGTTAAAAAGCCAAAAAGCACTGTACTTGCTAGCCGTGTGGCTATCCAGGCCTTGGAGGAGAAGGATTCTTTGGATTAGGAAAGCTGCAATTAAATCACAGCATGCAAATAAGAACTTCCCGAAAACTTCAGAGAGATAGATGTTTGGTGTCAACATCCAGGCGAGCAATGGTGTGTACCGATACGTTGCCCTCTCATAAGGAGAAGATCCCTGAAAGGAGAAAGAACTGTTATTCACTACAAATTACTGGTACATAGGGGTAGATGTACTGATCCCGTTCATGGACTAGACATATGCCCCGGTGGAAAGAATGTCTGAAACCCTTAAAAAAAATATGTGGTGTAAGGCACAGGTGCCAGATTCTGGTACATTTCCAATAGTAAATCTGCATATAGGGTTAGTTCTTTTTAAGAACAGAAGAAAAATCTAATTAAAGGAACTATCACATAGGCAGCATGCTTGTAGGCAGCATGATCTGGAGCAGGAGGAGACAAGCAGATGAAGCATACCCTTATTTTACAGACCTAAATCCCTGCCTAATTTGGACGACGACCATGTGCTATCCGGACTGCACCTGCATAGCCCATGGACCCATTAAAGTAACACTTTAGTATTCACTATTCTTGTCAATTTTTAACCTAAAACTCAGTAATTCAAATGGCTTACAAATGCCTAACAGAAATCGGAAAGGCTGCCTGGATCCAGCCTAAACCATCCGGACAATTATTGAAACAGGATAACTGTCCTGTGTAAAGGTGCCTCCGACCACCATGTGGCACCTAAATGGTCGTTTGTAGGCAGTACAGTCTTGCTTATGCAAGGCGATGCGCTACTGACAAACAATGAGACTGTAGGGCTGGCTGCAAACAATGAGACTGTAGGGCTGGCTGCAAACAATGAGACTGTAGGGCTGGCTGCAAACAATGAGACTGTAGGGCTGGCTGCAAACAATGAGACTGTAAAGCTGGCTGCAAACAATGAGACTGTACGGCTGGCTGCAAACAATGAGATTGTACGGCTGGCTGCAAACAATGAGACTGTAGGGCTGCCTGCAAACAATGAGACTGTAGGGCTGCCTTCAAACAATGAGACTGTAGGGCTGCCTGCAAACCATGCAGATTACACGTGGTTTTTAATGCATGAAATCTCACGTGGACAAATCTCATGTACACACAGCTTTTCTCTTCTGTGTGGATTTTGAAACAATCGTACTAGGGATTGTTCGTTCCCATACAGAGGAAATGATTGCTGCATGTAAATTCAGCTCTACTCTGGCTGAACAATCCTTGCCCTGTGCACCATGCAGTGTAAAAGGACCCTAAGGGTATATGCACATAGTACATACCATGCAGTTTTTCGTGAAGAATACAGTACCAGCTAAGGCCTATTGCACACGACCGTTTTTTTTTCCCGTTTACTGGCCGTTTTTTGCGTTCCGTATACGGTCCGTATACGGAACCATTCATTTCAATGGTTCCGCAAAAAAAACGGAATGTACTCCGTATGCATTCCGTTTCCGTATTTCCGTTTTTCCGTTCCGTTTTAACATAGAACATGTCCTATTATTGCCCGCAAATCACAGTCCGTGGCTCCATTCAAGTCAATGGATCCGCAAAAAAAACGGAACACATACGGAAATGCATCCGTATGTCTTCCGTTTCCGTTCCGTTTTTTCCTGAACCATCTATTGAAAATGTTATGCCCAGCCCAATTTTATCTATGTAATTACTGTATACTGTATATGCCATACGGAAAAACGGAACGGAAAAACGGAACAGAAACGGAAACACAACGGAAACAAAAAACGGAACAACGGATCCTTGAAAAACGGACCGCAAAACACTGAAAAAGCCATACGGTCGTGTGCAATAGGCCTAAGGCTGCGTTCACATCACCATTCAGACTTTCCGTTCTTCTGCTCCATCCATTATAAGAGCAGAAGAATGGAAAGAACAGATTCGGCACATGACTGATTCGGACGGCACCTACGGACTCCATAGACCGCTCAGAGGATGTTTTTTTTTTGCACGCAGGACTTTTGTCTCTGCTTCAGAAATCTTTCTCTGAGTGGAAAGCTAATGGACCCCATTATAATCTACGGGGCCTGTAGGCTCTGTTCAGCTCAGTTATGTGCCAAATCCGTCCTTTCCGTTCTCCGGCTCTATGACTGATGTGAATTCAGGCTAAGGAGATGTGCTTTTCAACATTTCAGAGGACCTGCGTGCAGCGTTGCAATTGTTTGTGTCGATTTCCTGTGCAATGCAAAGGGAGAGCTGTGGGGCAAATACAAGCCACTATCCGTGACAAAACCCATAAGTAACTGATGCAGATTTTGGTGCGGAAACGCAACAAAATAGGACGAAAACCCACATAAACTACACTGCCATGTGCATATACTTTGCCTCTTAGCTTAAAGGGGCTGTCCACTCTAGGTACACAATTTATACTTGTATGTTAAACATTAAGACATACAGCATTAGTAAGTTCTTTTTAGACATTTACTGATGTTTTCCCGTAAAACCATGCACCCCCCCCCCCCCCAACCATGCACCTTTAACAGAAAGTTACACGCCACGTGCTTCCAGAATCCAGGCTATTTTATGGCAGTACGTTACAGGAATGAAGTGTGCCATCTTCTGACGTGCAGTATTACCGCACACATGGGGTAGTCCCTTGCTCTTGTTCTGCATTACCCCTCACGATGATCGTGCAGCGCTCTTATTATTAGGAGTACACATGATTTGGACCCTGGTTGTGGCAGATTTCGGTGGCAGTCATTACCTGAGTGATATATCGAGCGGCATCCGTGAAGACGTGGTAGTCGATATCTGTGTATTTCACCACCATTGTGCGGTCTTGGTAGACTCCATAGATGATAAGGACCATTCTTACAAGAAAGGCAATTGAAAACATAAATGGCAGCGTCAATAAACTGCTCTGCCGTTGTCCCTGGTACGCTGCTTTCCTTTCCATTGCTAGATTTTTATCAGCCATGTCTAAACTGGAACCGCAGGTGGAAAACTGTGTGCCTATAACGTCGGAAACTGCGCGTGGCAAGTATACTGTATGAGGAGGTTCCCACGCTGATCATTCTTATTACAGATGGCGTTGCTTGAAATCACAAAGTCTTGCGCCTAGGAGAAAAGAATTAAAAAATATATTATTTACGAGGAGGTTCAATAAGCTGCAAAAGTGACAAATGAAGGTGTATTAAAGTATGATACACACACATTACCATCCACAGACCAGCCCAGTCACCCATGATGTGCGCTCTTTCTGCATGTGGCCCAGTTTGTGGATCACTAGCCACGTCTTAAGTGGCTTGACTAATAAGGGTGCAGCCACACGGAGCGGCTGCGCTGTAAGACACCAGACTGTTCATTGGATCCTCAATGTTATTTGCTGTACGGTAACCCCCAAACCTGTGGCCGTTAAAGGGGTTTTCCAGGAATTAATACAATTACTGAAACTACCTAAATATTAGAGTGCTGCCACACGTTCAAGCTTTTTTGGTACAGTTTTTGAAGCTGAAATCAGGTGTGTATCATTACAGATGAGACATTATTGGCAGAAACAAATTTTTCACTCTACACCTGGTTTTACCTTCCAAAACTGCATAAAAAATCCTGAACGTGTGGCAGCACACCACCCGGCGGTAATCGTCAGGTTGCTCCTCTGCATACTTTCCGTGTTGCAGCCGGATCTCCGCCCGTCCTCATTATAGTTAATGTGGTCGGACGGCAATCATGTAGTTTCCAGTAATACCGGATCCAGAAAGACCTGGCAGGCTGGAAAAGACTAGTGTGAAACTAGCTCTGTATGTGTAGGAACGAACTAATACTGTTTGCGGGCCACAACACGGGCATGGCCGGGTAACGGCCGTGTGCATGAGCCCTAGGGGAGAGATCTGCACCTGTTCTGTGTTTAGAGCTGCACCTGGTTTTGGCTCAAAATCACTGACGTGTGAATGAGGCTTTATAAAATAGCATATATTTTTTTTGCAGCCATAACCTGGGCTAGGAGAAATTGGTGGACCGAGATGTGCACTCTGCTACACCGCGCTGACCACGTGGTGAGCGCAGGTCCTGAAAGATGAAGAATGTAGACAATGCCGGCTGCAAGAACAAGTGGATGAGGCGAGTTCATTTTTTTTTAATCCCTCCAGCCCTATTGTACTAAGCATTCTGTATTCAGAATGCTATTATTTTCCCTTATAACCATGTTAGGCTCCTTTCACACTAGCGTTCGTCGGTCCGCTCGTGAGCTCCGTTTGAAGGAGCTCACGAGCGGACCCGAACGCCTCCGTCCAGCCCTGATGCAGTCTGAATGGAGCGGATCCGCTCAGACTGCATCAGTCTGGCGGCGTTCAGCCTCCGCTCCGCTCGCCTCCGCACGGACAGGCGGACAGCTAAACGCTGCTTGCAGCGTTCAGCTGTCTGCCTGGCCGTGCGGAGGCGAGCGGATCCGTTCAGACTTACAATGTAAGTCAATGGGAACGGATCCGCTTGAAGATGACACCATATGGCTCAATCTTCAAGCGGATCCGTCCCCCATTGACTTTACATTGAAAGTCTGAACGGATCCGCTCAGGCTGCTTTCACACTTAGAATTTTTTCTAAGTTATTAATGCAGACGGATCCGTACTGAACGGAGCCTCCGTCTGCATTAATATGATTAGATCCGTTCAGAACGGATCCGATCGAACGCTAGTGTGAAAGTAGCCTTATAAGGGAAAATAATAAAATGAATAGAACACCTAACCCAAACCCGAACTTCAGTGAAGAAGTCCGGGTTCGGGTACCACATTCAGTTTTTTTTTCATGTGTGTGCAAAACGCATTGCACCCGCACGGAAAAAACTGAACATCGGAACGCAATCGCAGTCAAAACTGACTGCAATTGCATGACTACTCGTACGGTTTTCCCACAATGCACACGCAACGCATCCGGAGCAAATCCGGGACGCCCGTGTGAAAGAGGCCCGAGTGGTTTTCCCCACAGACTTCGATACAGTGGTTAACATTAACAGAAAATCCGCACCAAAGGCTGCATAAAAAATGCACTAAAAACCAAAACAGCCATAAATAGTCTGAATTTATGTGATTTCTCAGATTTCTTGAGGATTTTCTGCACACAAATCTGCACCGTGGCCTAGGAGTTAGTTCACGTGGCGTAGATGCTGATTCTCACAGCAGAAACTACTGCGGACAATCTGCACCATTTAGGCCACATGAACACGGGTGCGGATGAAAGCACATAAGATCCGCACACGTTTCCATGCTGATTTATGTGCATTTCTGCAGTATATCCGCAATGTCGAATTGTGGGTTTTTTGCTAATTAGATGCAGTTTTGCTGCAGATCTCATCCTTCCATTGAGAAGGGTGAAATCTGCAGTTAAAACCGCAAACATAATTGACATGATATTTATTCCGTAATGGAGGCCTGGTAAATTTCCGCACAGAAAAAATCTACAAAGTGTACATGAGATTTGTGTCATCTTATACACATTGCTGGGAGGGAAGAGCCAACCCGAACTTTACAGGTTCGGGCAGTGAACAGGCATGAGCGAATCGACTTTGGATAAAACATCCGAAGTCGATTCGCAGAAAACTTTGTTAGAATCCTGTACGGAGCAAGCGCAGTATTACAGTATTAGAATGTATTGGCTCCTATGAGCCAAAGTTATTACTTTGCGAAGTATCACGAGACTTCGGGTGATAACTTCAGAAATTAATTTCTACTGTACCGTTCAGTATTCAAACAAAGTTTTGTGTGGATGAAACCTGTTATGGAAAACGGAAGCCTTTAAGAGTAGTGTTGAGCGAGCTTGTGTTTTCAGTTCGGCGTCTAAAGTTCGGGTTATCGAAGTATCCCGTTATGGATTCCGCTACCACGGACCATAACGGAGTTTAGAATCTATAACGGGATACTTCGATAACCCAAACTTTAGACGCCAAACTTAAAACACAAGTTCGCTCAACACTATTTAAGAGGCATTCAGTTTCAAGTCCTGCATAACGAAAACCAGGACGGATCCGTTATGCTGCCCATAGACTTCTATGATGCCGGATCAAAATGGAATGCCTCTTAAAGGCTTCCGTTTTCCATTCTGCCATAGAATTCCGTTAGAACGGGATTCCTCCACTGCCCGAAACTGTAAAGTTCGGGTTGCTCACCCCTAATTGCTGGTACTGTAATACGCTGTTGTTTTCCGCACACATTCCGCAACGCGTGCAGGTGGCCTTATGGTAGAAACAACGTGGATGAGATTTCAGAAAGCTCCACATCTGCTGCCAATTCTGATGTGCGCCTTGGTTCTCAGCCCACAATGCAAGGTTGAAAGCTGCGGAGGACCCACTGTGGTCCCACCGCAAAAATCCCCCAATCCCATTGCTGTGTGTGAACGTGCCCTTAGTCTTCCATGTCCACAGTATAAGTAATAACTATCACTGGCACCTCCACAGCCCCTAGAATGAGGTGCAGAACCCCAATGCCTCCCTGCTGCAGGGTGAATGGAGCTTACATTCAAAGTCTATGGGACCAATCAGAATCCATTTCAGATTCTGAAGAGGCTCCTTCTTGTTGCTTAGAGAACCTCTGCTGTCACTCCGTACTCACCCCATGACGAGCCGGGTAGGGGCGCCAGACCTGGCGTGTGGGGGCGGGGCGCAGCAGTGGCGGGGACGACTTCCGGGTCGGGGCTGAGTGCGGGCACAGGAGTAGAAGAGGCAGTGCCTGACAGGGTGAGCACACCTAGCTGGAGCCATGGCTTATCAGTACGGAGCCCCGGACCAGAACTTCCTAAGCAACGTCTTCCGCAGGTGAGCGGTGCTGCATTGAGGGGATTAGTAGAGTGCAAAGGGTGGGCACCGTACCACACATAGAATGCGCCAGGGGGTGTGAGAGGACTACAACTCCCAGCTAGGCCAGGTTGATACAGGGAGGAAAAATTAGAGGAAAGAACTTAAACTCCCAGCATGTCCAGGCCGTTATTATGGGATAGCAGAGCACAATTCAGAGAGGGAGTAGAAGAGGCGAGGACTACAACTCCCAAGGTTTCTCAGGCTCACTGATCACATGATTGTGACATCACAGGTCCTTCTGCTTTTGCACTGTAGTGGTGTCGCAGCCCATCCTTGAGAATTTGGGATAATTTGGGTAACGTATGAATCGTGGCTGGACTTTTTTTTTTTTTTTGGGGGGGGGGGGGGAGGAGGACATATAGTCACCCCAGGTTCTGCTCTGCCTGTGGCACCTTTCCTTGGCGACATGGCTGCCAACACAGCCCGGAGGGCTGGTTTAGGGTTCATGCACACTGCCATTGTTTTGTTCTGCATCCGAGCCGCAGATGGGGCCGCAAAAGATGCAGACAGTACTCTGTGTGCTGTCCGCATCCATTGCTCCGTTCCGTGGTCTGCCAAAAAAATGACCTGTCCTATTCTTGTCTGCGCTTTGCGGACAAGAATAGGCAGTTATATTAAAGGCTGTCTGTGCCGTTCCACAAATCGTGGACCGCGCACGGACACATCCGTGTTTTGCGGATCTGCGATTTGTGGACCACAAAACACACAATGGCCATGTGTATGAGGCCTTAGGATTCCACGTTTTAATTTTATTTTTTATTTATATATTTTATTTTTTATTTTTTTTTGGGGGGGGGGGGGGGGTGTTCACACAGCGGCCTTTCTCCAGGAATTAATAAAATTTAAGTACTTAAATATTATTTTATAATATAATATATTTTCACAACTACCTTTCATTACTTAGAATGGCTTGTTTGTCTAGGGAGCAATCATGGGGGGTGGAATGGCCGCCATCCTATCAGTACACACAAAACCTATCCTAATCATACAGGAAGACAAGTTACTTCACCACAATGAGCCATAGTGCTGCCTCATCCTACTCTCTGCTTGTCAGGGACTATGATCCTGAATACAGGTGGATCTCTGTGGGAATGGAGATGATGAGACATGAGAGGAGGTGGGGATGCAGCTAATGAACAGCAGCACTTGTATGCAGTCTCCATTACCACAGCCTGTCCTGTCTGTCCTCTCTGTACTTCATGTCTCCTCATAAACTAAATTCCCCAGAGATTCAGCGAAAGTTCTTATCATCTGTATTTAGGATCATAATCCCTGACAAGTAGAGGAGGATGAGGCAGCTCTTTACCTCAGTTTTGTAAAGTAACTTCTCCTCATATGTGAACTAATGGGACAGCGGGCATTTTGTTTCCCCTGATGATTATGATTGCACCCCAGGCAAAACAAGCAATTATAAATAATATATTGGATTTGGGAATATATTTATAATAAAGTAATATTTAAGTATTTTAATTTTCTTAATTGCCGAAGAACCCCTTTAAGTGGAATTTTGGCACAGACGGCCACGCTGAAATTTTGCCCAAAAAACATCCTCTCTGCCTCCCATACATCTGACTGGGACGCAGCGCTGAGGATCGCGGAGCTTAAAGCTGTGCCAAGAAGAGAAGTTGGTTGTGTTTTTGTTTTTTACATGTGGTGGGTCTTTTTATGTGTTTTTGCACGCAGTTTTTCATTCTGTCCATTTTCAGTGGGAATTCTAGACCCTGAATCTGCATCAAGAATGGTCGGGTAATTTCTTCTTTTTTTTCGGTGCAGTTTTGGGGCAGAATCTGTGTCAGAACTCCTGGTGTGTCCAGTGTGGGGGCGTGATTCTGTTATGGACCCTGCGGCATTAGAGATTTCTGATGTCTCTGTCCGAGCTTGCATCTACTGATTTACACTCTCCTAAAGAATTATTAGGAACACCTGTTCTGTTTCTCATTAATGCGATTATCTAGTCAACCAATCACATGGCAGTTGCTTCAATGCATGTAGGGTTGTGGTCCTGGTCAAGACAATCTCCTGAACGCCAAACTGATTGCCAGAATGGGAAAGAAAGGTGGGCTACAACAGCAGAAGACCCCACCGGGTACCACTCATCTCCACTACAAATAGGAAAAAGAGGCTACAATTTGCACAAGCTCACCAAAATTGGACTGTTGGAGACTGGAAAAATGTTGCCTGGTCTGATGAGTCTCGATTTCTGCTGAGACATGCAAATGGTAGAGTCCGAATTTGGCGTAAACAGAATGAGAAGATGTATCCATCATGCCTTGTTACCACTGTGCAGGCTGCTGGTAATGGTGTGGGGGATGTTTTCTGGGCACACTTTAGGCCCCTTAGTGCCAATTGGCCATCGTTTAAATGCCACGGGCTACCTGAGCATTGTTTCTGACCATGTCCATCCCTTCATGACCACCATGTACCGATCCTCTGATGGCTACTTCCAGCAGGAACCTTGTCACAAAGCTCGAATAATTTCAAATTGGTTTCTTGAACATGACAATGAGTTCACTGTCAAAATGGCCCCCACAGTCACCAGATCTCAACCCAATAGAGCATCTTTGGGATGTGGTGGAACGGAAGCTTCGTACCCTGGATGTGCATCCCTCAAATCTCCATCAACTGCAAGATGCTATCCTATGAATATGGGCCAACATTTCTAAAGAATGCTATCAGCACCTTATTCAATCAATGCCATATAGAATTAAGGCAGTTCTGAATGCAAAAGGGGGTCCAACACCGTGTTAATATGGTGTTCCTAATAATTCTTTAGTTGAGTGTATATTGACTGCATTGTGTCCTGTGAAAAGAGCAGCGTCCACAAAGGGGAATTGTGCCCCCACACGGGGCATGTTTTCCGCACCAGACACGCTCGTCTGACCTTAAACAAGCGAGATGTGCAGGAAAGCTTCACCTTTATGCCTACTTTAAAGCCATGTTCACATGGGAACGGTCTGCCATAGTTGAATCCACCTTAGATTTTTCAGAATAGCAGATTGGCCTGGAGATCTGCACTCGGATCAACCCCATCTGTAGGCTTTCCTTGCTTGGGTTGTTCTGACAGACTTGTCTGGAGCACGTGAATAAGATATGAAGCACTGTCAGCTTTTGATGTGGAATATTCCCCTAAATCCATACAAAATCCAGAATATGTGAACATAGCCCAAAGCAGGCCACTGACATGAGATTTCTGATTCCTCCAGTAATACCAGCAAGCCATCCATCTGGGAAAATCGGCATTGACCAAGCTACCAGTCCCTTGTACTACCCTGCTTGGTAATTCCTTGGTATCTGGTCAGCTCGTTCTGTACCTGGCATCCCTTGTAATCATAGACATGCCGGGTCCTCCATAACAAGGTCCACCAGACATTAGCAGGAGGTCAATATCTAGAGTGGTATTTTACCACTAGTGTGAACAGAGCTTTTAAAGAGCATCTGTCAAAGAAGACTTGGCCCAAAGATGGGACCTGCACCTATCTGACATTGATGGTAAATCCTAGGGCTATTAAGGTGTGAGATGGGAATACCCATTTTAAAGTGGTTGGCAGTAGTAATGACTTTTGATCTAATGTCTGCAGCCTGAAATAGAAGGTTCATACTTGCCTGCTTCCCGCTGCTCTGGTCCTACACGCTGCCTCCGCTGTCTCATTTTCTGGTCCCCGCAGTGTTTACATCTGGTGGTGCATTATAATGATCACTTGCTCTGCTGCAGCCTATAACTGGCTTCAGTGGCAACTTGCTACTTGTAGCCACATCACTACTGAAGCCAGTTATTAGCTGCAGCTGAACATGTGACCATGCATCGAGAAGATAGAGACGGCAAAGTCAGCAGGTAGGAGCCGAGTAGCAGGAAGCAGGTAAGTATAAATCCTCTGTTTTGGGAGGCAGGCTGCGGGCATTACATAAAAAGTAGTTACAAGTTACACATGCAGATTCTGGTGCAGAAACGTGTAATCTGAGCCCTCCCCGTTTTCCATTCTCACTGGGTGCCAGTGAGGTGATAGAGGGAGTCCCTGCCAGTTGAGGTGGGCACAGGGCTGTGTATTACCCGCAAGATCACAATGTGTCTCCATCACTGTGTGGCATCAGGGATGACTGACTTTTTGTTGGGGTTCCTGTTCTGCGCCCAGATCCTATCTTGTCCCTCACAAGAGCAGGGACTTGTATGACCAGCGGTGACCGCTTGGGAGCCTCCAGTTTCTGGCTTGTGTTGTGTTATTACTCACCATGGCTGGATTTCCCTGCCTAGTAGTGAAACTGGATGCCGTTACTTTTAGTTTCCGCTTGCTGGGTCACATACACACTGACTCGCACTGGAAGGCACCATCCTGTGATTCATCAAGTAGCGCTTAGTACAAAGAACACTGAGGAGTCAGAAGACTTTGGAATGAGTTCACTTTTTCCAGGTGTATGCTGTGAGCCGAGGACAGGGCTTTTCCACCAGGAGTCCTATCTGATTCACAATATATCTGCTTCTACCATCCTGAGTGCTGCTCCTGTGACGTGGGCCCATGGCATTATAATTCTGTCTGAAATTGAAATCGGCCTTTGGTGCGGATTGGCTTGAACTGTTAAACCAGGCATCCTCAAACTGAGGCCCTCCAGCTGTTGTAAAACTACAACTCCCACAATGCCCTGCTGTAGGCTGTACGGGCATGCTGGGAGTTATAGTTTTGCAACAGCTGGAGGGCCGCAGTTTGAGCGTGCCTGCATTAAACCATCATTTACCCTGTTCAAGAGTGATGGGCGCATAAGGGTAAGAGAGGCAGATGAAGTGATGTACCCATCATGCCCAGTGCCTACTGTACAAGCCTGTGGGGGCAATGCTACGATATGGGGTTGCTGCAGTTGGTCAGGTCTAGGTTCAGCAACAGTATGTGCTCCAAGAATGAGGTCAGGTGACTACCTGAACATACTGAATGACCAGGTTATTCCATCAATGGATTTTTTTCTTCCCTGATGGCACGGGCATATTCTGAGATGACAATGCCAGGATTCATCAGGCTCAAATTGTGAAAGAGTGGTTCAGGGAGCATGAGACATCATTTTCACACATGGATTGGCCACCAGAGTCCAGTGTCCATCTTTTTGTCTACCTGCAGATACATTTATGGAGCTGACATTCACAATTGCGGTGTGAAGAGCCCCAGCCGCTGCCTACATATTAGACTGCAGTAGTAATGACTTTCCCTTTTTCTAATTAGTCTTGCTGAAGTCCCATGTAGCATATTATATACTCCTTGTTACACAAGGGTGTTTTCCCTTTGACGGTGCACGGCCGTATTATAGCTCGGTGAGCAAGTTGTGTATGAGGTTGTTGGATTCCAGCACCAAACACAAGACGGCCTTGCTCTTCAGACCAGTCTATCCAGTCTGCCACCATACAGCTCATTCTTCTGCATTCTTGAAATTTCCCTTTGTATTGATACCACAGTGTTATGTGCTGGACGCTCCTTACTGTGACCTGCCCTCTGCTACAGCGCTGTGTCTTCCAGAAATGTTGTTAAAAAAAATGCAAATTCAGACTTGATACAAAAAATTGTTCCTTAATGGAGTATGGTCACACATGGAGGATATGCTGTGTAGCAGAAAAGAGGATGTAATGTATATAGGGTAAAATCCACTACAAATCCCTATGTAACACATTCATAGAATCCAGGAGTGGCTCCAGCGTGCTTGTACCTAGAGATGAGCAAATTCCGGGTTATGATATTCATTCACGCTTTGTTTACTGGTAAAAGGTGAATTGCGTCAGTGATTCTGTTACCACGGACCGTAACGCAATTCTATGACTGAATGCCTTTAGAGGCATTCCTTTATTCATTCCGTCATAATAGAAGTCTATGGGCTGCAAAACGGATCCGTTCCATTTCTGTTATGCAATGGAGTCGATTCACTTCAATGGTTCTGTGCAGATGAATGGTAATTTTTCACGCATCGCAGGCCCCATAGAACTAAATGGGGCTGCGTGAAAATTGCATAGTAACCGCAAGCAAATGTTAGGAGATGATGTTAGTAAATTAAAGTCAATTTACAGTATTTTCCCTTATGGTTATAAAGGAAAATTATATTATTCAGAATGCTTACTAAAATGTTGCTTGAGGGGTTAAAAAAAATAACGCTCCTCATCCACTTAATTGCGCAGCCGTCATCTTTCTTCTTCTTTGAGGACCTGCAAAAGGACCTTTGACGTAATCTCGCTTACCGCGTGGTGACGTCAGCGCAGGTCCTGCTAAATGAAGATGGAAGATCCTTCTATCTTCATTCAGCAGGACCTGCACTGGTGAGAGTTATTACATCATCAAAGGTTCTTTTGCAGGTCCTCGAAGAAGAAGGTAGACTATGCTGGCTGCACAATCAAGTGCAACAACGAAGCCAAACCCGAACTTTAGTGAAGAAGTTCGAGTCTGGATACCACATTCCGTGTTTTTTTTTTTTTTTTTTTTTTTTTTTAAATCGCATGCATGCAAAACACATTGCACTCGTGCAATAAACACTGAACAATGCAATCACAGTCAAAACTGTTTCCCGCAATGCATCCGGAGCAAATCTGGGATGCCCGTCTGAAAGGGGCCTAAAGGCTATTTAAAGGGGTTATCAGATCGGCAGCGTGGCCTTCTCTGCTGTTTACCTGCTCGCACAGCAAGTATGGTGTTCCCATTCACTTCTTCTATAGGACAGCTCTGTAGTATTGACTTTGTCAAAGTTATCTGAGCGTTCAAAGCTCTTTGGGTTCCCATACTTTTGCAAGGTACTCCTTTCCTCTTATTAGTCTAGTCTAAAATTGTACAAAACCAAAATAATACCCTAAGATTTCTTAACATGTCAGTGTGTTTCATCTTTAACTTTTTGCCTTTTAGAGATCATTTCATCTTCAACTTGCTTCGCTGTTCACAGTAACGGTAATTCTGACCAGGGGTGCCCAAACTTTTGCATGCCACTGTATGTAGATGGCATACCCTCATCCTAGATGTGTACTTTAACCCCTTAAGGGGTCATTTCAGTTAGACCAAGTGGTCAGGGATATTGATTAGTTTTTATTAAAGGTCGGCCCTCTACCGGTCACAAGAATACGGACCTGTATTACCTGTTTCCATTCATCTGACTCCTGTAACAACAGAGTTACAGTTGCCAGGAAATAATCTGTTGGTTACATAAGAGGTAGGTCCCAGGAGCACCGGCTTTGTGGAGCGCTGCTGCCTGTCTTATGTGTTATTTTTAAATTCGTCAATCCAAATTCATTTATAAAAGAAACCAGGTACTAAATGAAACAAACCCCAAAATGGGAGCAAATCCATATGTTCAGAAATGCATTTCCCTGCTTGTCTAGTCCATGTTTACACTCAGCAGGGAAGTTATGTTGCAGAAACTGCCTCAAATCTGCAGGAAAGTCGGCATATTTCTTCACACGGCACCCTTTAAATTGCAGTGGGTGAAATGTCTGGCTAAGGCTACTTTCACGCACTTTCGTTTAGGTGCGGATCCGTCTGGTATCTGCACGGACGGATCCGCACCTATAATGCAAACGCTTAGATCCGTTCAGAACGGATACGTTGGCATTACCATGAACATTGTTCATGATAATGCAAACTGATCCGTCCAGACTTTCAATGTAAAGTCAATGGGGGACAGATCCGTTTGAAAATTGAGCCATATTGTGTCAAATTCAAACGGATCTGTCCCCATTGACTTACATTGTAAGTCCGGACGGATCCGTTTGCCTCCGCACGGCCAGGCGGACACCCGAACGCTGCAAGCAGCGTTCAGGTGTCCGTCTGCTGAGCGGAGCGGAGGCTGAACGCTGCCAGACTGATGCATTCTGAGCGGATCCGCGTCCACTCAGAATGCATTAGGGCTGGACGGATGCGTTCGGGGCCGCTTGTGAGAGCCTTCAAACGGAGCTCACAAGCGGACACCCGAACGCTAGTGTGAAAGTAGCCTAAGCCCTTATTCACACAGGCTTTTTAAACAGTATCTAAATGCACTTTGTTGCATACTTATGTGTGAATGTGGCTTTACAGGGGGATGTATGCTTGACACGAATTCTGGAACTGATTTCCATGTTATGTACTAGCTTCTTCAGGCTAGACTCCGAAAACTGCCACATTCCCAGTCACAATGGTGTCAATGAAATGTCTAGTGTTAAATATCATGGCAGCAGTCTAATGTAAATGTTTAGTTAGATGAAACGTTAAGGTGATACAATTCCATGGTGATGAATGTGCGATCATATGTAATCCTATTGAGCCACAGAATACAGATAACGTTGTGGGGAGAAAATGAAATGATACATGAGACGTGGGCAAGTATATATCTGAGACTGTTACAGGAGGTTTCCCAGCTTACGTGTTCACTATCTAGACCACAAGGTGCTGGCACTCTTATTCAATAACTAAGTGGTCATGTGATTGGGGAGGATGCCCTCAGTCATGGGCCACTGATGGATCACTGCACAAGGAGGACCTTCAGGGTCTACATGAGATGGAGGATCCATGGAGCTTTGGGAATACAACTGTATTACTAAGTGCTTTATAGCGGTTCTCCAGGCTTTTCAAAAAATCCGTCAGTCTTCTGTCCTGTGGAGGCCAGACAGTTTCCTCGGCACTTAATGTTCCACTGCACTCACGTGGCTGCAGGCTCCTCCACTAAGCTCGCGACCGAATGGTTTCCTGAGTCGTCCTGTTTGGCTGCATTTACAGGGGACCTGTTCAGGTGGTCAGAGAGAATCTGCAGGACGACAAGGGGTACATACTGAGGAAACCATCTTGCCTGGTTGAAAGGCTGCCGGATTTTTAGAAAAGGCTGAAGAACCTCAGTGCTGGAAAAAACCTGAACATGGAAACGCAGCCTGGTATATCCACCCAGCGTCTATGAGCTCCAGGTCACAAAGTTACTGAGGTTCTGTATTGGATAGCTTTATTGTGACTAATATCTTCTTTATTGTCACCCGCAGAGTGGACACAGACAACAGTGGCATTATATCGGACATTGAACTGCAGCAAGCTTTATCCAATGGTGAGGAAACCTTGTGTATGAGATTCATAGTCCTGCATGTGCTCCTCGGTGGTCATGGACCGCTTCGGACTCCATAATGTTTTACTTCTTACAGCATCTGTCAATTTGTACAAGGTCTAGTATAGAGAAATAAACTGCACAGAAGGATTTTTCTGAGCGGCTCCTTGCTGGCATGTTCAGCAGGACTGAGATGTTCAGTGTGTGGCTTACAGCTCAGAAACCTGGGTTTGCTGTCCCGTCAGTTGGAAAATAAGACCATGCCCTAGTTTACACAATGGAGCTCTATGTCTACAGGAAAATAGCTGTGTTGGTTTCCAAGGAAGATGAGAGGTTGATGTTTTCTGACACAGACCCTCCAGTGTACCTTGTAGGAGGAAATCTTCCATAGTTCAGTAATGCCGGAACTTGGGGCACTGTAAGTTGGTTCTTCTGGTAGGACACTTTTTCTCCAGCACAGCCTGTAAGTTACTGATCTGTATATCTGCAGCATCATGACACCTATGGCTCAGCTCTAAGCACTTACCCTTTTGCTTTTTGCTCCGTCCACTATTATGTTTCTGTTGCAGACAGCTGCCACAAGCAGCTGGTATCGTGGAGGTGCCCAATGTTGGACCCCTACCGATCTAAAAGGTGGAAACCCCTTTTAAAGGGGTTGTCTAGGACCTAGATACTTGAACAGGAGCTGAGCTGCAGTACACCAGCACAGTCACCACACAGGGCTTTCTGCTTCTGTCCACTGTTAGGTTTCTGCTGCTGGCAGATTGGTCAGGATCTGACAAGGAACCCCCACCAATCTATCCTCCGGATCATCAATATGTAAAGGGTAGAAATGCCCTTTAAAGGGTCAGGATCACACTGAATATGGACTGCAAAAATCTGTTCTTAAAAATAAATAGATGGTTGGCTAGGCATTCAGTAATGAGAGCCACAAACCCCTGGCACACATCTGGGTACAGAGGATTGGTATAAAAAACGTCTTGCTGAAAGAAATTATTTTAACTATTTCACAGAGTGTTCTTGTTCGTCAGTAATTCAGTTTGGTTGTCTTAACAGTAGGAAAAAAGGAGCGCACATCTATCTGCCATGCAGTGATGTATTGCTGATGAGCCTAATTTATATACACGGGTCTCGGAGTATGTTTTAATCAGAAGGCATAGGCCCACTCACCATGTCATGATGGCCTCTTTCAAGTGAGTCTCTTGGAAAGGTGAGCTTTTGTGGTCTGTTCACATGGTGCAGTGCTGCCTGATGTTGTGACTGTGGGGTGGCCCCGAGCCTAGGGGACTTCTAGCCTTCTAGTAGGGTGCTGTCCCCACCAGTGCTATGTTGTATAGGGACCATCTTAAAAAAGGTTATGTAGTTGTCATGTGCAATTTGATCAAAACGTATACGAAGCAATAGATCCCTGCATAACATGTATGTGAAATGTTACTTGTCTTGTAGCATTTAGCATCTCTATGTGAACTGAATTTGCATGTAAATACAGTGAGATCTCCTATTTGTCCCGTAAACCATATGATCTAAATGGTCATTGTCGTTTCCAACAATAGTACAGATGAATATAAGAAACTTTAATAGACTTTCTCTGATATAGAAGATATTTCTCCCTCTAGCAGAAATAATCCTCCATTGTATTTGGATATCTATGTGCATTATGTGTGTCTCTATCTTTAAATAAGCTCTTGTAAGGCAGGGTTCACATCATGTTGCCATCCATGCCTCAGATCCGTCACCATAGACTTCCACTATAAAAAGAACGTCTGCGGGATAGAAAAACGTGTGTGTGTTTGTTTTATTCTCAGGTGCCGCTCCTGAAGGGGTTAATTGTGCGTATCATAGACCCCTGTAAAAGATCAGGGCTGCCAGGCAGCAGACCCCACGCCCCCCCCCTCCCCAGTTTGAATATCGTTGGTGGCCAGTGCGGCCCCCCCCCCCCTCCCGCTATTGTAATAATAACATTGGTGGCACAGTGTGCGGCACCCCCCCTCCCTCCCTCTATTGCATTAACATTGGTGGCAGTGTGCGCCCTTCCCCCTTCCTCCCTCTATTGTTTTAATACATTGGTGGCACAGTGTGCGGCCTCCCCTCTCCCCCCCAGGGTAGAAGCATCATACTTACCTGCTGGCTGCTGCGATGTCTGTGTCCGGCCAGGAGCTCCTCCTACTGGTAAGTGACAGCAATGCGCCGCACAGACCTGTCACTTACCAGTAGGAGGAGCTCCCGGCCGGACACAGACATCGCAGCAGCCAGCAGGTAAGTATGATGCTTCTACTATTGCTAAGTAACCATGGCAACCAGGACTGCAGTAGCGTCCTGGTTGCCATGGTTACCGATCGGAGCCCCAGCGATTAAACTGGGACTCCGATCGGAACTCCACTGACACCAATGATTGGGGTGGTTGAGGGGAGGCCGCACGCTGCCACCAATGTATTAAAACAATAGAGGGAGGAAGGGGGGGGGGGGGGCACACTGCCACCAATGTTAATGCAAGGGAGAGAGGGGGGCCGCACACTGTGCCACCAATGCTATTATTACAATAGAGGGGGGTGGGGGGGGGCGCACTGACCACCAATGAAATTTAAACTGGGGAGGGCGGGGGTCTGCCCCCTGCTGCCTGGCAGCCCCGATCTCTTACAGGGGGCTATGATACGCACAATTAACCCCTTCAGGTGCAGCACCTGAGGGGTTAATTGTACGGATCACAACCCCCCTGTAAGAGATCGGGTGCTGCCAGGAAGCAGGGGGCAGTCATGTACACAGTTCGTTGTATATTCTAACTAGAAGCGTCCCTATCACCATGGGAACGCCTCTGTGTTAGAATATACTGTCGGATCTGAGTTTTCACGAAGTGAAAACTCAGCTCTGAAAAAGCTTTTATGCAGACGGATCTTCGGATCCGTCTGTATGAAAGTAACCTGATGCCAATCTTGTGTGCATCCGTGTTCTTTCACGGACCCATTGACTTGAATGGGTCAGTGAACCGTTGTCCGTCAAAAAAAATAGGACAGGTCATATTTATTTTGACGGACAGGATACACGGATCACTGTCTCGGCTGCAAAATGGTGCATTTTCCGAGTGTGTGTGTGTGTTTGTGGTGTGTGTTTTTTTTTTTTTTTTTTTTTTTTTTTTTTTTTTTTTTTTTCCCCTCTCCCACGGACCCCGGAAAACAGCACAGCGGCCACGGATGCACACAACGGTCGTGTGCATGAGGCCTTAAAGGGAACCTGTCATGTGGATATTTGATTTATAATCTAAAATATATATATATATATATATATATATATAATCTCATTAACTACTAAAAAGTGCCTTTAGATGTATTCACTTACTGGTGTGACAGATGGTTACCTCATAATATACACACAAAGATGCTGCATGCTAATGAGCTGATTTGAGTCCAGCGTTTGTTTTGTTTATTCAGAGATTTAGCCACTCCCCTGACCACCTGCTGCTGATTCATATGGAAAAGAACTGTCAATCAGCAGCAGGTAGGCGGGGAGAGTCAGGAGTTCATAAATATTCATGACTCATCATTATCAGCTGGAGCTTTTCAATACAAGATGTTGGCAGATTGACTGGGTCAATTAAAGAAAGTGACCTGGCATTTTGCTAAGAGAATCTCTCACTTATTTATGTTGCCCTTAGTTAGGACACCATAAAACTGGTGACTGGTTCCCTTTTAACTATGTGGTAAAACTGACTGACTGGTGTTCTTCATTCTCTGGGTTAGTACTATTAGGCCGGAAATACATCTGTATAGTTTTTCTTGTGTCTAAGTATAGAAAAAAAAATTACAACTTTGGAAGATCTATTTTAACTTTGTCTTTTTGATCAGTTTTTATTTAAAAAAAAAAAGTGATGAAAAAAATGCCGAACAGTCTATTTTTTTTAATTCCCCTGTTACACCATTCACCATATAGGATAATGTTTTTATTTTAATGGTACTGGCATTTTGCCCATTTAATAGATAGATAGATCTTTTATCCTATAGAAAAATGTGTATATTACAATTCAGTGCTACCACCTGCTGGCCTAAACTGTAATAAACCTAGAAGCCTAGTAAAGGCTCTGACTTATTACTTTACTGGATTGCCTTCCCTAATCTACTTCTGGGGGAGGCGCTTCTGGGTTTTTGGCCTCTCTGATGCTGTTGTCACATTTGACCGTGGCATGTGAGGGGTTATATATTCGTGATTGGCATTACCGCTGGATCGCTGACTTTAGGCCTGGGTGTCTGCTGTGTGAAAAATCAGGTGTGCAGTTGCTATGGTGCCTACTCTGCTCCAGAGTGGTGCTATCTTTAAAGGTCTTTAACCCCTTCACAACAAGGGACATACTATTACGTCACATGTTGTGAAGGAGTTAAAGGGACACGGTCACCTGGATTTTACTTACTGAGCTAATGACATCACCACATTAGTCTCCACGATTTACATTACAATATACTAGTATTACTGCCCTGTGTCTTTTTATTTGGTCTATAAAATTAGTTTTATTAATACTTTAAAGTGCCTCAATAAGGAGCCCAAGGGGATGTCCCTCTGGTCGTTGGAGCCCAGCACCGCCCCACTGCTAATTTATTCACTGCTCAGCGCCGACGTAATGTTTGTGGAGTGCCCATTTGTACAGCTGGCACATGCGCGATGAGTTCTGTGAAGCCTATGCCAGGAGGTGCTGAGCAGTGAATAAATTAGCAGTCGGGCGGTGCTGGGCTCCGAAGTAATGGGAGCAGTTATACTCCAATGGCCGGAGGGACGTCCCTTTGGGCTTTTTATTGAAGTACTTTACTTATTAATAAAACTAATTTTATAGACCAAAGACACAGGGCAGTAATACTAGTATATTTTAATGTAAATCGTGCAGACTAATGTGGTGATGTTAATAGCTCAGTAAGTAAAATCCAGGTCAGTGTTCCTTTTTAAAGACCTTTTACACAGGCCAATGATCCGTGGGATGTGCTTTCATAAATCATTGCTCTTTCTTAGGGTGGGTTCACATCTCGTTTTTTTTCTATCTGGTTAACGTATACAAAAAGTGTGTGTATACACACACACACACACACCCACACACCACACACCACACACCACACACCGGATGCCTCAGACTGCCATAAAGTGGCATCCGTTCATCATAGTTTCATTGTGGAAAAAAAAACATGCTAACATATATGTCAAACAAAGGCATAAAGCGTCATGTGAACTCGCCCTGATCAGGGAACCAATCAGCCGACAAAAGTATTGGGGCACACTGCTTAATATAAAAGGCCTTATTTGGGTATTCTCCATGTTGTCTCTGTTGGACATCTCTTATTTATATCTTATATTTCTACCTCAAATTTCAGCAAAGAGTTAAAGTGAAGAAACAGCTTGATTATTGGTGAATAATTGGCACGTGGCAGAGGTCTCTAGGTGACTGATGAAAACCTAGATTTTCTAACCAGGACAGATGAGCTGGTGGAGTCTTAGTGACAGATTCATGTACTTGATTATTAGGCAGTTGTTAGATTTTATTGTGATGGGATCAGATGAACATGGCTAAAAGGTTAAATACAGTATCTCACAAAGTGAGTACACCCTCACATTTTTGTAAATATTTTTTTCTAACTTTTAATGGGATAACACTGAAGATCTGACACATTGATACAATGTAGAGTAGTCAGTGTACAGCCTGTATAACAGTGTAAATTTGGTGTGCCCTCAAAATAACTCAACACAGCCATTAATGTCTAAACCGCTGGCAACAAAAGTGAGTACACCCCTATTAGCAATTTTCTGTCCCCGTTGTCATGTGACTCCTTAGGGCTGTTTCACACAAGCGAGTCCATTGTGGGACTCGCACTCCGTGTGTGAGTGTGATCCTCTGCTCTGGATTTGCAGGAGAGCACGGCATTGTCATGATTTATAATGCTATGGGTCTCTGGCCTTTTTTTCCACAGAATCATAGTGACCTAAAGCTGTCAGTATGATTCTGTAGAAATAAGGTCAAGGAGAGGCACATGGCATTATAAATCATGATAATGCCGTTTGCTCCTGCAAGTCCAGAGTGGAGGATCACACTCGCACACGGAGCGCGATTCCCACAATGGACTCGCTCGTGTGAAAGCCCTTAGTGTTACAGGGTCTCGGGTGTGAATGGGGAGCAGGTTTGATAAATTTGGTGTTATCGCTCTCACTCCCTCATACTGGTCACTGGAAGTTCAACATGGCACCTCATGGCAAAGAACTCTCGGAGGATTTGAAAATAAAAATAAAAATTGTTGCTCTACATAAAGATGGCCGAGGCTATAAGAAGATTGCCAACACGCTGAAACTGAGCTGCAGCACGGTGCCCAAGGCCATACAGCGGTTTAACAAGACAGGTTCCACTCTGAACGGACTTCTCCATGGTCGACCAAAGAAGTTAAGTGCACGTGCTCAACGTCCTATCCAGAGGTTGTCTTTTCAAAATAGACGTATGAATGCATCTAGCATTGCTGCAGAGGTTAAAGTGGTGGTCAGCCTGTCAGTCCTCAGACCATATGCTGTACACTGCGTCAAATTGGTCTGCATGGTTGTCATCCCAGAAGGAAGCCTATTCTAAAGATATGCACACAAAAAAAAAAAAAAAAAGTTTGCTTAAGACAAGCAGACTGACATGGATTACTGGAACCACGTCCTGTGGTCTGATGAGACCAAGATAGACTTATTTGGTTCAGATGGTGTCAAGTGTGTGTGTGGTGGCAACCAGGTGAGGAGTACAAAGACAAGTGTATATTGCCTACAGTCAAGCATGGTGGTGGGAGTATCATGGTTTGGGGCTGCATGATTGCTGCCAACTGTGGGGAGCTACAGTTCATTGAGGGAACCATGAATGCCAACATGTCCTGTGACATAATGCAGCAGAGCATGATTTCCCCCCCACCCCCTTAGGACACTGGGCCACAGGGCAATATTCCAACATGGTAAAAAAAAAAATGCGCCTCCAAGAAGACCACTGCCTTGCTAAAGAAACTGAGCGTAAAGGTGCTGGACTGGCCAAGCATGTCTCCCGACCTAAACCCTATTGAGCATCTGAGGGGCGTCCTCAAACTGTTGGTGGAGGAGCGCAAGGTCTCTAACATCCACCAGATCCATGATGTTGTCATGGAGAAGATTTCAGTGGAAACCTGTGAAGCTCTAGTGAACTCCATGCCCAAGAGAGTTAAGGCAAATTATAGTGGCCACACAAAATATTGACACTTTTGGGCACAATTTGACGATTTTTCACGTAGGGGTGTACTCACTTTTTTTGTTGCCAGCAGTTTAGACATTAATGACTGTTATTTTGAGGGCGCACCAAATTTACACAAGCTGTACACTGACCACTTTACATTGTATCAAAGTGTCATATTTTCAGTGTCCCATAAAAAGATGTAATAAAATATTTGAGGGGTGTACTCACTTTTGTGAGATACTGTACATTAGATATTCATGTTTATACATGCTGAAAAAGTGTAATACTAGGCGTAACTCCTCTTATGCATATTAATGTTTTGAGGTGGTCATATACAGTGCCTTGCAAAAGTATTCACCCCCTTTTTTTGTGTGTGTTTTGGTGCCTCACAACCTGGAATTAACATGGATTGTTTGAGTATTTGCATCAGTTAATTTACAGAACATACCCACAACTTTGAAGATTTTTAATTTTTTTTTTTTTTAATTGTGAAGCAAACAGCAGATAGGACAAAATAACAGAAGGTCAATGTGCATAACTATTCACCCCCCTAAAGTCAATACTTTTGTAGAGCCACCTTTTGCGGCAATCGCAGTTCCAAGTCTCTTTGGATAAGTGTCTATGAGCTTGCCACATCTTAGTCTACTTTCACACTCGCATTTTGGCTTTCTGTTTACGAGATCCGTTCAGGGCTCTCAGAAGCGGTCCAAAATGGATCAGCTTTACCCTAATGCATTCTGAGCAGATCCTTTGTCATTCAGAATGCATCAGTTTGCCTCCGATCCGTCTCCATTCCACTTTGGAGGCGGACACCAAAACACTGCTTGCAGCGTTTTGGTGTCCATTTGACGAAACTGAGCCAAACGGATCCGTCCTGACACACAATGTAAGTCAATGGGGACGGATGAGTTTTCTATGACACAATCTGGCACAATAGAAAACTGATCTCCATTGACTTTCAATGGTATTCAAGACTGATCTGTCTTGGCTATGTTACAGATAATACAAACAGATCCGTTCTGAACGGATCCGTCTGTGCAGATCCATGGTGGATACACACCAAATGTGAGTGTGAAAGTAGCCTTACCACTGGTATTTTTGCCCATTCCTCCTTGCAAAACTGCTCCAGCTGCTTCAAGTTGGATGGTTTGCGCTTGTGAACAGCAATCTTTAAGTCTGAGAACAGATTTTCTCTTGGATTGAGATCTGGGCTTTGACTAGGCCATTCCAACACATTTACATGTTTCCCCTTAAACCACTCAAGTGTTGCTTTAACAGTGTGTTTGGGGTCATTGTCCTGCTGGAAGGTGAACCTCCGTCCTAGCCTCAAATCACGCACAGAGTGGTACAGGTTTTGCTCAAGAATATCCCTGTATTTAGCACCAGCCATCTTACCCTCAACTGACCAGTTTCCCAGTACCGGAATCTGGGAATGTGTTGGAATGACCTAGTCAAAAGCCCAGATCTCATCTGTGGTCAGACTTAAAGATTGCTGTTCACAAGCGCAAACCATCCAACTTGAAGCAGCTGGAGCAGTTATGCAAGGGAGAATGGGCAAAAATACCAGTGGTAAGGCTACTTTCACACTCACGTTTGGTGTGTATCTGCCATATCTCAAACGGTACATCCTAGAGGGCTGAGACCAGGTCTAAAACCTTCTAGGACACCTGATGTACCTGTGTGTCAAATTTGGCGATTGTAAATGCGATTGCGGGTTCCGTTGGCGTACATACATTCACACATACTTATCTTTATATATTAGATAGGGGTTAGTATGATGTTATTTCATAATTTAGTTTTTATTTGTCAAAACTGCAAAAAATTGTCCTGGCTACCAGAGGTGCAGAAGGTCTTAAAAACAAAACAAAAAAATAAACCTGACAACAAAAGGGTTACACGTTATCATTGATCAGCATTTATTAAAGGGGTTGTGCAGCCAGTAATATTGATTGATTGACCTATCCTCAATAACTAATCTGTGGGGGTCACTACCTATCAGCTGTTTGAAAAAGAGCTGGCGCTCATGCAAGCACTACTTGAATGGCACAAGCACTTGTAATTGCCCTGCACCTCTGAGATGACACGCAGTCTAATCTTGAAAAGCAATAGTACTGATCCCCCTATGGGACAAAGGGGTAAAACTTAGCATTTAATAATAATTCTAAAAGAAGTAGACACTAGAGGATGGACCTCTGTAACAAATAACATAAACACAGAAACATACGCATACAGTATGGGAAAAAAAGGAACGTTCTCACCCGGGTGTTGTTGACCGGGGGTTCTCTCAAGCAGTATTAAGAATAGAGACGGACCCGTGATGGTAAATCGCCATAGTGGAAGGTGCCAAGCGTGTGTACCCCTGTGCAGTGTTTGGGTACCAGGGTGGATTATCCCTAGAAAACCCTATACAAAGGACAGGGGCTAGTACGCCCTACCTATCTATATGGGGAGCTTGCCCCGCAAGGAGCGTCCCCGTCCGGATACCTGACCCTGTAAGGGCAGAATCACTAATAAACCCTATGTAGGTGCTCCCGACGTGTCACGTTTCATTTTGTCGGGAGCACCTACATAGGGTTTATTAGGGATTCTGCCCTTACAGGGTCAGGTATCCGGACGGGGACGCTCCTTGCGGGGCAAGCTCCCCGTATAGATAAGTAGGGCGTACTAGCCCCTGTCCTTTTTGTATAGGGTTTTCTAGGGATAATCCACCCTGGTACCCAACACCGCACAGGGGTACACACGCTTGGCACCTTCCAGTATGGCGATTTACCATCACAGGTCAGTCTCTATTCTTAATACTGCTTGAGAGAACCCCCCGGTCAACATCAACACCCGGGTGAGAATGTTCCTTTTCTCTTTTCCATACTGTATGCGTATGTTTAGTCTAGGCCCCGTGTGCTGTGTTTGTTTTTTTTTTGTTACAGAGGTTCATCCTCTAGTGTCTACTTATCTTAGAATTATCGTTATTAAATGCTAAGTTTTACCCCTCTGTCCCCTAGGAGATCAGTACTATTGCTACATTAATTTTGGGAGTAATTAGGTCTGGTCGTCAAACCGGGCCTTTTTGTGTCATTTCTAATCTTGAAAAGCAAGTAGAGCTCGTCTGAGCACCCATCGGTAGGGGTGCAGCAATCAATATGAGATGACTGGACAACTCCTTTTAAATGGATGCCACTATAGCCCATGGGTAATGGATGCCTCTGTTGGGCATCTAATCTAATGTAGAACTTCGTGGCACTCTGCCAATAAATGCTCTTAGTTGGGTTCCCACCCCGTATATAACAACAAAGAACTCCAACAGTTATGATGCGGAAGGGTGAACTTTTATTGAAGTGCGGCCTTTACATACAGTGACGTTTCGGCCTGATGTGGCCTTTATCAAACTGGTGCCGCTTAGAGGAGAGGGGAAAGTGTAGAAATGGCTGCACTCCGACACTCTGGGTAGCGCGCAGCTATTGCCTACACTTTTCTGTCTCCTCTAAGCGGCACCAGTTTGATAAAGGCCACATCAGGCCGAAACGTCACTGTATGTAAAGGCCGCACTTCAATAAAAGTTCGCCCTTCCGCATCATAACTGCTGGAGTTTGCTTTTCTGTCACAGTCTCCCTTTTAACATGTAAACGTGGGATCTTAGCGTGCCATATGCATTAAATGTGAACAAGGCCCAAAGTAAACTAACACATCTGTAAACTACTGTTCATATACTTCAGTCTTTTACTAAACTCTTCCTTCTGCTTTCAGGTACCTGGACACCGTTTAACCCTGGCACTGTCCGAGCTATTATCTGTAAGTTCATGTTCACATATATAGGCTCTCATTTATCAAGACCAAAGTGTGCAAAGCATCGCCTAGCCCTGTGTCAAATGCTTCCTCCGGCAGTCTGTGTGCTCGTAGCTGGCGTACATTTCAGTCCTCATTTACACCCGTTTCTGGCATAAATAATGGATGGGCTGGTGACCCTGGGTTTGGCAACTTTTTAACGGCAAAACCATGGATTTGGGAGATGGTTGCGCCACCATATTTTTAATCCTCACCCTCTATTCTGCGGTAGGAGAAGACTGATCAGTGGGTGATTTATACTTTCCCATAGTTCAGATTTTTCAAGCTTTTGCAAGTCATCTGTTCTTAGGCAGCAGCCAAGATCTAATTTATGGAAGTTCTAATATTGAAGGGTGGTGTGTATCCCTGGAGTGTATAGGTGTGTCAGTAAATGACATGGTGGCGTAGCAAGATGAGGCAAGTATGAATTCTGTTTACTAAGTGATCGGATCCTCATGTGTCATATCGCTATGAACGAGATGGGCTCATCTCAAAGTCTGCTGTGAAGCTGCAGATTTCCACCACTAGCTGATGCAACACGGCTATTTTTTTGCTTTTCCCGTTCCACATTTTGAAACGCCAGTTGTAACCTACATGAAGTTCAAGTTTCTTGTAGTCCCTTGTACTACTGATTTATGCAAAGTTGTGTGAAAAGTTAGTGATCATTTGAAAGGGGTTGTCTCAGTTCAGCAAATGGCATTTATCATGTAGAGTAGGTTAATACAAGGCACTTACTAATATATTGTGACTAGCTGAAGGACCCGGCTTTGCTCGGTATATTTAATCTATGTGTGTGTCATTAAAAGATATCAATTCTATCCACTATAACAGTAACCTCCACAGCCCCCCACCCCTTAAAGGGTTTCTACCACCTCATTTTGACCTAATTAGCTCTCAGACACTAGCGATCTGCTAGTGTCTGATCTACCTAACAATGCTATTTTCAGACCTTTGTGTGGATCCGTTTCACTAAAAAACATAGTTTTATTGATATGCTAATGAGCCTCTAGGTGCTATGGGGGTGTCTTTTCAGCACCTAGAGGCTCGGTCTACTCGCACTGTATGCCGCCCCGCTCGTCCGTCAAGCCCGCCCATCTCCTTTAGAATGCCATCCTCAATCTCATTTATCGGCCGAATTCTGCCGCCTGCGCCATCTGTTCGTCGGAGATGTCTGTGCAGGGAGCGGTCAGACATTCACTGACTAATACAGACGCGCCTGCGTATCCAGGGTGGTCATGGCAATTAAGCCAGCAAAGAAGGCAATATGGATAATCGCAATATATTAAGTGCCTTGTATTAATGTTTTCTACATGACAAATGCCATATGCTAATGTGAGGCAACTCCTAGAATTGGGAAACAACAACCCCCCCCCCCCCCCCCCTTATGTTTCAGCCCTGATTTTATATTATTTCCACTTTGGTATTGTGTACTGAGTGATACTGTTTTTTCATTGTATATTTCAGCCATGTTTGACAGGGATTACAAAGGCGGTGTGAACTTCCATGAGTTTACAGGGGTGTGGAAATATATCACTGATTGGCAGACTATATTTCGGTCCTATGACAGAGATAATTCTGGATCGATTGACAAGAATGAATTAAAGCAAGCCTTAACAGGTTTTGGTAAGTCTTCCATACAAATACTGTGGCACTGGCAATGCTGCCTGCTCAGACCGATATTATGAATTTCCAACAAGTGGTGGGCACTTCGCTGGTTACGGGGTGCTGGTGGAGATGAGCAGTAATATAGAAGACAGCTCTAACGTCTTGCAGCATGCTCCTTTCTTCATAGCAAGTACAGCCTCTTTACAGGTCACATTTCAGCCCACCCACAGCAATTTTCAACGACATAAGCACACAATATGCCAGTGTCGCATATATACTTAGTCCAGAGGTCAGGGGTGACCCAGGTGATGAACAATTCAGAATACAGAGCAGTGATGCTTATATTGCCTCAAAACCTAATGCAATATGAAAGTTTCTGAACCTGTACTCCCCCCACTAGTAATATCTGAGTGGCTGTCACAACTAATGGCCATCTCATATTCTGTTTAACACTCCGGGGTCCATGGTTGGAAGGGTGTGGATCCAGGAGGCCTCTCTACTCCATAGCTGTGATACTTGTATTACCACCTCTTCCAGATAATTCTATGAGATCTGAAATCTGAGTTGGGCAATGGAGTGGCATTTGCCACATCAGATTGTGGACCTGTGCCTGGCTATGCAGTCAGTTTTACGGTATGTTGGATAGTCTTCCCAACAAATAAGAGACCATGAGGATACCTTGCCAGGTAGATGCTGCTGCTTCCCTTTGAAATGAATGAGGGGCTGTTTGGAGGCATTTTTGGCACTGATTCCATGTCAAAATAATGCACTTTAATCAGTGCCAAAAAACTTAGATATTCCATATGAAAGCAATGTTTGCAAAGCCTAAAAGTAGAACTCTTATTGTAAGGGTTGACTGTTTTGTGTCAATGTTAGCTCTTGTCCCTAACCCATCTACATGTTATACAGGAGGGGCAGAAAGGAGTAACACCTGACTGCAAGCTCAGTCTACACATTGTGCTTGTGGTCCGTCACCATGGATTGACACAAAATGGTAGGCGATTTTTGAATCCAGACCATTTGCAGCAGCAAGTTGCTTCATTTTATTTTATATGCATTAGGGCTCATGCACATGGCTGTAGTTTATTTTTATTTTTTTCGCTGTGCAAATTGTGGATCTGCAAAACACGGGTACTGGCTGTATGTGTTCAGCTTTTTGTGGATCGGTATGCCCTGCCATCTGTTAGAACTGCCTATTGTCTGTAAAACAGACATGTATAGGACACGTTCTATTTTTTTTGCAGGGCTGCGGAACGGACATACGAATGCGGACAGCCCACGGTTGAAATAAATGGGTGCAGGTCCAATCTGCAAAAAATGCAGATCGGATGCAGACTGAAACTACAGTTGTGTTCATTACAGGCCTTAGTGTAATACAAAAAAATGTTTGAACTTTCAGAAACTGTGAATTTAAAGGTGGAGTGGACTGGGCCTAATGGAGCATTTCAACTTTTTTTTCCTCTCCCCTCCTCCTCACTAAAGGTATGCTTAAATAGGAGCAAGAAGGAGGCTTTTGATCAATTGTAGAAGTGCTCTATAACTGGTGCCACATCCACATGCAGAGAAACTGCCAATCCTGATTGTGTAACCTCTCTTATGTGGCTTATGCCCTTACATGGTGGCTGGTGGTCTAATGACGGACAGTAAATATTCTGGTGGTTCACAATACAGAATACAGCACGGAGCTCATCTCCTCTTCAGCACAATCGCAATTCAATCTGCGTTCGGTCAACAATGCAGTAAACATGAATTACCTCCACTTTACTCCTTTAGCGATTTTATAAAGGGGACGTGGCCCTCAAGTGGTGCACATGGTGAGTGCAGTATGCAGTTTGAATAAAATCGCCCCCTTTCTCAATTTTACATATAAAAAAAATACAATAGGCATTGCTGCTTGTGTAAATGACCTATATTAAACTGTCTGTGAAATTCTGTAATGGGAAAAAATATAGTATAATTCTTTTATTTTTTATTGTCACATTACCCATCCTTAGAGTATTTTTAACCCCAGAATGGTACCAATAAAAACTAGAACTCACCCTGCAAAGACAGGCCCTCACATAGTCCTGTAGAGCAAAACATAAAAAGTAATAATTCTTTTTTAAAGTAATAAAACAAAAATAAAACTATATAAATTTGGTGTAGCTGGAATTATACTGACCCGCAGAATACCGCGCTAGTTTTAGCATATAGTGAACATCCAAAATAAAAACTTGAAAAATCATGGTGGAAATGCAATTTATTATTTTCTTGCCCGCCGAAGATTTTTCTTTTTTTTTTTTTTTTTTTCAAACCAGATATAGTGAATTAAATAGTACCATTAAAATACAACTTGTCCTGCAAAAAAATAAACTATCACATGTCTATGTGAAAGCAGGGAGAAACAACTGAAAACGCGAAAATGAAAATTTGACCAGTCCTTAAGGGGTTAATCAATACATTGAGTATCCCAAAATGTGCTACAAAAAACAAGTGTTCATACAACTACATTGATAGAAAAATAGTAAATAGTGTGGAGATTATATTATATAATTGTTTGGCGACTAAGACCCACTATGGGGTTAAAGCATATGCACACGTCCCACTATTGCTTGTCCATAATTCAGTTTCTTGTCTGAAATACCTACCTTGTATCTGATCAGATGCTCAGGCTACATCTGTTTTTATCCATGATTTACACTGCAGCTGATTGTTCAGATTTATTGTGGACTTATTGCAGACATTAACTGAATGTTTCCACCTCTTGACATTTCATGAACAGGTTATCGCTTGACAGATCAGTTTTATGATATTCTCATTAGAAAATTCGACCGGCAGAGGAGAGGACAGGTTGCCTTTGACGATTTCATCCAGTGCTGTATTGTCTTGCAGGTGAGTAGTAATATACAATTTCTTAGTGTCTGCCTTAAAGGGGTTCTACACTTTATTCTTCCTGAAGATTTATCCTTTGGCTAGGTTATCGGCATCTGATCGGTGGGGGTCCGACACCTAGGATGCTTGTAAAGGCAGCGGCGCTTGCAGTAGTGTTGTGGCCTTCTTGCTGTTTCCCACAGGCCTGTGACATCACAACTATTTCACTGGACTGGGCACGGCTCAACCCTATTCACTTCAATGGATAGATCATCAGTAAGAAATCGAGTATAAGCCGACCCGAATATAAGCCGAGGCCCCTAATTTTAGGGGCCTCGAGAATAAGACTAGGGTGGGAAATGCAGCAGCTACTGGTAAATTTCAAAAATAAAAATAGATACTGTACCAATAAAATTACATTAATTGAGGCATCAGTAGGTTAAAGGTTTTTGAATATTTATTTCAAAGAAAAACAATATGGTATCAACAATAACTTTAACAGTACAAAAACCAACTAAAGCGAATATTTGATTTTTGGGAAAATACCAGTTCATGCAAATTTTTATGCGAAAATTTAAATGCAAATTTTTGGCGAATTTTCGCAATCAAGACCTAGACTCGAGTATAAGACGAGGGGGCTTTTTGAGCACAAACATATGTGCCAAAAAACTTGTCTTATACTCGAGTATATACGGTAAGTGTAAAAGCCCTTTAAATGACATCTATGGCAGCGGGGGAGCTTAACTAGGAAAGGCCACCATATGCTACTCTAGTTTCCTCATGGCTTTTTCTGGGCGTTCATTATACAATTAAAGGGATTTTGTGACCCTGAAGAATAATGTGACAGAATTATATAACTTTAGTAGGTTTTGTGGCACTCTGTATCTGGGATGGGTGCTTCAAGTAGGATAGTCAGCCCATTTAGTACATATAAATGGTCTGTACTCCCAGACTGATGCAAAACTGAATACATTCAAGGCCAAACGCGTGTGACATCGCGATATGAGAACTTCAACGGGGTGATGACACTGGTGAAGACTGCAGCGGTGATGTCAATACAAACCGCATGTCTTCCCTGCATCCAGCAACTAGATACAGTATGTGAACCATGGAGATCTGCCCCATGTTTCTACATGTAGAAGAATCTGTTTCTTACTAAGAGTGAAGTCGGATCTGTAGCAGATTCAGCTGTAACCCAAAATACTGTGCCATTTGGCTAATGGGAGCCCTGCAAGAATTAGAATTCATTGGAATAAGGCCTATTTCACATCTGCATTTTTTTAATTTGGTTTTGAGGTGGAATAAATAGTTACAAGAATAGGTGCACTACTGTGGTGGATGCAAACAGTAACATCTGACTAAACACTCACACTGATGTTAAAAATGAGACTTTAGCCAGTATATCCTTATATTAAAGGCCTTCTGTCAGCCTACTAAACTTTTTTTTTTTTTACTAATAATCCCTATACTGCGAGCTCTGCATACATAAGTTAAATAATCATTTTGGTTCAGTAGAATTTGATAAAAAGCTATTTTTAAAATATGCAAATTACCTTGCTACCAGCAAGTAGGGCGGCTACTTGCTGGTAGCAGCCGCATCCTCCGATCCTAATGACGCCCCCTCCGCATTGTGATTGACAGGGCCAGGCAACGGAATCGTTCTCTGCTGGCCCTGCCTGTTTGCATTCAATATCTGGCGCCTGCACCGCGGCCATACCCATCTTCAATCTGCGCAGGGGCACTGAGAGGCGGCCGCTCCATCCTCAATGTGCCGATGACGTCACACCTACACCCGCCTCTCAGTGCGCCTGCGCAAATTGAAGATGGGTATGGCCGCGGCGCAGGCACCAGATATTAAATGCAAACAGGCAGGGCCAGCAGAGAACGATTCCGTTGCCTGGCCCTGTCAATCACAATGCGGAGGGGGCGTCATTAGGATCGGAGGATGCGGCTGCTACCAGCAAGTAGCCGCCCTACTTGCTGGTAGCAAGGTAATTTGCATATTTTAAAAATAGCTTTTTATCAAATTCTACTGAACCAAAATGATTATTTAACTTATGTATGCAGAGCTCGCAGTATAGGGATTATTAGTAAACAAAAAAAATACTTGAGCCCACACACCATGCCAAGGTTTCTCAAGTGGCACAGGACCTAACGCTAAACCTACCTGTACCATATGGGTAGTACCAGGAGCCAGTGGGCAAGTTACAGCAGCGTAAAGTCGGACTCATGGTAAACGGCTCCCAGTTCCCTAGAATGGGAGAAGGCTTAGAGTCCTACCCATGGGATGCCCTTAGCAACAGACCATAAATGCACAACTGCATTTGGAGTTGAGCATTTCCTGCCTTTTTGAGACCTTGTATTTGTCATTTAAAAGGTTTTGAGATCGGGCAGAGAATCTCAAAACTTGATGTAAATTGTAAATGGAGGCAAAACGGGTCAGTTTAATTCAGGTTCTGAGATCTTCTGCCAGATATCAAAACCTGAATTAAGCTACTTTCACATCAGCGGTTTTAAGTCTGCATAAATGTGTACATACATTGCTTTACTCACTGTGTAGTGAGCCTTGGTGATGGCCCAGAGCTACGTTCACTATTCTGTCTGCACTGAGCTTGTGATTTACAGGCACTTTACAGGGGAAACTAGGAATGTGACCGATAACCTGTTTTCAATGATATCCAGCAGAAATGTGACTGCAGCTCTGGTCTAGAATACAGGCTGGAACTGGTACACAAAAGGAAAGCTGTGTACTTCCATAGAGAACGAAGAGAGATTAGCATATGGTTTATTTTATGGAACACAATGGCAGAAAACATGTGCATGCTATTGTTTTTAATGGTCATAACATATTACTTAGCATTTCAATTTTTTTCTCCCTAGAAATTGACTGATGTTTTCAGACGCAGCGACACAGACCAAGATGGCTGGATACAAGTCTCATATGAACAGTATCTTTCCATGGTCTTCAGTGTCATATGATGCCTAAAGGAACCCTGGCCCAGATCAGTAACACAGACTGTATTGCCAAATCTAATTTACGGGAATGTGGCACAACTAAGGCCTGTTTCACACTGCCTTCCTGAGTTCCAGCAGAATCTCTGGATTTGGCGTTGCCAGATGTTACTGGAATGCCCACCAGCCCCACTGACTATAATTGGGTCCAGTAGAGACATTGCATCATAGTCAAAGCGGCCCTTGGGTATTCGGTTAACTTCCGGCAATGCTGGATCCAGAGAGCCTGCCGGAACTGAGAACAGCAATATGAAACAGGCCTAAGGTGCTGTGTTCAGCCGCATCCTATATTTTTCTAACATCCTCATCAAATTCTAAGTTATGTATACAAAGCTTATTTTTACTGTTTGTTAGTGATATTAATCTAGCCATATTTTTATTTGCACCGCAATTAATTAAGACAATGTCATAAATGTCTGTTTATATGAATTTGCATGTAGCTTTTGTCTTTGTGCCATGAAAAACGTTCATTGAGCCAGAAATGCATATGTGCTTGGACGTACAGTAAGCATTGCACTCTAT
Organism: Bufo gargarizans; assembly: GCF_014858855.1. Taxonomy (NCBI): domain Eukaryota; kingdom Metazoa; phylum Chordata; class Amphibia; order Anura; family Bufonidae; genus Bufo; species Bufo gargarizans. The sequence continues at coordinate 278,045,626 of NC_058084.1, read as the reverse complement.
AGAAGTACAGTGATCCCTCATGATACAATAGTCTTTTCTGACCCATCATAAGGTGAAACTAGATTCCAAATACAATGTTTCAGATCCAACCAATCAAGGACACTTCTCTGGTAAAGTAGTTGTATTCGTTGCTAGTTAGCAGCTCTTCCTGAGTGTTATATGTAAGGACTTCATTTATCTGTCTTGGTTATCTGCTTATTTTTGTTAAATCTTCATTTTCTCTTATCTTTGACATTTTGGGGCTTTGGAACCAATTACTCAACTTACAATGGTCGTCCTGGAACCAATTAATATTGTAACTTGAGGGACCACGCTACACGGTTACCACCTGTAGCCCCTACATGTCATAGGGCAACCTCTCACACATAACTGTATCGCTTAAAATACAAAGCACTCGGCACTAATAGATCATGAAATGTGAGGGAAGACATGTCATAGTAGTACTCTGCATAAAGTTACTTTGTAAGTTTTCTCCATTCGTTTATAAGCTAAATTGTGTGTGTTTCATGTTACTATGGAGCAGTGCATTGTGGGAGCTCCACTGTCACAATTATAACTGAGTCCATTGGCATTCAGAATATGAATGGAGAAGAATAAAGGGGGTTGTTTGGACCCCCCCCCCCCCCCCAAAAAAAAATATTCAGGCAACAGAACCTGTGAAAAGAAACCAACCTGCTCTGTACTGATCCCACCTGTCAGCTTCTGCATGGACAGGGACACATGTGCTGCTGGTCTCAGTAGTGATGTGTCCCAAAGCAGCAAGCTGCTGCTAGGCCATGTGCCACTTGGGAACACATCACTGCTTAATCCAGCCATTAATAATCTCCCAGATGGGGTGACTTCACTTGCTGTTTGTTGCAGACCCATACTCATTCCTGGGTGGATAACATTATTAAAATCTCCCAACATTATTACTGGGATGGTGGGTAGCGCCGCTACGAAAGCTAGTACTCTTACTCACCAGTGGCACACATATACCTATTATAATACATTGGGTTGTATAGATTTTACACTGTAGGCATCTATACTTTGGGGTAGACACTGGAATGCTATATTCCTATGGATGAGGATACTCACTCCTCTTGCATATATAGAATATGTGGCATGAAAACAATGCCCTGCCCATTGAGGACAAAGTAACTGGGTTTGGTCTGCCAGTAGATGGGTCTCCTGGAGGCGATGTATTAAGAGTTGATATTGTTTTATGGTAGATAAACGAGGGGCACTCCGTATAAGGGAATATAAGCAGCAAGTGAATGGCTATAATTATTCCTATACACAAGCCAATGTATCAAACAATAACAATGTTAAAAACATCCATAAAATATGATGAAATGCATAAAATAAATACCCAATGAACAGGGGCCCTGAGGAAAATTCGTCAGACAACCATGAGAGTCCATAAGTTCGTATTCACAAATAATCAGCAGTCCCCACAGTAGAAATAATCGCACCGGGTCTTTATACACTTGAAAAATTCAAGCCTGTGTCAGTCTCCAAAGGGATCGCATCCACAATCTGACTATGTCAGAAAAATCGTATTCGGTACTGTCCGATTAAATCCTCCAGTAAATTCAAATAGTCAGATCTATTGATAATCGTGAGGGGAATCTCTTACCCTGTTCTGTCGCTGGCTCGATGTAATGGATCGCAAACTCAGCCGATCTTACCCAAACGCGGCATCCCACGTGGTATGGAGTTTCGAACGTCACGTCTGACGTGACTCCTCGGCTGGAAAGGTAGTAAAGCAATCGATCCTTAAAGATACAGTCTCTTAATTCGAGACAGGGTAATGCTCCAGATACGAAGATCAACCCGATGGTGGTTATTTCTCCCTTGTAGATCACCCAGTTGGGACAGTGAGCCGTACCCCAGGATCTACGAGGGAGAAATAACCACTATCGGGTTGATCTTCGCATCTGGAGCATTACCTGTCTCGAATTAAGAGACTGTATCTTTAAGAAGGATCGATTGCTTTACTACCTTTCCAGCCGAGGAGTCACGTCAGCGACAGAACAGGGTAAGAGATTCCCCTCACGATTATCAATAGATCTGACTATTTGAATTTACTGGAGGATTTAATCGGACAGTACCGAATACGATTTTTCTGACAGTCAGATTGTGGATGCGATCCCTTTGGAGCCTGACACAGGCTTGAATTTTTCAAGTGTATAAAGACCCGGTGCGATTATTTCTACTGTGGGGACTGCTGATTATTTGTGAATACGAATTTATGGACTCTCATGGTTGTCTGATGAATTATTCTCAGGGCCCCTGTTCATTGGGTATTTTATTTTATGCATTTTATCATATTTTATGGATGTTTTTAACATTGTTATTGTTTGATGCATTGGCTTGTGTATAGGAATAATTATAGCCATTATTCACTTGCTGCTTATATTCCCTTATACGGAGTGCCCCTCGTTTATCTACCATTTTTTCTGATCTATTTGTGCGGTCTGGGTGGACCGAGAGGTGAGCACCCTTATCTAGTCGGTCTATAGGCGAGTCACTGATTCACACTAGTTTTCTCCATTTGATATTGTTTTATGCTATCCAATATGGCTCTTTTACGTCCCCTAACATTCCAGCTCAAGAACCTAATCATCCCTGCCATACTTAGATTTTATGTAGTAAATGATTCTCTGGTTCTGTCTAGGGACAGCGGCCTATAGATGGCACATCCTTGCTCCACAGTAATGGTTCTAACTTCTTACATCTTTCTCTCCTGACCTCAAATCTCATGGTTGCAATTCCTGCAATGTAGAGTACAACACCCCTCAAACCTTTTGCCTCTATAAAGGCAGTTTTAAAGCTCTGGCCTCCACTAGAACACCTTAGTTACAGGTCTGTGGGACAAAATAGTACCTGCTGCCAAGGTCGACCGCTTTTGGTTAGTTAAACCACCCAATCACAGGGTGGTGCTGCTAAAGCAAATGACTGTATAACCGTTTAACTCCATGCTTATATATACTCAAACAAAGCACGTCCTAGCCCTCTGCACCTCTTTCCATCAGTTGGTATTGTAGACTGTAATTTTATAACCTTTATGCTGTGATATTCATCTCTTTGTCTTTCATACTGTACCATGCACATTATCTAGTCATTCTCATGTACGTGTACTCCATTCATTCATTAGCAGTAGACACCATGGGAGCCGCAACAGAGTAGGGGGAGCAAGTATGCAGGTTTCTCGTCATGCAACATTTAATTATGTTGCACTGTGGCCACAACATGACAGTCACAAAAAAAAAAAAATTCCATCCAAGCTGGCTTTTTGTGTGACACCATTGACTATAATTACAAAAGAAAAAAAAATTGTGTGACATAAATGGCACTGTGTAGCCCTAGCCCAAAGGTACAGCCACATGGTGTGGATTTGTGACATGCTTCAGGTTGAGAATTCACACTGCAGGTCAATCAGGTTCTCTGTTATTACATAATCTTACAGCAATCCATTTTCATAGTATCCTTTAATAATGGCTGGTAACAATGTGCTGAACTGTATGTATAGAAGGGGGTGCAGTGTCCATCTGAGGTAAACATCTTGAGGCCCCTCCAACTGATGACCCTATGTTCTCATGTTAAAAAAAAGGGAAATGCTGTGGACCACTTTTCCATGACTGGATGCTTGTGTATGTAATAGAGCACCAGACTGCACCTTTCTATACAGGAGAATCGAGGTATACTGATCTTTACCAGCCCAATGGATGCCTATGGATTACATTTGATGTATGTGACAAGAGTGTTCTCAGAGCAGATTACCCTGAAAACTGCAAATTCATCCTGTGTGTGCTGAATGTGGAGCTGCGTACACTAAAGCGTGTCTTGAGGATGCAAATAATTGGAGGAATTTTAGAGATATGTGTGTATGTAGAGGGGTCTTCCAGTAGCACTGTGGTATTTGCCGGCTGTCTGTAAAGTTCATCATGTAACATTTGTAAGCAGACCACCACACTGTCTTATGCAAGTGATTAGACCAATCTAGTGCCACACGGCTGCAGGCAGCAAACATCAGTGCATGGTGGAGGAGGTGAGCTGTAGGACACAACCGTAACAGTGCATGTATGTCTCTGAATAGGTCATACGTTTCCCTCAGGTCTCATGAGAAACGGGATAAAGGGAGGACAACAAATAAGAGGAGAGCCTTATGCAGCTGCATGCCTAAAGGAATGAAGCTCGTGTCGGAGTCTATAAAGCACCAATGAGCCTATTGTTTTATTTCTTCCAGATATGACCTGATAAAGGTCCAGTGGGGACAGAAATGGCATTTATAATATAATTTGCATATACTTACCTATTATACACTAGAAGCATGCATTTCTGAGAGTGTCTCTTATTGAGCGCAGTAAACTTTCTGATCATTTGCATCTAAATGTGGAGGGCAGAGATGTGCTCTGGAGAACCCTCCCACTATTTGTATATTGGGGTGAGTGTCTAATTCTTAAACATGTAAAAGGCAGTGCAATAGTCTTACTGGGTGCTATATTGCCAGATTATCTGCTCTGCTGTTCTACCAGGTAATCCCTCCCCCCACTCTAACTCTCCAAATTCTACAGCGTGTGCTGTCACACAGTTATGGACTATTATCTACAGCAATATATAAATCCAGATTACTATTTTTATTACTGCCCCCAATTACTCCACTGACAGCAGTCAATGCTGCTCTGAAAAGCACAGACTGGACTCCAGTGCGGTGCTATCATAGAGGACTTGTGTGTGTCCACATCTGTGCAGTGCAGCTTTGAGTGCTGATAGCAAAAGAACGGGGTATTGCTGCAGATAGTAGTCCTGTAGAGTGGTGACAGGGAATGTGTCATCAGAAAATGACCTATTGTTTAGGTCACATTTTTAAAGAAATTTTGATGGTTATTTTCAATTTCCCATATTAATATTTAAACAAAATAAAATCCTGTACTTTTCACAGTGGCCATTAAGCCTAATGATGGGTGCCACTTATGGGTCGCTACAGATCACATTAGTGCAGTGAATATACCATTGTAAACCTGCCTGTAATGATAAGGAGATATCACCTCTGTGTACAGATAAGGCTACTTTCACACTTGCGTTCGGTTTTGAGGCTCTCACAAGCGGCCCCGAACGCGTCTGTACTGCCCCAATGCATTGTGAGTGAATGCGGATCTGCTCAGAATGCATCAGTATGGCACCGTTTGGCCTCCGTTCTGCTCAGCAGGCGGACACCCGAACGCAGCTTGCAGCGTTCGGGTGTCTGCCTGGCCATGCAGAGCCAAATGGATCCGTCCAGACTTACAATGTAAGTCAATGGGGACGGATCCGTTTGACATTGACACAATATGGTGCCGTTTCAAACTGATCCGTCCCCCATTGACTTTCTATGTAAAGTCTGGACGGATCCGTCTGACTAACTTTTAGACTTTGCATTATATTTCATTTAAAAAAATCTGACGGATCCGTTCTGAACGGATACCATAGTTTGCATTATAGGAGCGAATCCGTCTGTGCAGTGAAAGTAGCCTAAGACAGGATTCTCCATTCACTATGGGTACTTTCACACGTCCGTTGTTTGTTTCCTGATCTGTTCCGTTTTTTGCTGAACAGATCTGGACCCATTCATTTTCAATGGGTCCTGAAAAAAAATCTGACATTGTGCTGTCCATTTTTTTTCAGGACCCATTGAAAATGAATGGGTCCAGATCTGTTCTGCAAAAAACGGAACAGATCAGGAAACAAACAACGGATGTGTGAATGGACCCTAAAGGTGATTGTCAGAGTTTATCTGTTCTTTCCTTGTACAATGACTTCTGCACAGGTCACAGAGCATGCCCAGAAAACTCTGTTCATGGGGTTCCCTCCTGACCATTGTGGCTATTGGCCCATGCGGCTGCCATAAAGCAATTTTCTTAATGCTGTTAACAGCAGCTCAGGGAAGATGGCCACCCCCATGATAATGATCAGGAAATAAAATTAAAAAATCTACAATCAGAAAATAAACACTTTTTATATATATATATATATATATATATATAATGTTTTAACTGGTATATAACATTTTTGGTTACACATTTCCTTTAAGTGACTGATAGGAGTGCATGGGGAGAGGTACCTAGAGTTTAAAGTAATCTTGTTAATTATGTGTTTGATCAGAAGCTGACGATTTACAAATGTTAGTTTACTATTATAAGCATTCCTTCTTGGTTCAACAAACAGCATTTATTCTGTAGAGAGAGTTAATAAAAGGCACTTACTAATGTACTGTGATTGTCCATATTGCTTCCTTTGCTGGCTTGATTCAGATGAAAAATTTGAAGTCGATTTGCATTATACTTTGAATACTGTACAGAGCGAGCGCTCCGTACAGTATTAGAATGTATTGGCTCCTATGAGCTGAAGTTATTACTTTGCAAAGTCTCATGAGACTTCGCATAATAGCTTTATAAATCAATTTCTACTGTAGAAAACTATTTCCCAAACTCTAGTTCGGCTCCAAGTGGTACCTTCAGCTCATAGGAGCCAATACATTCTAAGCATTCGCTCTGTACAGTATTCAAAGTATTATGCGAATCGACTTTGGATGTTTCATCCGAAGTCTATTTGCTCATCCCTAGAAACAACCCCTTTAAGTCTTACCTGTTATTAAGGAGCATACTGAATGGGACAAGTGGCCTATGTCTGTGTCTAACCTGCCACCAGGGAGCACCATATACAATAGCTGTCAGCACGAATCAACCAATGAACAGAAGCACAAGTGGCAGTTTTTCTTTCTTAGCATGGTTGGTATATTTGTTTGGGCTTCCATATAAAAAGTTGAATAGCAAATGTCTTTTACAAAAATGTTGGCTTTTATTCTTTATTTTACACAACCATGGTGACATTCTGCATGTGCCTGAATTTGGTAAAACACAAGTCCGCTTCCTGGTAGATGTCACACTAAAATGCATGGCACGAATGTTTGTCACTGCTGTGTGATCCACCATTGTAGGAAGTGCAGAGCAGTACAACTGCATGTCAGATTCTTTAACTGTGACTGAATAGCCATATTATGCAAGTGAATAAATATTTTAATGAAGAAACTGGAATTCTGGGTATGTCTGTTCAGTGTTTAAATGCGAATTATCGCTGGTGCAATAAGGGTGTATTCACACTTGCCATTCATGCAGCAATTTTTGATGCTTTTTGTTAAAAATAAAATGTTTCATTTATACAAAAAAAACGTGTTCTTGCCAGTCCATATACATGCCATACATGTTTTAAACCCATCTCCTACCCTTTCTACAGACGGAGCAGCCAGCTGTTACCATACCAGGGTGGACAAAGGTGTTCAGTACACTTGAAGAACATGAATGAGAGACTTACCCCAGCATCCATAGATAGACTGGAGGATATGTGTTTAATCAATGGGTGGTCCAACCACTGATTACAAGAAAGGGGTTCCCTGTGTCTTCCCCTAAACAGAGAGGAGCAGGTGAGCATTCAGGCTCCAGTCCCCATAGAGATGAATGGAGCAGCAGCAGCACACATGCATAACTGCTGACCCATTCACACACGGAAATACGTGACTCAAGATCGGTGTGGCCCAGCCACTGGGCCAGATAGTCAGACACGTCTCCTATACTATGAAGAGGAGAAGTGTAAAAGGTGATACAACCTTTTTAAGCATGTGTGTATGTTGAGTATACACAGTTAAAATCTGTTAATGGTGAGCTTGTTACAATGTAATCATGCTCCGACCCACTACGGTTTTCTACCAGACCCCCCCAAAAATAGTGCCAATCCCTTTAGGAATACTGAAATCCCCATGTGAATCTGCAGTGGTAATTGCTAATTAGTACACTGGTGTGCCTGTAGATAGATGGAATCAAGTCATAAACAAGTAATCGGGCAAAATAGAATAGGAGGATGTAAACTAGAGACATAGATGAAAAGATAAAAGGCAGATAAAAATCTCCCAAGGATAAAATTGTACCCAGAATATCTCAATGGGGGGGGGGGTGGGTCTGCTGGATAACCTCAAGACACCTACTGAGCCTCATACCCCCCGTCCAGAATCGCCTGTAAGATGGTGAATATTGATAAGCTCTATATCTTAAAATGAAGGAGTAATAGTCTTATACATTAATATACACTGCCCCATCCCCCCCCAAAAAAAAATTGCCACCAAAAATATTTAGTTGGACCGCCTTTAGCTTTGATTGCGGCACGCATTCGCTGTGGCATTGTTTCGATAAGCTTCTGCAATGTCATAAGATTTATTTCCATCCAGTGTTGCATAAATTTTTCACCAAGATCTTGCATTGATGATGGTAGAGTCCTCATTCTTGGAGCACATACTGTTGCTAAACCTAGACCTGACCAACTGCAGCAACCCCATATCATAGCATTGCCCCCACAGGCTTGTACAGTAGGCACTAGGCATGATGGCTGCATCACTTTATCTGCCTCTCTATTTACCCCGATTCACCCATCACTCTGGAACAGGGTAAATCTGGAGTCATCAGACCACATGACCTTCTTCCATTGCTCCAGAGTCTAATCTTTATGCTCCCTAGCAAATTAAAGCTTTTTTTTTTTTTTTTTGGTTTGCCTTACTGATTAGTGGTTTTCTTATGGCTACACAGCTGTTCAGGCACAATCCCTTGAGTTCCCTTTGCATTGTGCGTGTGGAAATGCTCTTACTTTCACTATTAAACATAGCCCTGAGTTCTACTGTTGTTTTTCTTCAATTTGAATTTCACCAAACGTTTAAGGGTCCATTCACACGTCCGTTTTTTCTTTCCTGATCTGTTCCGTTTTTTCAGGACCAGATCTGGACCCATTCATTTTCAATGGGTCCTGGAAAAAATCGGACAGCACAATGTGTGCTGTCCGTTTCCGTTGTTCCGTTCCGCATGTCCGTTTAAATATAAAACATGTCCTATTCTTGTCCTGAAAAATCGGATCCTGGTACAATACAAAGTCAATGGATCCGCAAAAAACGGATGACATTCGGATGTCATTCCGTATGTCATCCGTTTTTTGCGGATTCCGTTCCTGGAAACACATAACAAATTTTTTATTTTTATTTTTTTTTCAATTTTTTTTCAAAGAAATCCAAACAACTTTATTTGATTATTGAAATGTATACATGTTTCCGTTTTTTGCGGATCCGCAAAAAACGGATGACATACGGAAACATTTTCAGGAACAACGGATCCGCAAAAAACAGACCGTTTTTCAGGATGAAAAAAAAACAGGACGTGTGAATGGACCCTAAATGATCACCGATCACGATCATTCAGAATTTTTTCCCCGCCACATTTCTTTCTCGAATACGATGGGTCCCCACTATCCTTTCAGTTTTTAATAATGCGTTGGACAGTTCTTAACCCAATTTTAGTAGTTTCTGCAATCTCCTTAGATGTTTTCTGTGCTTGATGCATGCCAATGATTTGACACTTCTCAAACAGACTAACATCTTCTCCACGACCACGAGATGTGTCTTTCGACATGGTTGTTTAAGAAGTGAGAAGCAACTCATTGCACCAGTTGGGGTTAAATAACTTGTTGCCAGCTGAAAGATAATCGCCCATGCAGTAATTACCCAATAGGAGGCTCATAACTATTTGCTTAGTTAAATGCAGGCGGCGACTTTTCTTCTTTTTTGGACAGGCAGTGTATAAAAAAAAAAGTCTCTATAAAACAAAGGATAAAAACATTATATAGAATATTAACACACATTCATAGATAGAGATGTATCTTGGGTGGGACAGGATGTGGAGTCACATGACGTGCAACTTCCGGTTCCATGCACGATGCACTACACAGTTCCGGTTCCGTGCGTTCCACCCTGGAGCGCATCGGAAATAATTGCTGAAGTGTTCTATACCTTAAATTGAAGGAATAATAATCTTATATATTAATATATAAAAAGTATATCTATAAATTAAGGATAAAAAAATATTAACACATTCATAATAAAACACATTATTATATATATATAACAGTTAGTCTGACACTTCCGACTAGTGCGTATCACCAGTGGCGTCGCCGGGGGGGGGGGGGGGCCAGAGGGGGCCACGGCCCCCCCAACATCATGCTGGGCCCCCCCATGTGCCCCCCCAACTAAAATGCGCCCCCCCCCCCCCCTCTGCCAGCAGCATTCACTTGACTGATCCGAGTTCAGCTCAGCTCAGTCACAGTCTCTCTCTCACCTCACTTAGTTTGTGACTCATTCGATTCATTGAGTTAAAAGAGCAGTGAGTCAGAGGGTAGAACAGGTAAGGCTACTTTCACACTTGCGCTTGATCGGATCCGTTCTGAACGGATCCGATCATATTAATGCAGACGGAGGCTCCGTTCAGTACGGATCCGTCTGCATTAATAACTTAGAAAAATTTCTAAGTGCGAAAGTAGCCTGAGCGGATCCGTTCAGACTTTCAATGTAAAGTCAATGGGGGACGGATCCGCTTGAAGATTGAGCCATATGGTGACATCTTCAAGCGGATCCGTTCCCATTGACTTAGGCTACTTTCACACTAGCGTTCGTCGGTCCGCTCGTGAGCTCCGTTTGAAGGAGCTCACGAGCGGACCCGAACGCAGCCGTCCAGCCCTGATGCAGTCTGAATGGAGCGGATCCGCTCAGACTGCATCAGTCTGGCGGCGTTCAGCCTCCGCTCCGCACGGACAGGCGGACAGCTGAACGCTGCTTGCAGCGTTCGGGTGTCCGCCTGGCCGTGCGGAGGCGTGCGGATCCGTTCAGACTTACAATGTAAGTCAATGGGAACGGATCCGCTTGAAGATGTCACCAATTGACTCAATCTTCAAGCGGATCCGTCCCCCATTGACTTTACATTGAAAGTCTGAACGGATCCGCGCAGGCTACTTGCGCACTTGCGAATTTTTTTTAAGTTATTAATGCAGACGGATCCGTACTGAACGGAGCCTCCGTCTGCATTAATATGAGCGGATCCGTTCAGAACGGATCCGCCCGAACGCTAGTGTGAAAGTAGCCTTACATTGTAAGTCTGGACGGATCCGCACGCCTCCGCACGGCCAGGCGGACACCCGAACGCTGCAAGCAGCGTTCAGCTGTCCACCTGGCCGTGCGGAGCGGAGGCTGAACGCCGCCAGACTGATGCAGTCTGAGCGGATCCGCTCCATTCAGACTGCATCAGGGCTGGACGGAGGCGTTTGGGTCCGCTCGTGAGCCCCTTGAAACGGAGCTCACGAGCGGATCGACGAACGCTAGTGTGAAAGTAGCCTTACACTGAGGCTGAGGCTGCTTTTGTTGCAGCAGTGATAAGATTAAGGGATAGGAGAAGTGACAGATGACACAAGAGTTTAGATTACAGGTTGAATTAAATTAACCCTTTAGAATCAAATTGGCTTCTCAGGAGATATATATGTTAAAGGCATCTCATTCAGTAGCTATATAACTAAGGGCCCTTTCACACTTGCGTTGTCCGGATCCGGCGTGTACTCCACTTGCCGGAATTACACGCCGGATCCGGAAAAACGCAAGTGTACTGAAAGCATTTGAAGACGGATCCGTCTTCAAAATGCTTTCAGTGTTACTATGGCAGCCAGGACGCTATTAAAGTCCCGGTTGCCATAGTAGGAGCGGGGAGCGGTATACTTACAGTCCGTGCGGCTCCCGGGGCGCTCCAGAATGACGTGTACATGCGATCACGTCATCCATGCGCCTGGGGCGCCCTGACGTCACTCTGGAGCACCCCGGGAGCCGCACGGACGGTAAGCATGCTGCTCCCCGCTGCACTTTACCATGGCTGCCAGGACTTTAGCGTCCCGGCATCCATGGTAACCATTCAGAAAAAGCTAAACGTCGTATCAGGCAATGCGCCGAAACGACGTTTAGCTTAAGGCCGGATCCGGATCAATGCCTTTCAATGGGCATTAATTCCGGATCCGGCCTTGCGGCAAGTCTTCAGGATTTTTGGCCGGAGCAAAAAGTACTGCATGCTGCTGTATTTTCTCCGGCCAAAAAACGTTCCGTTCCGGAACGGAAGACATCCTGAACGGATTTCTCTCCATTCAGAATGCATTAAGATAATCCTGATCAGGATTCTTCCGGCATAGAGCCCCGACGACGGAACTCTATGCCGGATCCGGACAACGCAAGTGTGAAAGGGGCCTAAGGGTGGGTTCACATCACCTTTATGGATTGTACTGTCAGTGTCAGACTGTTGTCACTGTGGGTAACAATGCACAACAGACAACAATTCACATTGCACACCACAGTGACAGCTTCTGACTCCTGTCTGACTCCTGACTCCTCCTGTCCGGCGTCAGCCTCAGCTTCCCTTTACTATAATAAATCACTCAATACTAGTAATCAGAGTTCAGAGAGAGCTGAAGAAGACGAGCCGACTGCACTGAGTCAGCAGCGCAGCAAGTAGTGAGTGAATCGAATGTATCAAGCATCTGCGCATGCGCACCGGCACCTAGAGTCTTCGGTTCACTTGCGAGTCAGCTCAGCAGTCTGACTCACCAAGTGAACCGAAGATCCGATTCATGAATTGGTTCATTTGAATGAGCTGATTCAAATGAACCGATTCACCTAAAAGATCCGAACTTCCCATCACTAAGCGGCGGTGCAGGGGAGGGAGAGGCGTGTCCCTTCCCCTTGCTCTGATAGGCTGCAGGCACTAGACCGGCAGCCTATCAGAGGCCGGCGCAGGCGCGCGATGACGTCATCGCGCCGCCTGAGCCATACAGCGTGGGACACAGGCCAGAAGAGGCCTGCATCGCATCGCTGACACTGAGGTAAGTATAATTTTTTATTTATTTTTTTTTTACAATAGTGAGACTTGGGGGGGGGGGGGGGGACGACTTACCTAATAATGGCACATGATGGGGGGGGCTTACTTAATAATGGCACATTGGGGGGGGACTTACTTAATGATGGCACATTGGGGGGGACTTACTTAATGATGGCACATTGGGGGGGACTTACTTAATGATGGCACATTGGGGGGGACTTACTTAATAATGGCACATGATGGGGGGCCTTAATACTGGCACATGATGGGGGGACCTAATACTGGCACATGATGGGGGGCTTATTACTGGCACGTAATGTGGGTCTTATTACTGGCACGTGGAGTCATCTACGGGGGCACTAAGAAGGGGTAATTTATACTTGCAAAATTATGGGGGACATTGAGGGCATCTACTGGGGCATTTTATACTGGTACATTATGGGGGCACTAGGAGGAAGGGGGAGAGGAGCACTATGGGGCATTTACTGGGGGCACTATATAGGGGTATTTTATACTGGCACATTATGGGGGACATTAGCTCAACTGGGGGCATAAGGGGGTATTTTTTGCATTGTCACATTATAAGGAGAATTATTACTACCGGGGGGCATTATGGTGGGCTTTATTACTCCCACATGGTATGACCCCTAGTAGCAGCACCAGCCTCTCCCTGCTCTGCTATCCCTCTGCCTCTTCTCCAAATCCTTATTATGAAATCTTTCTCATTAGGATAAAACACATCATCAGCTCCGCAGAGCCCCCGGCCAAAGTGTGGAAGTGGCGTCCGAGATCCCCAAGGGCCAAGTCAAGTAACTGTAAGTCTTCATGTCAAATATGTTTGTTATACACATATAGCCTACACTGTGCCCCACAATATACAGTATACCGCCACGCTGTGCCCCACAATATACAGTATACCGCCACGCTGTGCCCCACAATATACAGTATACCTCTACACTGTGGAGTCTGTTCTATAAGCACCCTTGTTCTGTGGCGGTGGACAGAAAATAATCTGGAAGTGCCCCTCCCGAGACCAGGCTCTGGATCCGCCACTGGTCTGGACCGCTCCCAGGAGTGTACATTTCTTCTAAACTGTAATCCGTATCCTCTGGCCTGCAGAAATCATCACTCGCTCGATAAGAACTAACAGGCAGTACCTGTAGGCTGTAGCCTGGCCCTGTTTCCGAAGCTAGCCGAGTGGTGTAAGGTTAAGGTACTAGTAGAGATGAGCGGCCGCTTAATCCTGATTTATAGTCAAAGTTACTGCAGGATATGGATTACGGTTTAGAAATGTCAAATGTACACTCCTGTGAGTGGCGCGGAGGGGGATCTGTGGATGACACTGTTATAGGGAGGGGGATCTGTGGATGACACTGTTATGGAGGGGGAAATGGGGATGACACTGTCATGGGGTGGATCTGTGGATGATACATATAGCATAAGATGCTATACATTACACGGTATGTGGCATCCACAGATCCCCCCCATAGCAGTGTCATCCACAGACAGCTGGACTTTTCTTCCCTGTTGCGGTTTTAGGTATTGGGTAAAGTATCGCAGCATTTCTAAGTGTACTTGTGTAAATGTATTGTTGTTATAGCTGCCCCCCCCTACTTTTGTCCTGGCCCCCAGTGTGCCCCCCCAAAATTTGAAAGCTAGAGACGCCACTGCGTATCACCCTGGAACGCACTAGGACTAATATCCTATATCCTCTCCCACAAATAAATATCTTTCAGTATCAAAATAAAACACGTTATTACATATATAACTGTTAAGGCTCATGCACACGAATCTATTTTCTTTCAATGGGTCCGCAAAAAAAAAAACAGAAGTTACTCCGTGTGCATTTTGTTTCCGTATTTCTTTTCCGCAAAAAAATACAACATGTCCTATTATTGTCCGCATTACGGACAGGGATCGTACTGTTCCGTTCCACAAAATACGGAATGCACACAGATGTCATCCATATTTTTTGCGGACCACAATGTACAAACGGTTGTGTGCATGAGCCCTTAGTTTGAGACTTCCGACTAGTGCGTATCACCCTGGAACGCACTAGGACTAATATCCTATATCCTCTCCCACAAATAAATATCTTAAAGTTTGAGTATCAAAATACATAATAGCATTTATTTGGACACCTATAAAATAGAATAAACACCAAAAAGGGATAAAAAAAAATTAAAAATAAATTCAGATGGAATATCCGAAGTCGTTAATAATTCACATATTCATTCAAGAGATTCATTGAGTCCAAAAGGTGTGAGGATATTGAGCCGATAAATCCAAAACATCTTTTTGCGACAAAGTTGTTGGTAGGACAAAGGGACACATTCCAGGGGAGTCGTCTTTAGGAAAGTAGGGTCTCCATTGTGTGATAAAATGGCGAGACACACTGTGGGTCACCACTTTTCTTCTTATGTTCAACCGATTCTTACTCATTCGTTCTCGGGGAGTCTGTTGCAAGCGTTTTTATTTTTAAACTGTCTTTTTGGTTTTCATTTAGGACTCGAAAGTAGAAGCCCCCATATTGAAAGTTTTTATAATATGGGATATCTTATATATATATATTTTCCCCAATAAGTCTGCCTATAATGATTTTATCCTTATTTTATAGATACTTTTTTATATATTAATATATAAGACTATTACTCCTTCATTTTAAGATATAGAGCTTCTCAGTAATTACCTTCGATGTGTTCCAGGGTGGAACGCCCGGAGCCGGAAGTGCGTAGCTCAGCGAGCGTGGGGTCGGAAGTTGCACATCATGCGATTCTACATCCAACCCCCCCACCCTCCCACCCCCGCAAGAGACATGCATTTTCTGGCGGCAGACTTGGTCTATAAATATATTTTTCTTGCTCTTTCACCTATTGGTCTTTCCACCATCGGTACTCAATCTCCACTGGCACCTCTGGTTTTTCTCATCTTCAGAGAAATTACTCCCTAAGATTTGATTAACCCTTATATTTTTTTTTTTACTTTTTTTCTGCATATCCTGTATGTTAAACAACCAGGAGGTTTATCATTGCCTTCAGTTCGGATCAGTATTTACTATAGGGTGGCTCTGTGCAGAAAAAGTCAAAATTTTGAATAACCCTCATTCACAAGTCAGTATTTGGTCAGTGATTTCCATCAGTGATTAGAGCCGCACCTGGTTTAGGCTCACAAACACAGAACAGGTGCAGACCTTTCCCTTATACCCTAGGTCTGTGGAGGCTCCAATGCTGGTTTTAACAGGCTTTCAAGCTTCATTTAAAGGGAGTCTGTCACCTCCATATGGCAATAGACAGTGCTTACATGGCTCTGTAGCACACTTATACAGGATTGTAATGGTACCTTTGTCTTTGTCTCTAGACTTGCACCAGCAGGAAAAACGGAGTTTAATTCATATGCAAATGAGCACTCGCAAGGGCCCAGGGAGGAGTTCAGTGTGTAGGAGCCCAGGCTGCTCTGCCTTCTTTTCACTTTACTCCTCCCCAGTCTCTGCCTTTGCCCGCCCTCCAAGTCTCTTGCCTCATCGATGGGTCCGGACTTGAGGGCGGGCAAAGGCAGAGGCTGGGGAGGAGTAAAGTGAAAAGAAGGCAGAGCAGCCTGGGCTCCTACACACTGAACTCCTCCCTGGGCACTTGCGAGTGCTCATTTGCATATGAATTAAACTCCGGTTTTCCTGCTGGTGCAAGTCTAAAGAAAAGAACAAAGTTACCGTTACAGTCCTGTATAGGTGTGCTACAGAGCCATGTAAGCACTGTATATGGCCATATGGAGGTGACAGACTCCCTTTAAAAATCTTGCCAATTTGCAGTAAAACTCAATGTCTGCATGGGTTTCAAACATTTTGTTTGGCCTTACCCCTTATATTATGTTCAGAGGTTGCAGATGAGCTGTGTATTTTTTGTGCACTCAGCCTTCCCTTTCAAAGGCTGAAGAGAACGTATAGCACCCGCACTGAATCCTAACCCATTCATTTCAATGGGTCTGTGTACATGAGCGTGTTTTTTTTTTTTCACGCATCAGTTCTGTGTTGCGAGATAAACGCAGTATGTTCTATATTCTGCGTTTTTCACTCAGCCCCGCCCCTATAGAAGTGAATGGGGCTTCAGTGAAAAACACATTGCATCCGCAAGCAAGTCCAGATACAATGCGTTTTTCACTGATCATTCCCAAGAGATGTTGTTTGAAAACCTTCAGTTTTTTTATCACGCATGTGAAAAACGCATCAAAACGCATTGCACCTGCGCGGAAAGAACTAAACGCAATTGCAGACAAAACTGACTGAACTTGCTTGCAAAATGGTGCGAGTATCACTGAACGCATTCGACGCCGATCGGTCACGCTCGTGTAAAAGAGGCCTAAGACCACTGCTGATAATCCATGTGGTCCTCCTGCGTTAGGAAACAAGTGTTTTCAGGTGCTTGTGAAGTTGCACAGTCAATGAAAACTCTAATTTTTGCGAGGTCGAATCTCTGTCACCATTTCAATTGCAAAAAGGAAAAAAAAATATTACTATAAATATATTAGATCGTGATTTTTTTTTTTTCTTTTCCCCCCTGCCCACAGCATCCCTGTACTGAATTTATAGTACACCACATGTATGGAGTTGTCAAAACCCAGCCTCACAAAAATAATGTGAAGAATTGTGAGCATTCTGGTTATGTTCATTTCCATACAGATACTGGTTTAAAAAAAAAAACATAAAATGAAAATATTCCATGTGTGTTTGTGTTTTCTACCACTTTTCTAATTAGGAAGGTGCTGGTGCACAACCTTCTCTTACTGGCACACTACATGCCCTCCACCCCACTTATCTTCAGTTTCTGGCTGCCCATGGTTACATTTCTTTTCCTACATATTGTAGGTATAATGTGTCACATCAAATAATCCAACCAAAATTTTAAATAAGCAAGTCAGCCAAGATCTAGAATATATTAGGTATTTATAAGAAATATTTAACATCTTGAAACCTTTTTCTTTAATAAAGCTTCTGTTTCTAGAAGGATTTTTCTCTTTGTTTCTTCACTCAACCACATCGTACCATGGGGTGCCCCGCATTCTATACAGTGATGAGTAGAACCATCTTCACTGTCTGTGTGCACCTTTTTCAACAAAACGGTGGGGTAATTCACTTGGATCCCAAGTTTGTGTGCGGTCCAGTCTATTGAAATGCTACCTTTTGTTTGAGACAAAGGTTTTCGGTTTTGTACAGGCAGAAGGTGCTATAAAAGCAAGAATATATGAGATTACACAAACGGCAGAAAACATTTTGTATAATACAACGATACCATATGGCTCACCAACACCTGCGTTGGAGGCTTAGTTTGCTTGAGATAATTAATTGGCTGCAGTGGTCAGGTGTTGTCAACGTGACATCAGTGCTGCAGCCAGCAGGCACTTTTATTTCAGGCATGCCCTGAATGTTGTCCCGTTTCTTCTTGAAACCAGACAACCCCTATAACCCTCATTGAGCCTACTGAATATATAAATCTCCTCTCAGGAAGGTTTCTGCACTACACCTCTTAAGGGTATAAGATCTCCAATTCAAAAAAGGACAAGGGAAGCAAAGAAACCTATACTTAAACCAACATTGCTAAAAGACCATGGTACTTTCATACATTTACTTAAAATTTTAACAACTGTTAAACACCTTTGCTCAGCAGAGAAATAGGTCAGTTCCTAACTTTTTTTGTTTGTTTCTAAATGCAGACCTGCCATTCTGGTGATGAGCAGATACTACCAGGGAATTTGCAAATGGCGACACATTGCCGTGGCAGGGTAAAGTGATAGGTGATCATGTAATACATACTCAGGCTATGCCCTCCAGAACTGGAACCACTCAGTGGAACAGCCATCTGACCTGACATATAGGGGGATCCTGAACATTACCTGATTGTGGGAATACAATCAAAGGTGTGTGCTACTCTTTGCAACAGTCTGAGTGTGAAGTGTTGCAGATTTCCCCAGAAAGTGTGAATTTATTCCTTGGGGTGATAACCTTTATCATGCACCTTTTCTCACCTCAGAACTCACATATCCTTAATGAGCCCTTCAACATTTAGGAAACAAGATCGCAAACTCCAGTAGTGAAGATCACACAAGCACACAATTTATTCACTTACTTGTTTAAAAATAACATCACATATCAAAAAAAAAATCCTGACTTCCATTCAGGGACCGTCCAACTGGAGTTTCACAAATGCTTCTTCTGAGGTTTCATAGTCCTTTCCAGGTGCACATTTAAATACCCAATACTCCAACCCATAATTATATATACGATGAAATCCATAACAAAAATTCTATACATACATTACAATTAATACACAATAAAAAAACACATCTCATAAAATAGAACTTTTATATAGTTAATAATCCATTCAAATCACCCCCATTTTACAGACCTCCGATCACGTGATAAATATATTAAACAAGTGGCGACAGAGGGCAAGTTCACAACTGTAGTTTTGGTTTGTATCCGATCTGCATTTTTTTGCGGATCGGATGCGGACCCATTCATTGCAATGCGGCCACAAAGGATGCGCACAGCACACCCTATGCCGGTGAACCTTTTAGAGACCGTGTGGCCAAACTGCGACCCAAAACCCACTTATTTATCGCAAAGTGCCAACACGCCAATTTAACCTGAATACTACAGTCCAATATAGTATATCTTCCATGTACTTTATCATTTAGCCATAATAGCCTGCATACATTCAATGCCTGTGCTGTTCATAGTGCGC
This sequence comes from Bufo gargarizans, assembly GCF_014858855.1. NCBI lineage: Eukaryota > Metazoa > Chordata > Amphibia > Anura > Bufonidae > Bufo > Bufo gargarizans. Next base: position 278,026,155 of record NC_058084.1, on the reverse strand, counting down.
CCTGCACTGATGAATGGCAGGAAAGCTCTAAGGCATATTGATACAACTTAGACTTTTCCAGGGTGCGGGTGCCCACAAAGAGGGCTCAGAGTGCCGCCTCTGGCACCTTTTCCATAGGTTCGTCACCACTGCCCTATGCTGTCCGCATCCGTATGTCTGTGGTCCTGAAAGAGCCATCTGATAATATTCTGATTGGACTGGAGACCCACAATATGTTATTGCATAAAAAAAATAAAAAAATAAAAGTTTGTCAGAGGGTCCAAAATTTCAGGGAAATGAATAGATGCAGAAAAGATAGCAGCTGACATTAACCAGCAGCAATGGATGTATTCTCTGGGTACTTTACATCCAAAGTGATAACATGTTGATTTTGAATTTGAAATCATGTTTAAAGTAGCAAGGTCCCCTTTAAGTTAAGGTTGAGGTTTGTAGAAGTATATTATATGTTATTGTATTTTCTGTCTGATTGGTTCAATAGCTAACGTGATGCTGGGGATCCCTGAATGCATAATACACTGAGAAGGCTTTTTATTATTTATTGGTTAAGATACATATTGTGATCGGAGGTCTGTGAAATGCAGGGAATTTGAAAGTATATAGCTATAAGAAAATATCAATGGCAATATTTTATATAGATGTGTTCTAAGTATTCATTATAATTTATGCATATGTAAAGAATAATATATATATATTGTTTAATTATGGCATGTGTATGGTAAGGATATTATTTAAGTTCTGATTGGTTCTGTCCCTTTCATTATTACCATTCCGTGTAATGATGTGCCTTGTAATTAGTACCCATCCCCCATTGTGCTGATAAGACCCACATTCCTGAGTGATCTCAGATATGCGTGCTGCACACTGGAGGAGAGGCCAAAATGTTTAAACTCTGTGACATACATTCACTCAGGGCATTCCGCTAAAGACTTCAATCTAGGTAGGATGTAAGTATTGATTCGCCGCATCTTTTCTACACCTTGGGGTGTAGTCCATGTGCTACAACATGGCGACAGGTGACACCCTATGTTGCATATTTAGGCTAGTGATGTTTATTTTCTATTTATTATTCCCTATGTGCTTTGTTTGTTTTATCATATATTTAATAACACTTAGTGAACATTTTTATTCATTTAGCCTGCGTAAGCTTATTTATTCTCAAATCTTTAGAATTCACGTTACAGGATGGAGTACATTGTATTTAAAAGTGCTCCCGAAATGGACTCTGAAGCCCCAGAAGAAACATTCAAGAAACCAGAGTTGGGCAGTTCGAGTGTGAGCCAGGACTTTTTAATTAGGCTACTTTCACACTAGCGTTTTTACTGGATCGGTCAGGGTCCAGCAAAAATGCTTCAGTTTCTGATAATACAACCATCTGCATCTGTTATGAACGGGTCCGGTTCTATTGTCTTTAACATTGCTAAGACGGATCCGTCATGAACTCAATTGAAAGTCAATGGAGGACAGATCTGTTTTCTATTGTGTCAGATAAAATGAATCCGTCCCCATTGACTTGCATTGTGGGCCATGCCGGATCAGTCTTGCTCCGCATTCCAGGACGGAAAGCAAACTACAACATATTGCGGTTTGCTCTCCGGTATGGGAACGCAACTAAACAGAACGGAATGCATTTTGGGGCATTCTGTTCATATCAGTTTTGTCCCCATTGACAATGAATGGGGACAAAACTGAAGTGTTTTTTTTTCCAGTATGGAGCCCCTATGAATGATCTCAATACCGGAAAACTAAAACGCTAGTGTGAAAGTAGCCTTATATGTGCCGATTTCATTTTAATCAAGTTAGTGAATAAGTTGTGTGCTTGCGATCAGTATTGCTGTGGATCATGACTGCTGGAGTTTGCGATCTTGTTTCCTGAATATGTAAGAAGAGCAATACTGATGGCGTGTTTAGAACTTTCCCAAAATCGCATCTTGTTTTTGCTGTATATCAAGCGGATATGTTTGTAAAAACAAACAAAAATGTATTACTTGACATACCCATAGACTACTATTAGGCAAACGTATTTTAAAAGTGCATACTCAGTTTGTCATAGTTTACGTTTATGTTTTTTTGCAGTAGCATACCACGCTTTTCTGTCCAACAAATAAAAAAATAAAAATAGATAGGAAGGTATACTTTTTTCTTTTTTAAATTGCAGTGAATTACTACTACGGAGGGGGCACAATGGGCATTATTACTATGAATGGGGCACAATGGGCATTATACTGTGAAGGGAGCACAATGGACATTACTATTATAAAGGTGGCACAATGGGCATTATTCCTATGAAGGGGGCTCAGAGGGCATTACTACTATGAAGGGGGAACAATGGGCATTACTACTGTGTAGGGGGCACAGAGAGCATTACTCCTGTGAAGTGGGTGGGCATAACTTATGGGGCACTGAGTGGGCATTACTACTGTGCAGGAGCACAGTAAGGGCATTACAACCATGAAGGGAGCACAGTAAGGGCATTACAACCATGAAGGGGGCACCGAAAGGGCATTACAACCATGAAGGGGGCACCGAAAGGGCATTACAACCATGAAGGGGGCACCGAAAGGGCATTACAACCATGAAGGGGGCACCGAAAGGGCATTACAACCATGAAGGGGGCACCAAAAGGGCCTTACAACCATGAAGGGGGCACCAAAAGGGCATTACAACCATGAAGGGGGCACCAAAAGGGCATTACAACTGTGAAAGGGGCACAGAGAGGGCATAACTACTGTGAGGGAGGCACAAACAGGGCATTACAACTGTCCTTAAAAAAAAAATACTAATATATATATATAAACATGAGGGCATAAGAAGACCCCTTCTCCAGGACTGAGCCAATGCGTCCACAGCTTTCGGATGATCCTTCAGGGAAAGCGAAAAGAACCCCCCCCCCCCCCACCACCACCTTTCTGTTTGACCTGGTGGTAAAGAGGTCTCTCCAGGACACCCTACAGGGAGTGCAGAATTATTAGGCAAGTTGTATTTTTGAGGATTAATTTTATTATTGAACAACAACCATGTTCTCAATGAACCCAAAAAACTCAATATCAAAGCTGAATATTTTTGGGAGTAGTTTTTAGTTTGTTTTTAGTTTTAGCTATTTTAGGGGGATATCTGTGTGTGCAGGTGACTATTACTGTGCATAATTATTAGGCAACTTAACAAAAAACAAATATATACCCATTTCAATTATTTATTTTTACCAGTGAAACCAATATAACATCTCAACATTCACAAATATACATTTCTGACATTCAAAAACAAAACAAAAACAAATCAGTGACCAATATAGCCACCTTTCTTTGCAAGGACACTCAAAAGCCTGCCATCCATGGATTCTGTCAGTGTTTTGATCTGTTCACCGTCAACATTGCGTGCAGCAGCAACCACAGCCTCCCAGACACTGTTCAGAGAGGTGTACTGTTTTCCCTCCTTGTAAATCTCACATTTGATGATGGACCACAGGTTCTCAATGGGGTTCAGATCAGGTGAACAAGGAGGCCATGTCATTAGTTTTTCTTCTTTTATACCCTTTCTTGCCAGCCACGCTGTGGAGTACTTGGACGCGTGTGATGGAGCATTGTTCTGCATGAAAATCATGTTTTTCTTGAAGGATGCAGACTTCTTCCTGTACCACTGCTTGAAGAAGGTGTCTTCCAGAAACTGGCAGTAGGACAGAGTTGAGCTTGACTCCATCCTCAACCCGAAAAGGCCCCACAAGCTCATCTTTGATGATACCAGCCCAAACCAGTACTCCACCTCCACCTTGCTGGCGTATGAGTCGGACTGGAGCTCTCTGCCCTTTACCAATCCAGCCACGGGCCCATCCATCTGGCCCATCAAGACTCACTCTCATTTCATCAGTCCATAAAACCTTAGAAAAATCAGTCTTGAGATATTTCTTGGCCCAGTCTTGACGTTTCAGCTTGTGTGTCTTGTTCAGTGGTGGTCGTCTTTCAGCCTTTCTTACCTTGGCCATGTCTCTGAGTATTGCACACCTTGTGCTTTTGGGCACTCCAGTGATGTTGCAGCTCTGAAATATGGCCAAACTGGTGGCAAGTGGCATCTTGGCAGCTGCACGCTTGACTTTTCTCAGTTCATGGGCAGTTATTTTGCGCCTTGGTTTTTCCACACGCTTCTTGCGACCCTGTTGACTATTTTGAATGAAACGCTTGATTGTTCGATGATCATGCTTCAGAAGCTTTGCAATTTTAAGAGTGCTGCATCCCTCTGCAAGATATCTCACTATTTTTGACTTTTCTGAGCCTGTCAAGTCCTTCTTTTGACCCATTTTGCCAAAGGAAAGGATAATATGCACACCTGATATAGGGTGTTGATGTCATTAGACCACACCCCTTCTCATTACAGAGATGCACATCACCTAATATGCTTAATTGGTAGTAGGCTTTCGAGCCTATACAGCTTGGAGTAAGACAACATGCATAAAGAGGATGATGTGGTCAAAATACTCATTTGCCTAATAATTCTGCACTCCCTGTATAAGGCAGAAATTTTGTTGAAAACCCCCTGGTCTAGGGACCATTCGCCCTGGCATAGATGATAATGGCTGAGGAAATCTGCTTTCACATTGTCTACCCCCTTTAGATGTACAGCAGAAAGATCTGAGAGAATCTTCCGACAAGATAGAAAATTTGGTGGCTGAGGGCCATCAGACTCCGAGCCCTGGTACCTCCCCGGCTGTTGATATAGGCTACTGCTGTCATATTGTCTGGATAGATCCTGACGTTTCTGCCCCTGATGATCGAAAGACTCTGAGTCAATGCTAACCAGATAGCATTCAGCTCTTTGAAATTTGAGACTTGGGCCGGGAACTGAAGTCCCAGGTCTCCTGCAGCAGAAAAGACTCCACATGGGCTTCCCAACCTTAAAGGCTGGCATCTGTGGTCAAGTAAAAGACTGCATCTCTGTGCCATGGAACTCTTCTCTTTAAATTTTGTAGATTCATCCACCACTCCAAAGAAATCAGCGTCTGTGGGTGATAGATAAAAACTCTGCATCCAGAGAGAGAATACATCTGCCCCAAACCTCCTGAAGCTGTAGTGGCCTTGAGTGATACTGGGCCCATTCTACCCCTGTAATGGCAACTGTCATGAGACCCAGCACGGACATGGCCTCCCTCAAAGAAACTGACTGATGAAAGAGAAGGTTATGAATTCTTGATTTTATCAGCAGAACTTTGTGTAGGGGCAACAGATACCTCTGAGATCTGGAATCTAGGATCATCCTTAAAAAAAAAATAAAAAAAAAGGACTTCTGACTTGGACGCAAACTGGAGTTTTCCATGTTAATATCCCATCCTAGCTTGTCCAGAACTTCCCTCAACCAGGTGATCTGTTCTTCTAGGATCTGACCGGGCAAGAAGAAGAAAGTCGTCTAGATAGGGAATGATGACGAGGTCATTTTCTCTCATTTCAAGTTTATTATTGACAAGAAATAGGGTCGAGTAAAAACCTCCCGTCACCTCCTGCCTTGGAACTTCCACCAATAATCTTTTTTTTCTAACAGGGAAAAAAACTCTGAAATGATGGCTGCCTGTTGTGGGGGGTCTGAACGATAATCTGTTATCACAAATCTTCCCGCAGCTTTTGAAACTTTATGTTTAAGCCCTCCCTTATAACCAAATTTATCCATGGGCTGTTGGAGATTTTTTGCCACTGACTTGAAAAGCGAGACAGACGCCCGCTGTCATTGGGGCTGTTTCTTTGAGGCATCTGACCCGGAAAAAAGAAACCCTTTTGACTTCTTAGCTGCTCCCGCAACTGTCTAGATCTCTTTTTTCCCCCTGAAACCTTCTCTATTAAACCTGGGATGGAAGGATTTTTTTTTAGGGGGCTGCTGGATGGTGGAAGGAAAGCCCTTTTTTCTATCAGTGGAGGCCTTTTCAAGTAGATCATCAAGGACCAGGCCAAATAAGTAAACACCTTGACACGGAATGGCGCAAAGCTTAGCTTTAGAGATAGCATCCCCATTCCAGCTTTTTAACCAGATAGCTCTACGAACAGAATTGGATAAAGCAGAAGCTCTGGCAGATAACCTTAAAGAGTCCACCGAAGCATCGGCAAGGAAATCAAGAGCATTATAAAAAGTAGGAAACAAGGATAACTGCTCCCTAGGGGTAGCCCCTTTAATGTGATCCTCCAGCTCCCTCATCCATGTCTTTAAGGATCTAGCCACCAAAGTGGCGGCGATTGCTGGTTTAAAGGCCCCCGCCGAGGCTTCCCAATTCTTTTTAAAATAAATGTCAGCCCTTCTATCCATTTGGTCTTTAACCCCTTAAGGACCCATGACGTACCGGTACGTCACGGGTTTAAACCATTTTTTGTCACCTTACATCACAAAAAGTCACATGCACCCCAATATAGTGCCAATAAAACAGTCATCTCATCCTGGAAAAATCATACCCTACCCAAGGTAATCGCCCAAAAACTGAAAATATTATGTCTCTCAGACTATGGAAACACTAAAACATATTTTTTATATTTTTTTTGCTTCAAAAATGAAATCATTGTGTAAAACTTACATAATAGAAAAAAAAAAAAAAAGGATACATATTAGGTATCGCCGCATCCGTGACAACCTGGTCTATAAAAATATCACATGATCTAACCTGTCAGATGAATGTTGTAAACAACAAAAAATAAAAACTGTGCCAAAACAGCGATTTCTTGTTATCTTGCCTCACAAAAAGTGCAATATAGAGAAACCAAAAATCATATGTACCCTAAACTAGTACCAACAATACTGCCACCCTATCCCGTAGTTTCTAAAATAGGGCCACTTTTTTGGAGTTTCTACTGGGTGCATCAGGGGGGCTTCAAATGGGACATGGTGTATGGTGTAAAAAAAAAAAAAAGTCTAGCAAAATCGGCCTTCCAAAAACCGTATGGCATTCCTTTCCTTCTGCGCCCTGCCGCATGCCCGTACAGCTGTTTTACGACCACATATGGGGTGTTTCTGTAAACGACAGAATCAGGGCCATAAATATTGAGTTTGGTTTGGCTGTTAACCCGTGCTTTGTAACCAGAGAAAAATTATTAAAAATGGAAAATCTGCCAAAAAAAGTGAAATTTTGAAATTGTATCCATTAACAAAGTTTGTAAAATCAGTTTGTTTTGAATACCTTGAGGGGTGTAGTTTATAGAATGGGGTCATTTTTGGGTGGTATCCATTATGTAAGCCTCGCAAAGTGACTTCAGACCTGAACTGGTCCCCAAAAATTGGGTTTTTGAAAATTTCAGAAAAATTTTAAAATTTGCTTCTAAACTTGTAAGCCTTGTAACATCCCCAAAAAATAAAATATCATTCCCAAAATGATCCAAACATGAAGTAGACATATGGGGAATGTAAAGTGATAACTATTTTTGGAGGTATTACTATGTATTATAAAAGTAGAGAAATTGAAACTTGGAAATTTGCAATTTTTTTACAAATTTTTGGTAAATTTGGTATTTTTTTTATAAATAAAAATGATAATTTTTTTTACTTAATTTTACCAGTGTCATGAAGTACAATATGTGACGAAAAAACAATCTCAGAATGGCCTGGATAAGTCAAAGCGTTTTAAAGTTATCAGCACTTAAAGTGACACTGGTCAGATTTGCAAAAAATGGCCTGGTCCTTAAGGTGAAATAAGGCTGAGTCCTTAAGGGGTTAAAAGAACCCATATCCTCAAAAGGAAGCGCAGCTTTTTTAGATATCGTAGCTACCGGGGCATCCAGTTTTGGGGCCCTGTTCCAAGAGGCAGACACTTCCTCGTCAAAGGGGTATTTACGTCTAACAGAGGAAGGAATAAAAAACTTTCTATCAGTCTTTTCTATTCTTTTGCAATGACTGCCTGTATATTTCTATGCACGGCCCAGACCCTCAAACAGAGTCCTGAACAGACTGTGGCGGCTTTTGGTCATCTAGGCCCATAGTAGCTCTTACTACTTTGACTAGGGAATTAATGTTCTCTGCATGAAAGAGCGGCTTCCCTGTGGCTTTGTCAGAGGACTCATTCGATGAAAGCCATTCTCTCTCTTCTTCCAATCCAGAAAGTCCATCACTGTCAAGCACAATACAATACAATACTGTCAATACAGCACAACCATTTGTCCTTAGATCTGGAGACCTCCTTAGATACCTAAACACAGAAGATGACCCCTATGAGTAATTAGCATCAGGAATATTGGGGTATCACGCCTCTTACCCAACCGTGGTACCGGCGTATCATTGGTGGTTTCTGCGTGCTGAGACTGCTCGATGTCCAAGTCGCTGTATTAGCTAGATGGAGGAACTGCCAGCTGGCTGGGCTTTTCTCTTCCAGGAGCACATACCGGCTACCCCCCACTTCCGGTCTTACAGCGTTCGCTTCCTCCTAATGTCGCAACCTGGAAGTACCTCCCATGTGCGCCGACAGCCGGACATGCAATCACGTCCGCAGACGTCCCGTAAGGCAGAAGCCCTCATTGACCGAGAAGGAGATGGAGTTGGGAGGAGAGAGAAAGAGGCCCAGACTCTGCAGCGGCTCCTAAAGGAGGCTTATGCCGCCGGGTAAAGCCCTCCCAATACTATGAAAACAGTCGGGGAGTCTGCAGCTCCTTTCCATTTTCTTTAGCGGTTTCCAATTCCCTCCTGTCCCTTAGGACCACAAATAGAACTGGAAGTAGAGGGGATGGACCCTCTTTTAAAGCTGTTCTGGTTCCTGTTTTCTGTCCTGAGGAGGAGGCTGTCTCTCCAAGGGTGCTGTCATAGGCAAGGGGGAAATAAAGAATTCAAAAGCATAGTACACTACTCCTTTCCATCCTGCAGAGTCTAACAAAACAATGTATAGGTTAACACATAAAAAAGAACTCTGTGGTGACAGATGCCACTGTATGACATTTGTCAGAGGCATCTGGTTAACATACACATTTTTTGTATACATTAAACGTAAGACAAAAGCTTGATGTGAACCCAGCCTAAGAGATGCAGAACTTGTATGCAGCGAGCCACCATGAACATTTGGAAAAACAAGAAAGTGAAAATAAAAAGAACCCATATCCTTTTTACTTCTATTTGTTAAGGCCCCATTACACTGGACAATTTTGCAGGCGATTTCCCAGCAAGCGGCTGCTTGTCAGTGAAGGAGGCCACTGCATTTACACATATACCGACTTCTTGTTTGCCGGCAGCAGAGGCTCTTTACACAGCACACTCTGCTGTCACCAAATGACAATTTAGGTAGCTGCACAAACGATCCATCCATTTTGCTCATTCATCAGGTAATTGGTGGCACCTGTATACCAACAAATAATTGCCAACGAGCCTTCCTATGAACACTTGTTAGTGATTATCTGGTGTATTCTCAGCCTGTGTAAAGGGACCTTTAAAGAGGTGTACCAAGATTACAAATTATCCCCTATCCACAGCATAGAGGATAAGCATCTAGTCAGCTGGGGTCCAACTACTGGGGCCCCCCAAGGAATCATGAGAGCTCCCTGTATGAATGGAGTGGCAGAAATGCTTGACCACTGCTCCATTCATACAAGGACGACACAGGACCACACTGATCAGACACTTTGCACAACCCATTTAAGTATAAGGAAGACTTATATTGTACTATAATAACCAGAGACCAACAAAGCATTTTCTTATTTCTACATGTGAAATCAACTTTCCTCAAAATACATTACACTGGGAAAGTAAATCTCATGACATAAAACCATCAGGCTTCCTCACCTTTACATTTGTGGGTAAGTGACTGTAAACCTAAACACATGGGCATTTGTACAACTCAGAATATCAGGTGACTGCTGAGGTGTGCTATCCATGGGTTTAATACTGCATGACGTTTAAAGGTTTTAATTAAATTGAAACCTGCCCAGTCCAATTGAGTACTTACATTGATGAGCTCCTGCTGGCCGTGTATTACTAGCGCTGCTCTCAAATGAAGAATGAAAATTGTGAATGGTTTCCTGTAGAATCTGTCTTTCTCTGCCCTTAGGGAGAAATAAAATGGTCAAAGGAGTCAATGTCACATATACCGTGAAAGGTTTTAGGAATGGCAGCTTTACTAGGTCAGTCCACTTACAAATAGGGTAGCAACAACGTTTTTACCCACTAACTGGCCCCTTAAATGCCAAAGGTAAGCGGAAATCTAGTGCACACAGGAGAAGATTTACTGATCAAAATGTGCCAGACTTAAATTTAAAATTAAAAGTAAAATTTGTGCAAAAACTGGAATACATGCCTTGCCACACTGATCAAAGGAAATCTATCACCGGTGTTTTACTGCCCTAACTAAGGGCAGCATAAACTAGTGACAGATCCCTTTAGTAAAACAGAGGGTAACCTTCTTTAACTGACCCAGCCATTGTGATGATTTACAAAGTTGCTTTATTTTCTTTTTAAAATGCATTGCATCTTGAAAAATTGTCAGCGAGTACAGATATTCCCCTTCACAATACAAATTTACAAGTAATTTTATAAGCCATGGCTCCTATCAGTGCATGGATATTTGGAGAAGCAGTCCAACATATGTAAAGAAAGGAAAATCCAGCACTGGGTCGAAGTCTTCAAAAATATCTTCAAATGTATTACTGATTCAATAAAATCCACAATAATGGACCCCAGCAATCAGTCTTCGTATTTCAGACTAGCCACAGCCCTTACCAGGTCACTACCTCTTCACAGAAAGTGGAAAAAACAAAGATATAAATGTACAAATTACAGGTTTTACTGTATTTTCCCCCACAAAACTATATATCAATCTGCTCGGCTTCTCCTGCTCTATAACATGGTGCTTTCAGATTGCATTGCATTTTGTGGTGACACATCCTCTTTAAAAGGACACACAAAACTTCAACATACAGGTGCATCTCAATAAATTACATCAAACAGTGAACTTATCTAAGTAATTAAATTCTAAAAGAGAAACTCATATTATAGAGATTCATTACACACAGTGATGTGTTTCAAGCATTAATTTATTTGAATGATGATGATTATGGCTTACAGCAAATGAAAACCAGAAAACTACAATATTATAAGACCAATTTAAAAAAAAAAAAATTTAAATACAGAAATGTTGGCCTACTGAAAAGTATGTACAGGACATGCACTCAATACTTGGTTGGTGCTCCTTTTGCATGAATTACTGCATCAATGCGGAGTGGCATGGAGGCAATCAGCCTGTGGCACTGCTGAAGTGTTTTGGAAGACTAGGTTGCTTTGATGGCGGCCTTCAACTCATCTGAATTGTTGGGTCTGGGGTCTCATCTTCCTCTTGAGAATAATCTGTAGATTGTCTACGGGGTTTTGGTCAGACGAGTTAGCTGGCCAATCAAGAACAGTAATAATGTGGCTATTAAACCAGGTAATGGCACTTTTTGCAGTATGGGCAGGTGCCAAGTCCTGCTGGAAAATTAAATCAGCATCTCCATGAAGCTTGTCAGCAGAGGGAAGCGTGCAGTGCTCTAACATTTCCTGGTAGACGGCTGTGCCGACTTTAGACTTGATATAACACAGTGGACCAACACCAGCAGATGACTTGGCTCCCCAAACCATCACTGACTGTGGAAACTTCACCCTGGACCTCAAGCATCTTGTATTGTGTGTCTCTCCACTGTTCCTCCAGACTCTGGGACCTTGATTTCCAAATGAAATGCAAAATGCAAAATGTACTTTCATCTGAAAATAGGACCTTGGGCTCCTGTGCAACGGTCCAGTCCTTTTTTTCCTTAGCCCCTGTAAGACGCTTCTGACATTGTCTCTGGGTCAGGAATGCGACAGTTGTAGCCCATGTTCTGGATACATCTGTGTGTGGTGGCTCTTGAAGCACTGACTCCAGCCACAGTCCACTCCTTGGGAATCTTCCCCAAATTCTTAAATTGTGCACCTTTTTCTACCACTTAACTTTAAATTAAAGAGGACCTTTCATCGGTCCAAACATTGTGAACTAAGTATCATGACATATACTGCAGTGCCCAGGGATCTCACTTGGTTATAGTAGGCGGAGACTTAGGGGACTTGGTTATAGTAGGCGGAGTCTGCTCTTGTTCTCCTGGGCGTCTCCTTCTCCTAGGCTGTAGCGCTGGCCAATCGCAGCGCAGAGCTCACAGCCTGGGAGGTTTTTCTTCCAGGCTGTGAGCTCTGCGCTGCGATTGGCCAGCGCTACAGCCTAGGAGAAGGAGATGCCCAGGAGAACAAGGGCAGTCTCCTCCTACTACTACCAAGTCCCAGAACATACCGGAGGACATAACGGGAGAACGGAGCGGTGCCCAGGTATAATAGTAAGTGCAGCGAGATCCCTGGGCTCCGCTGTATTTCATGATAATTAGTTCATAATGTTTGGACCTATGAAAGGTCCTCTTTAATATGTTTGGATACGGCAATGTATGACCAGCCAGCGTCTTTAGCAATTACCTTTTGTGGCTTTGTTGTCTTCTGGACAACTGTCAAGTCAAAAGTCTTCCCCATGATTGATTAGGCTATTGACTCAGACTAAGGGACCATTTAAAGGCTTATCAGGTGTTTGGTGTTGATTAGATGATTAGTTTCACTTTTTGCTGCAAATTTCTTTTTTATTGAGTTTAGAAAAGAACATGGTACATGAGAAGAAAACAGTACATGTTACATGAGTCCTTTCGAATTTTTTGCAAACAGTTTTGTTCAAAATAGCAGTCAGACATCACTAACCTGATAAATCACTGTTTTTGGTAGAAATTATATTTCTACATGGCAAAAAGGTAATTTACTAACTAGCAGGTGTAGTAGAGTAATAGAAATCCAACAGACCCAACAGTCATGACATGCAGGCTGCTGATTCTGTGTAATTGAATCACTAATTGAAAGGGGCATGTTCAAAATAATAGCAGTGTGGAGTTCAATTAGTGAGGTCATTCATTCTTTGAAAAACAGGCGGCTAAAGTTACCTGCAAGTACTGTTATAATTAGAACACGCCTATGTAAAGCCAAGCAATCTGCAAGAAGCCCCCACAAAGTCCCACTGTTGGAAAAAAAGACATGTGCTGAAGAGGTTACAATTTGCCAAAGAGCACATTGACTAGCCTAAAGAGAAATGCCGCAACATTTTGTGGACTGATGAAAGTAAGATAGTTCTTTTTGGGTCTAGTAATCGGAGAGCGTTTGTTAGACGACCCCCAAACACTGAATTCAAGGCACAGTACACTGTGAAGACATTGAAGTATGGTGGCACAAGCATCATGATATAGGGATGTTTCTCATACTATGGTGTTGCACCTATTTATTGAATACCAGGGATCATGGATCAGTTTGAATACATCAGAATACTTGAAGAGGTCATGCTGCCTTATGCTGAAGAGGAAATGCCCGTAAAATGGGTGTTCCAACAAGACAACGACCCCAAACACACCAGTAAACGTGCAACATCTTGGTTGCAGACCAAGACTGACGTTATGGAGTGGCCAGCCCAATCCCCGGATCTTAATCCAACAGAAAACTTGTGGGGTAACATCAAAAATGCAGTTTCTGAGTCAAAACCAAGAAAGAGAGAAGAACTGTGGAATGTAGTCCAATCCTCCTGGGCTGGAATACCTGTTCACAGGTGCCAGAAGTTGGTTGACTCCATGCAACTCATATGTACAGCAGTTCTCAGAAACAGTGGTTATACAACTAACTATTAGTTAAGTGATTCAAAGGAAAGCAAAATCTTCAAACATTTTTCAGTTTATATAGTGAATGTTTCAGTTTGTAAAGAAGAAAACAAACACTGCTATTTTTTTGAACAGTCTAAAATGCACTTTTCTTTATTTTTTTTTTTAGAGGAACAACACAAATTTGATATATTTTTCTTCATGTTTTGATTTGGAATAGAGTGTGTAGTGTTCCCAATGCATTTGTGTGTATGGAAAGTAAAGCTATTAGAAGGATTTTGAGCTTTATTCACTTTTTTAAACACACTGCTATTATTTCGAACACAGCTGTACATAATACAGACATAATCCTGTATTGAAAATAGCTTAAATAAGACAAGAACATACAAACTGGCGGCCGACACCAGCCAACAATAAACTCGTTCTATATCTTCTGGGTGAGAGGACATATCTAATACCTAGTACATTCCGTGTCCGTCCCACAGCAGAGTAGGAGGTAACAGGGGAAGAGCAAGGACAGCAAAGAGATCCAGGGGCCACTATTAGCGTTTATGTCAGCGAGCAACCCCGACCTGTATTTAAGATCATGACAGGTGTTCAGTGGTTAGTGTGGACATGAAATCTCTCCATGTTTTTCATATTCTGTGAAACGTAGGCCTCGTTCACACTTCAGTGTTTAGTCAGTGATTTCCATTAGTGATTTGTGAGCCAAAACCAGAAGTGGAGCCTCCACAGACATGAGGTAGAAGGGAAAGATCTGCTCCTGTTCTGTGTTTAGAGTTGCACCTGGTTTTGGCTCACAAATCACTGATGGAAATCACTGACCAAACACTGAAGTGTGAACGAGGCCTTAGGGGGGGTTGCATAGAGCTACTTAACAGAGCTCCTCCATGCGGGAAATTTGAGCCACTTTGCGGATCCACTGGGAAACCGAGGGGGCAGTGGTGTCCCTCCATTGGAGGGGGAATCAGCACTTTCACAGCTACTACTAGTGTGACCCAAAGCTGTCTATTGAAGCGTGGTTGGGACACCTGTCACGGTCCCGTCCGTGACAGGGACTAGAAGATCGAGGAGACTGGCTGCACGTGATTCACAGACTCTTTAGTTTCACTATCCATGTTGTTGCTGGGAATGACCACACCTCTGGTCTCAGGTGTAGCTTAAGTGGTCACTCCTTCTCCTCTATTTAGTCTGGTCTCACTCATCATGCTATGCGGTTGATAGCTCCTTTGGGATGTTGGCAGTGCTGGTGTTGGTTCTCCTCTCAGTTTCCACTCGTCCGCATACTTTGGAGTTAAGTTTCTTTCCTTTATTTCTTGTTTGTTGTATTTCCCCCACCTTTTGGTATTAGGCCTGAATGGGTCTTCTGTTCCTTCAGCTGGAAAGGAACAGGCCATCCGTTGTCCTGACACTATCGCCAGAGCCCTGTTAGGGCTTAGGTTTCTGTGTATTAAAATTCCTACCACCCTGTCCCTAGTTTTCTAATACCTTTCCCCTGGACCTCCCCCCCCCCCCTTGTGTTCGGTGTGGAGTTAGTTCCCACACCATGCCGTGACAACCCCAGGGGAAGGCCAAGAAAAATGGTTCTTAGGGTCACAGGTGGGGCGTCTGGGCAGACTTTAGCTATAAGCTCTCCTACTCTCTGCCACAATGGTTTTATAAGAGCACAGTCCCACCAAATGTGAACATAGCAGCCCGTGTGGGAAAGAGAGCACCAGCAGAGGTTGGGAATGGAGGTATTAATCTTGTTTAGGACGACAGGAGTTTTATACCATCGGCATGTCAGTTTATAGTTAATCTCCTGCAGTGTAATGCATCTAGAGGGGGCCACAGCTGGTTTTTATAGATTTGTGAGATTTCCTGTTGGGTGAGAGTCTGGCCTAATTCTTGTACCCAAGCCCTGATGTATGGTAATGGGGAGTCCGCGGAAGCGCAATCAGTTCCCTGTAAGCTTGGGAATATGGGAGCGTAGTGTAGATAGACGATCTAGCCAAGTAGTATCTTGAGGCAATGAGCCCAGTTTCAGGAATGTCCTGAAACCCAGGGCAAACTGGTTGTAGGTTAACTGAGTCATAGATACCGAGGGAAACAGATTACACAATGCCCGAAACTCCGTTAGAGTGCCATCAGCTAGTATATCTCCATTTTTCTTTGCGTTTAAGCTCTTTTATAGGGCAAGGCAGATAGAGGTATATGGAGTGTTAAGACCAAGGAGGTCCCAGTGATGGAGGAAGGGGATTACCATATAGTTGCAACTTTGTGAAGAGAATCCCATACCTGGAGGGTCTCCCTGGTGATCACATTCAGTGAAGAAGGCAGTCATCTACCGGTTTGAAGGAGCAAGAGACCTTGGGTGAGTGGGAAGCCCGAGACTACTTCCGCCCTATGCCCCCCTTTAGGTTTCGGCAGAGTTTTATAGGCTACTCTATGGGTAGTTTTCCACCAAAGGAACTTCAAAAACAGCTTATGGGTAGTCATGAAAAAGGACCTGGAGAGATAGATAGGTATGGTTTGAAATAGGTAGAGGAATTTCGGGATGACCATAATTTCGAGATTAGCTTGACCAATCCAAGAGATTTTTGTAATTTTACAACTTTCTATGATCCTTGAAACTTGGGCCTGTAGTGGGGCATAGTTAAGTGAATACCAGTTCTCAGGGGTGGCTGAGATGGAGAGACCTAGATATCTGATAGAAGTGTGGGACCATGGGAAGGGAGATCTAGCAGAAGCTCCAGCAACCATCCTCCAGGGCAAGAGATGTTTAGCGCAGATGATTTTGTGGGGTTTCTCTTAAAATTTGAGAGGTTTTGGAATGTGGAGAAAATGTCATGTCGGGAAAGAAACATCGGGATTCGTTGTGAGAATTAGAAGATCGTCTGCATAATCTGCTGTAAGATGAACTTGGTCTCTTACCGCTATACCTAAAACATCTGGGTGTTGCCTAACGTGTTGGATGAGAGATTCTATCGTGAGGACAATAAGTAAAGGAGACAGGGGGCAACCCTGAGGCGTCCCTTTGGATATTCGGAAGGGGAGAGAAAGAGTGCCATTGACACGAACCGATGCTGTAGGAGTAAAATAAAGCGCCATTATACAAGAGATAAAGTGTGACGAATACCACCCCTCGTGGGGTCAAGCTCACGAGGCGCGGTATTGTCCCTGGCTACTAAAAACGTGACGTTAAACCCTCTGGGAGGAGCAGGTAGGGTCAGGTTGGTACAGTTTGCACACACACACACCTCCTGTCCACGCGGGCACAGAGAGGCAACAAGCTGAGAGAGCCTTTTCACTGCCGCAGTGAAAACAGCGCCGTCTCAGCCCGGGAAATCTGCCACCAGCTTCTCGTTTGATATAAGCCCGGTCCACTAATGGGATTATATAGGGTGAGAAATCAACCCGCGGTAGCTTATAACTAGGCCAAAACACGGACGTGGAGATACGTGATCGAGATACAAGATAGCACAGGATTAAATTATAGATTTAATCGCCGTAAGGGCACACTAGATTTAACACAATATACACAGAGAATATATACAGTGGTCTGAGGTTACAGATTATTTGGGTACAACAGGGTTAGGCCAAATGCACACGGCAGTTTTTCACGGCCGTGAGCAGTCCGTGGAACCACGGGCTGGATTCCTGCTGAGAGCAGGAGAGCACGACGTCATTGGTTGCTATGACGCCGTGCGCTCCCTGCTGCCGCCGAAATACAGTGATACAGTGGTATGATCTATCGGCCTTAAGCAGAGCAAAAGTCAGTTACTGGGTAGATGAAAGTTCCTTTGGGTCATAAGGGTGGCTTCAGTCAAGTGGGGGCGGTGATGTCAGCGGTTTCCAGGTCTCTCCAAACACATTTGCACAATGTGACCCCCTTTCAGAGAAAGACACCACCCTCTAGTTTGCATGGGCTTATGACCTGTAGCCGGCCACTCCCCTCCCCGCCTATGGGTAGGGCCCACCCCTCCTTTTCTGGTGCTGGGAGCAAATGACCCATAAAACCCCTTAGGGCTCATAGCCCCAGACCCGAATATCGCAGGAAGATGGTTCCGGGCCCAATTGATCCGCCTGGGTTCCGGCTACAACTAGAGTCCAAGCATTGTACCGTTATTTGGTTTCTGTGGGGAGATAAGTATATCTCCCCTCCCGGGCACTCTAGTCTAAAGCCGGGACTACATGGATGTTTGGCTTTGCCCCAGGATCGCAAAAATATAACCGAATTATGCCTGGGATGGATGGACGATTCATAATTCTTTATAACTCACCGGTCCCAATATGTCCTCTAATCTGATTGAACTGGGGAAGGTTTGGGACCCCATACTGAGAGATCCTTCCTGTTAACTTGGCCTGGCTCCTAGCTGCTGGAAGAGGTGTGAGTCTATACACCTTGGGCATCCTTTGAGCTAGGACCCCCTGTAGATTTCAGCCATCTGCTTGCCAGATGGCAGAGGTAGTGGAGTGAGAGCCTATTTGCATGTGGTCTGACAAAAAGGTGAATCAGATGAAAATCAGGGCTGCCAGTAAATAATAATCCATCTTCCTCACATGAAGTGTGGAGGAAGACCAAACTTAGCCAAAGCTTGAGTCATGAAGCTCAGGTCTACTCAATCAAACGCTTTTTCGGAGTTTGTGGATAAGAGAACCAAGGGTGTCTTAAAAGATCGAGCAAACTGGATCAACTGTAGAACTCGTAGCGTATTATATTTACCTTCCCCTCCCCTTCACAAACCCCACTTGTTCGGCATTTACTAGACCTGGAAGCATAGCATTCAGTCAATTTGGTAGTAATTTTGCATAGAGCTTTATGTCCACATTGAGGAGAGATATAAGGCGGTAGATGCTACAGAGGGAGGAATCTTTACCATCTTTTGGTACCTGGGTGAACCATACGCCAGGGTTTGTGCCGGGAATTCTGTTTTTTCCGTTAGCGAGTTGAAAGACATTTGGGGAAGTAAGATCGCTGGAAAGGTTTTGTAATATTGTATGGGGAGGCCATCGGGGACTGGACTCTTTCCCTGGGGGGGTGAAAGGGCCAATTTAAGTTCTTCTAAGGTGAATCATTTATCTAGGTCAGATTGTTGGGCCTTCTTTAGCGAAGGGAGGGATAGTCGGCCCAGGAAGGCAGTTATGTCTAGCTTGCGCTGGGCCTTTAGTTCTGGGGGTTCGCCTTCCCGTATATTGTATAGGGATGTGTAGAAGCGCTGGAATTGTTGTGCTATGCCCTGTGTGTCCATGACTGGGGAACCCGACTCAGAGACTATTTGCTTGATGTACACTATTTGCTTGATGGTCCTGTCTGCGTTTGGCTAGCAAGGCCATGAATTTGGAGCCTTTGTTGCCATGCTGATAAGACTCTATGCTAGGAGTACAAGTATGCGTTTGCAGCCTTTAGGTTGAGAAGCTATTTTAACTGCTCTCTCAATTTGGTAAGATCAGTTAGGGTCGAAGAGGCCAATGATTGTTTATAATATCTCTCTAGCCTAGCAATATCTGACATAAGAGAGTCAACGTCCTTGGTCGGGCAAGTTTTAGCATATGTGCCTATGGAGAGAAATTCACCTCCGCCCACAGACTTATGGGCCTCCCAAAGTATTGTTGGGGAAATAGAGTCAGACGTGTTTTTTGAAAAATAGGAGGCGAGGATCTTTGAGATCCTCTGTTTTAAGGGTTCATTATTGAGAAGTTCATTCAACCTCCAAGTGTATTCACACTTAGGAAGTGTCTGGATTTTTAGTCCAACCTGGACTGGTGCATGGTCTGAAACAGTGATTTGCCCGATATGTGCTCTGGACACCAGGTGTAAGTGAGGGGTGGAGACGAATACGTAGTCCAATTTTTGGTAGGAGTTGTAGGGAGTGGAGAAGTAGGTGTAATCATGGTGGGATGGGTACAGGGTGCGGTAGGTGTCTCTTACTCCCAGTGACAGGAGGGCCAGTTTCACGGATCTGAGTTTTCCAAAGGACAAATGAGATATTTAAAAAGAGGAGGAATCTAAATTAGGTTCTATAGCAACATTGAAGTCTCCGTCCACTATACAAAGGCCTTCTTTGAACGAGTCGAATTGTCTTAGAGCCCCCTCTAACCAGTGAGCTTGATTGCTGTTTGGGGCGTAGAAGCCTGAAATGGAGACTATCATATTGGTGATTGTGGATTTCAAAATCAGAAATCTGCCTTCCGGGTCAGAGGACAATAGGCTAGAGGACAATGTAAAGGGGAACGATTTTTTTAAAGGCAATAGAGACTGCTCTAACCTTAGAAGTGGTGTGGCATGAATGGAACCATTGTGAGCGGCTGGTGCGTTTGAGTGCAGGAATTTTACCTAATTTGAATTGAGTTTCTTGGAGGACCGCAACGTCCGCACGTAAGTACCAGAGGTGTTGAAAGACCCTGGACCTCTTCGCTGGAGAATTCAATCCATGGACATTACCACGTGAACAGTAGTTATGAGAAAAGGAAAATGGGTAGACAACGTAGACCAAGTAAAAACAGAAACAATACAAAAACAGTACAATTCAATGGAAATAGCTCCTGAAGAGCTAGAAAGCAAAGTGTGTAACATACCCCAGGGCAGTGGAGGGGAAACCCATCTAACCATTGCACAAGGGCGTGCTGGGCGTCCACGGGGTGGGGGAAGAGGAAAACGAACCGACCCGCCTCAGAGGGAACAGGCCCGGGAAGACCAGGCTCCCCTCCTCGCCCTGCCATCCTCCACCACCCCTCCGACCCCAGAGACCAAGAATCACAAGAAAGAAAGGAAAAACTGTTGTTCTTCGGTTTAGGGAGAGGATCATTTAGAACAAGATGGTGTTACCCAGGCATAGTGCCTCTTTGTCTTTTCTCTGATCTCCAGCCTAAGCAAAATCAGTCCTCATTGGAAACTGCCAATCTCTTTCTTGAAGCGTGCCCCCTCACGGTCTGCCACAGCAAGATCTCAGGAAGCCGGGGAAGGTCCAAGACATCCGAGAATTGGAGCCAAGAAGGAATAGTGGAGGCATCCAGCTGCAGATCCAAACAGATGGGAGGAATATCTTCTGGGTAATGGATAACCTTCAGCGAACCATTAAAAGGTGAAGGAGAGGCCAAACGGAAACAGCCACCGATAGGGAATTTTCTTCCTCCTTAGGATTTCCGTAAACGGCTTGAGACATTTGCACTTGTAAAGGGTCAGAGAGGATAAGTCCTGATAGAACGATATAGGAGCGCCACTGCATGTGATATTTTCTGAATCTCTAGCTGCCTTTAAGTTTGCGATGTTGGAAGTTTAAAATCCTGCAAATCATATCCCTGGGAGGGTCTTCCTGCCTCAGTTTCTGGCAAAGTGTTCTATTGGCTCGTTCAAGAACCAATTGAGGGGCCTCCTCGTTTGGAAGCAAGGATCTCAGGATGTCATAAACAGTGTTTATTAGAGAGGAGGATGGGATAGTTTCAGGGACGCCGCAAATCCGTAAATTGTTCCGTCTATTCCTGTTTTCTTGATCTTTCAAATGAGAGAGAAGGGCATTGAGGTGGGAGTGACATGAGTAAAGAGCGGCTGTTGTAGATTCCCCAAACGTGACTGTAGATGCCTGGTTCGCTTCTAGTTGTTCTACTCTAAGGCCAATATTACGGATGTCGTGCTTAATGTTTGAGAGATAGTTTTTAAGCGGTTTAAGGGATGTTTCAATTACTCGCTGCATTGCGGATTGAGAGATTGATAGGATCTGGTCTGCCTCATAAGGTCCCTCTTTGTTAGGTTCTTCTGGGGTGAGATTATCTAGGTGATCATTCCCAGGTGGAGGCGATGCGTTATCTTTAGAGGGTGCCGATTTCTTCCCTAATTTCTCCATCTCAGACTGTGCTTTCTTCTTAGTGGGAGAGTGCGGACCCTCAAGTTTGCCTACTTTGACCATAGCGAGAACCCAGGAGATGTGTCTCCAGGTGTAGGGTCAGAAGGGCTGCTTTTTGCACGGTGATGAGTGGCACGTATTTGTGTAATGCACACAGAACAGGGTGGTGTCCCCTCCAGATGGTGGTGATACTATTTAGCCTCCATATTGCCTATTGGTTCGGAAAAATTGGGCCAAAGACCCTAAAAAGTTAGTGCTGTCGTGTAGGTATATATAAAGGGTTCTCCCAGGGCGAACCGGAAAAAAATTAGAGCAGGGCTCTTTCACAAGTAGGGGGTGGAACCTCAAGAATTGCGGCAGATGGCAGGTGACCAGGTGTAAAGGGCTAAAGAAATGTTCTGGGTGGGACCCTGGAACCTGTCAGGGAGCACCTTCCAGGCTGGGGCTCCTGGGAGATGGGAACTAGTGCCAGGAAGATGGTGACAACAAGAGGCAAGAATATGAAGGTGCAGTGAGTTTCTTGACTGCAGCAGAGGGTTCCGGGCGAAGTGCGTTGGTAAGCGGGACTCGGCGCAAGGGTCCGCCAGGGTAAGCGGGCTGTCGCTGAACGTCGGCCACGGGTGCGATTAGGTAATGGTAATCGAAATCGAGGCTGAGGACTTGTAGGCCAGACCAGGCCCCGATCCAAAGACCAGACCTGGAGGGCCCAGACGGGTAAGAGAGGGGTCCCCTCACTGATGACAAGAAGGGGAGTTCAACTGGAGCCAGCCTGAGCCTGTTGGTGGGGTAGGATTGGCCAGATGGCTTTCGATGTTAGCTGGAAGAGGAGAGATGCAAGAGAAGCCATCTGCCTTCTCGGCGGTAAGCCATGCCCCCTAGTTTCACTTTTTGAATGGAAATACTAAAGTAAATTAACTTTTTTATTATATTCTGTATAAATTAACATTTTTATGATCTTCTGTATTATGCTGTTTTTCTGTAAATTATATGTAAACTTCAGGTTCATCTCATTCTTATTGACATATTTTACAAAAGATGCAAACTCCAAGTCTACGCCTCCTCAAAACAAACAAAAAGACATCTATAAAAATCGGCCAAACCACTTTATAGATGACAAAAAGAGATTATAATTCCACACAAAAGGTGTCTCCCAAGTGTACATGTAAATATTAGCATAACATGGCAAATATTGTGCCCGCATTGATGTGCACTGTATTTGAAAATAACTGCTAGAATCAAAATTGTTTTAACTGTGGACTATATGTCTTCCAACACTTTTAGCCAATATACTAGAGGTACTGATGAGTATGTGATGTAACAGCATCGCAAGTAGCCCAATAATAATTTTCTTTCCATTCCAAGTTATACATAGAGGAAAGGACACGTGGCATATCCCTAATATAAATGGGGATATTATGTACTAGGGGTTGAAGGTTATGGTTCACCCAGGCCCTTCAAACGTTCTCCCATATTCCCATTGACACTTTTTCTAAAGAAATCAGTTAGTTATGTAGGACAAACCTCTGGCCCTTCAAGTTCGGATCAGACAAACTTTTGATTAGACATCTAAAAAACGAATATACTGTATCTATGTTGACAAAACACTTTAGGGATGTACATGGTATTAATTTTTGTTGTTTTTCAAGGCATAGAAAGAGTTTTTCAGTCACAGCAGGGTGGTTCTCGCTCCCGCAAATCATCCTAGATATGCTACATGATAAAGCTGGAGACAACACATGATTTACTGCCATTGAATCCTGAGATTCGTTAGGCTACTTTCACACTTGCGGCAGAGTGATCCGGCAAGCAGTTCTGTCAACCGATGGCATTTGTAAGACTGATCAGGATCCTGATCAGTCAGAAAAATGCATTGAAATGATCAGTTTTTCCGGTATCATCAGGAAAAATAAATCCGGCATTTATTTTTTTTCACCCTTTTTTTTTTTTCGGTCTGCACATTCCGGTATTTTGAATGCCAGATCCGGCACTAATACATTCCTATGGGAAAAAAAAAAAAGGTTGGATCCAGCATTCAGGCAAGTCTTCAGTTTTTTGGGCCTGAGATAAAACCGTAGCATGCTGCGGTTTTATCTTTTGCCTGATCAGTCAAAAAGACTGAACTGAAGACATCCTGATGCATCCTGAATGGATTACTCTCCATTCAGAATGCATGGGGATATGCCTGATCAGTTCTTTTCCGGTATAGAGCCCCTAGGACGAAACTATGTCGGAAAATTGTGAAAGTACCCTAAATTGGTTATTATTGTGTTACTGCGATTGTCGATGTAATTTAATATTTGTATATGGAATGGTTGTGTGTTTTTTTTTTTTAAGTTGCTGTCATGTGACTGGAGTCATATGTGTTTTAACGGGGTGGAGATGGAGCAAGCTTAGGACATAAGTAAGGGCTATAGCTAGTCTGAAACACAAACTGGTTGCTGTGGTTCGTATTGTGGATTTTACTGATGTATTAATAAATTTGAAGATATTTTTGAAGACTTCGGCCCAGTTGTGGATTTTCCTTTCTGTACTAGTGATCTCATGCACACTGCAGTAGATTTAGTAATCCTATATATGGTGTAAGCTTAGAAAGGCTGTCTACAGCTGAACCAGATTTATCACAATGGCTCAAGGTGGGTTTATAAGCACCAACCAAAAAGCCGATTGTCGGGAAGGACGGCTGCTCGCTTAGTGAAGGACACCGCTGCATTTACATGCAGTTGTCTCCTTCACAGTATGACGATGAGGGATCGCTATTGTGATCACTCGTCCTCATACAGAATCATTGTTTCTGGGCAGCAGATCGCTGTTTAGACAGCACAATATGCTGCCCAGAAATGATGATTGATGTGCCTATGCGAACGACAGCATCACTCAATGAACAAGCGCTTCGCTCATTTATCGGGTTATCGGCGGCACATTTAGACAGGCAGATTGTCAGGAAGAGCGTTCCCAGGAAAATTTGTTCCCGATAACCTGCCTGACAATAGGGTTGTGTAAATCCACCTTCAGGCTGGATGATAAATCCGGTGCGGGGATAGACACTTTTGGCTAACTCTCTGCCAACTATTCCTTGGCTTAATCTGAGACAGAATTTTACATCAGAATTGTGGTGCAATTATTGAGCTAAATGTCACATAATAGGTTACATCCCTTTCTCGCCCATTTTCCTTGGGGGACACAGACCTTGGGTATAGCTCAGCTCCCTAGGAGGCGTGACACTAAGTAAAACTGTTAAGCCCCTCCTCCATCAGCTATACCCTCAGCCTGGAGATAGAGGCTACCAGTTTTAGCTTAGTGTCCAAGGAGGCAAGACACTCCCTGCTACTGCAGGGCTGTTTTCTCCTTGTTATTTTTACTTTTTCTTCTAATTTTGTTATTTTATTTTTTCCTAGGGATACCAGAGACGCATTTGACCTCTCTGCTCTCCCGGGGTTGAGCTGCGCCAGTGCCAACTTATCTGCACTGCTGCCTCCCCCACAGAAGCAATAGGAGGATCTGGGCAGCAATGGCTCCCCTACATCCCGCCAGCTAGGGGGTCGCCCGCACGCCAAGCCCCTCTTCCAGCTTCCTGCCACTGCGGTGCCAGTGGCTGAAGGGGCGACCCTGCTGGAAAGGACTGAGGGTGAAGACGTCGCACGGTGAGATGGCTATTCCAGCCCATACCCCGTCCCTATCTGCAGCATCTACCCCTCTGGGTAAGGGGGGCACCCGTGGTCGCTCATTCTGAGCGCTCATCTGCAGGACAATGCAGCACAGCAGCATCCTCAGCACCCCCACGCTTTTCCCCCCCCGCTGCTATCTTTCTCCCCCCCCCCTCCCCCTCATCGGGGCTGACTCCATTTTTCTCTTCTCTCTCTCTCCCCCTTCCCGCCGAGAACGGGGGGCGGGGCTTAGCGGTCCCGGCAGGGGGCGGGGCTTCCGCGCGTCATTTTGGGGGCGGAGCTACGTTCTCCTTCACAGGAGACATTTCAAGCGCTGGAGGGGGCGGAGCTTGTTCCCCGCGCTTTCTGCTGAGGTTTCCCGCGCTTCCTCACTCCTGACAGGAAGCTGGGACACGGTGGGGAACTCTAACCTCCTGTGTACATCGCTCGGCTTCTGTGGGCGCTCTCTGCTGCTCACTGCTGTTCACTGCTTCTCTGCTGCTGCTGATCTGGGCCATCTCCTGACGTTCTTCTGAGGCACTGGTAGGACAGTTAACCCTCTCCTAACCCTCCTGGTCATAGCTGCTATAACCCTTTGTGGTCTCTATATTAGAGTACAACCACACTTCAGCATGTCAGATCCCACAGGTGCCCCCAAACCCTGGTACCATGCCTGTACCGCCTGTAAGGAACTTTTTCCGCGTGGGCAATCTGAGCCGCATTGCCTTGCATGTCAGGCCCCGGTGCAGGGCCCGCTTCCCGCTGCGCCCCCCGGTGCCTCTGAACCCCCTGACTGGGCTAGGTCTCTG
This sequence comes from Bufo gargarizans, assembly GCF_014858855.1. Lineage (NCBI taxonomy): Eukaryota > Metazoa > Chordata > Amphibia > Anura > Bufonidae > Bufo > Bufo gargarizans. The sequence goes on along the minus strand of NC_058084.1, from coordinate 278,000,266 downwards.
TCTCAGGCGGTGGAAAGCCTTACACACGTAGTGGGCCGTCTCGTGGATAGACCGCCTCTCCCGCAGGCTGCCACAATCCCTGTCGCACCCGCTGGGACTACCGTTTCTGCCGCCCCCACTGGTTCCCTGCCTCCCAGCGAATCTTCCAGGGCCCGGCATACTCAGAAACGTTCAAGGGTTGAGCGCACATCTTCTCCAGATGCTTCGCTCTCTCCGCCATGCGTGCGAGCTCAGTCAAGTCTATCCTCTCAAAGGGATACGCTTTCTGAGGGAGAACTGGCGGATTCGGACGTGGACATGGACTCAGAGCTTCCGTCCAAATTGGCGTCCGCGGTGGGGCATCTTGTCACTAGCATCCGTGATACCTTTCAGCTACACGATGACCCCCCCAGCTCTGAACAGGCCGGCGTGTCCTTTCTCCGCCCCAAACAGGCCTCCAAGGTTTTTCCCATACACGCTGATTTTTCTTCTGTGGTATCCAAGGCTTGGACTCGGCCTAACGTCCGCTTTATTACACCCAAAAAGCTGGACATTTGTTATCCCTTTCCAGCGGATTCTGTGACCACGTGGACATCCCCGCCTAAGGTTGATCCTCCCGTGGCTCGCCTGTCCAAAAGCACTACTATTCCTGTACAGGACGGATCTTCCCTCCAGTCTGTTGAGGACCGTCGTACGGAATCCCTCTCCAAGGCCATATTTACTGCCTCTGGTTCGGCCCTTAGACCGGTCTTTGCCTCCGCCTGGGTTGGCAAAGCGGTCTCTGAATGGGGTTTGCAACTGGAACGGGAGTTAGGGTCGGACGTCCCTGTTCAGGACCTCCGTTCCTTAGCCCAACTAATTGTTCAGGCCGGAAAATTCGTCTGTGAGGCCTCCCTTGATGCGGGTGCCCTCATTGCCCGTTCCTCTGCCCTGGCAGTTTCTGTCAGGAGGGAACTCTGGCTGAAGGTTTGGGCGGCGGACGCCGCTTCCAAACGCTCTTTGGCCGGCCTACCATTCACGGGTTCCCGCCTGTTCGGAACCCGTCTGGACGAACTTATATCAGAGGCCACGGGTGGGAAGAGTACTCACCTCCCCCAGTCCAGGCCAATGGGCGCCCCCCGTGGTCGCGCTGGTTCGTCCCGTTTTCGGTCCTTTCGCAAGCCCACCGGGTCTAGACCCGCGGCCAGTTCTTCTTCCTCTGGCCCAGCCCAGGATAGACGCAAGAAGCCGTTTTTTCGGACGCAACCTACCTGGCGCAAGTCCCAGCCTGCACGGGCTCCCACAGGCCAGCAGCCCTCTGCCTGAAGGTGCGCCCCCACCCACCCGGGTGGGGGGCCTCCTTCTCCTATTCAGGAACGTATGGCGGGCCCACATCTCAGACGCATGGGCGCTCGAGATTGTATCTTGCGGATACAAAATCGAATTTGCGTCCATTCCGCCAGACCGTTTCTTCCGATCCCGTCCTCCGCGAGATCCCGTACGAGTGGCCGCCTTCTTCGCGGCCATTCACTCTCTAATGGACAAGGGTGTCGTCGCCCCCGTGCCTCCGACGGAAAGGTTCAGGGGGTTCTACTCGAACCTCTTTGTGGTTCCCAAGAAGGAAGGCTCAGTGCGTCCGATCTTGGACCTAAAACGCCTGAACCGTTTTCTCCGACTGCAGAGATTCCGGATGGAGTCTCTCAGGTCCGCAGTGGCCTCCCTGGAAAGAGGGGATTTAATGGCCTCAATCGACATTCAGGATGCATACCTCCACGTTCCGGTTGCTCCATGTCATCACCGCTTCCTGCGCTTTGCGGTGGGGGACGATCACTTCCAATTCGTCGCCCTTCCCTTTGGTCTGGCGACTGCTCCTCGAGTGTTCACCAAGGTCCTGGCCCCTGTCTTGGCCCTTCTACGTTCAAGAAGTGTTTTTCTTCTCCCATACTTGGACGACATCCTGGTCAAGGCACCCTCCTTCTCTCAGACATCCCGCAGTGTGGAACTCACTCTGGAGACCCTGACGCGGTTCGGTTGGATTATCAACCACCCCAAATCTTCCCTTACCCCCTCCAGACGGCTGATCTTCCTGGGGATGCTCCTGGATACAGAGTTGGCGGAGGTCCGCCTTCCGTCGGACAAGCGTCTGGCCCTTCGCGGGTCGGTTCGCAGTCTCCTCCGTCATCACCGCCCTTCCCTCAGATCCAGCATGCCGTTGTTGGGAAAGATGGTTGCCTGTTTCGAAGCGGTGCCGTTCGCACAATTCCGATCCCGCACATTTCAGAGGGCAATTCTGTCGGCCTGGGACAAATCACTGAGGAGTCTGGACAAGACCTTTCTTCTGCCTCCCCTGGCTCGAGCTTCCCTCGGCTGGTGGTTGCATATCCCTCTAAGGGGGAAGTCCTTCCTTCCACTGAACTGGCTGGTGATTACCACAGATGCCAGCTTACGGGGGTGGGGGGGGGGGTTTTCCCTCCCCGGTCCGTCCAGGGCGTTTGGTCTCTATCGGAGTCCAGACTTCCAATCAATATTCTGGAACTGAGGGCGATTCTTCTGTCCCTCAGACACTGGACCCATCTGCTGAGGGCCACCCTGTTCGGATCCAATCGGACAATGCCACGGCTGTGGCATACATAAACCATCAGGGAGGCACTCGCAGCGATGCAAGAGGTGACCCTCATTCTCCTCTGGGCGGAGACGCACGTGCCGGCCTTATCTGCGATTTACATCCCGGGGGTGGACAACTGGGCGGCGGATTTCCTCAGCCGGTCCACCATCGACCCGGGAGAATGGTCCCTGCACCCAGAGGTGTTCGAAGCCCTTTGTCTTCGCTGGGGTCGCCCCGACGTGGACCTCATGGCCTCCAAATTCAACCACAAGGTCCCCCTATACCTGGCCAGGGCACGGGACCCGAAGGCATACGGCGCCGACGCGCTCGTCCTTCCGTGGCGCGAATTCTCCCTTCTGTACGTCTTTCCTCCTTTTCCCCTCCTGCCACGGGTTCTTCGGAGGATCGCGGCAGAGGGCGTCCCCGCGATTCTAATCGCCCCGGATTGGCCCCGCCGGTCTTGGTACGCCGACCTAATGTTGCTGTTGGCAGACGCACCGTGGCCACTGCCCTGCACAGGGAAGACCTTCTCTCTCAGGGACCGATCTTCCACGAGCATTTAGGCTCGCTACGTTTGACGGCGTGGCTATTGAGACCGCCGTCTTAACGCGACGGGGTTTCTCCGCGGACGTAGTCCGCACCATGATCCGGGCTCGTAAGCCCGTATCCTCTAGGATCTACTATCGGGTTTGGAGGTCCTATCTGGGGTTCTGTGAGTCCCGGAGCATCCCACCTCTCCGGTTTTCTCTTCCCACAATCCTGTCCTTCCTCCAGTCGGGTCTGGACCTGGGGCTGTGCCTCAGTTCTCTGAAGGGTCAGATTTCGGCGCTGTCTATTCTTCTCCAGCGTCCCCTGGCCCCTCTAGGGCCAATTAAGACCTTTTTACAAGGGGTGGCTCACTCTGTTCCGCCGTACCGCCCTCCAGTTCCTTCCTGGGACCTGAATGTGGTGCTCTCGGCGCTCCAATCAGCCCCCTTCGAGCCTTTACGGGAGGTCTCCCTTCGCCTTCTGTCCTGCAAGGTCATCTTTCTTGTGGCCGTCACGTCTCTCCGACGGGTGTCGGAGTTAGCGGCTCTTTCTTGCTCCGAACCTTTCCTGATCTTCCACCAGGATAAGGTTGTGCTTCGGCCTGTCCCGACTTTCCTGCCAAAGGTGGTCTCCGCCTTTCACATCAATGAGGACATCGTCCTTCCGTCGCTCTGTCCCTCTCCTTCCCACCCCAGAGAACGGGAACTGCACCGTCTGGATGTGGTCAGGGCGTTGAGGATTTACTTGGAGGTCACCGGGTCCTTTCGGCGCACGGACTCCCTGTTTGTGGTTCCGGAGGGTTCGCGCAAAGGGTTGGCGGTCTCCAAGGTGGCTATTGCCCGTTTCATTAAACTGGCGGTGTCTGAGGCTTATCGAGCCAAGGGCAGACCTCCGCCTTTTGGCGTCACTGCTCATTCCACCAGAGCAGTCGGAGCTTCCTGGGCGCAGAGGCATCGGGCCTCGGCTGAACAGTTGTGCAAAGCAGCCACTTGGTCCTCTCTGCACACTTTCACAAAGTTCTATAGGGTGCATACGCATGCATCAGCGGATGCTGCGTTGGGCCGCCTGGTTTTGCAGGCAGCGGTTTCCTGATGCTCTGGTGGCGTTCCGCCTTGGGTTTGTGGTCCCTCCCTTCTTGGACTGCTCTTGAACGTCCCAAGGTCTGTGTCCCCCAAGGAAAATGGGCGAGAAAAGGAGATTTTTGTATAACTTACCAGTTAAATCTCTTTCTCGCTCTTCCTTGGGGGACACAGCACCCACCCTTCTGTGTTTGGTTACAGGGTTATGGTCTGGCGCCCCGTTGGGTTGCTGGCTGGTTGTTTCCGTTATTGGTTGTTATCCTTTCACTACTTGGACACGCAACTGGTAGCCTCTATCTCCAGGCTGAGGGTATAGCTGATGGAGGAGGGGCTTAACAGTTTTACTTAGTGTCACGCCTCCTAGGGAGCTGAGCTATACCCAAGGTCTGTGTCCCCCAAGGAAGAGCGAGAAAGAGATTTAACTGGTAAGTTATACAAAAATCTCCTTTTCACATGAAGCCACAACTCTGAGCCACTGTATGAACCAATTTAAGCTGTACAGTAATTTTCTTTCCTCCATATTTAATTTAGCTATGCCCAGGATACTCACCTTTCCTGCATTAAGTTCAGAAATTGCAGCTAAAATCTGCTGTCTGGAACCATCTGTTGTTATGCCCAAAGCCTTCAGGTCACTATCATTCAGTGTGAGAAAAGCTTCCATGTCCACCTATAGAAAATGAAGAAATCCATCAGTGTAAACATTGCAATGGTTTGCTTCACTGTGTAAGCGGAAATTAACAAGACAGAATCACACACTTTTTTTGACGTACATAAACCTTGTGCTCTAAAATGTGGTTCAGTTCTGTTAAAAAGTGCTTAAAAAGGGTTTCCCATGTACAGTACCTGCCAGTGGCAGCACCATGCACTGAGGAATTCACTTATCTTAACTGTTGAAAGATTTATTTATTTATTCCTTTTGCCATAGATAAAATGCATAGTTTTGCAGAATACAGCACCTTATGTCTCAGCATAGAGCTGCATACCATTCTCCTGTCTATAATACATAGCAGCAATACAATAAACATTTTATTGTACTATATATGCATATGCACAACTACTTTTTAGCTGATAGACTTGGGCACCATTGACACTCTACATTCCACACCTCCCATGCACACTATGGCACATTTTATAGAAAGCCAATTCACCTATGTTTAGGAGGAAAACTGGAAGTGGAAACTTGACAGAACACAAGGAGACTGTACAAACACCATGTTGCTTTTCGTCATACTGTATACTATGATTTGTTTCATAAAAGATGCATGTACTATCAAAATGATCCATATGTACAGTGCTTCCTGTATCAGTATATAAGGAGAAAAACCTTTCTGCCACTGGGATACTCCTGTTTTCACTATGCTGGCTAACTGCCACATTTCACAGTGATCACTGTAGGGTCACAGTGGTAACAAATGGTGGGTGCCCAACCAAGACCGTCGCCAAATAGCAGAACAAAACCTGATCTTACAGTCTGACCCAATGATCGTTTATACACCAGCTCAGCCCATTCAACAGAACAAGGCTGAGCGAACACCACTGCCCCTTCATATTCCTGATCAGTTGAGGGGGGTGTCAATGAAAATCACATAACTAGCAAGAACTAATATCTCTAAGAACTTGACTTTAAGAAGTTGTAACCTGATAAATACGAAAAGAGGATGGCTTCTGGAAATGGATAATGACCCTAAACACACATCAAAATCTGAAACAGACTACCTCAGAAGGTGTAAGCTGAAGGTTTTACTATGATCCTCACAGCCCCCTCATCTGAAAATCTGTGGATAAGCCTCAAAAGAGCAGTGCATGTAAGACGACCCCAATATCTCACAGAACTGGAAGACTTTTGTAAGGAAGAATGGATGAAAATCCCTCAAACAAGAACTGAGAAAGACTCTTGGCTGGCTACAAAAAGCATTTATAAGCTGTGATACTTGCCAAGGGGGTGCAACTAGGTACTAACCATGCAGAGTGCCCTAAGTTTTGTTTCCAGCCCTTTTCCTTATTTTATTATTTTGAAAATGTAAAGACAAAAATAGAAATACATTTTTGTTAAAAAGGGAATGTGTCATTTTTAACTGTATGCCTTTTGGAGATCATTTCATCTTCAACTTGCTTAACTGTTCACAGTAATTTTGACCAGGGCTGCCCAAACCTTTGCATACCAATGTACAAAGTGAATGCTATCAATCACTAAAAACACCTACCCCATGTACAAATGAAGTCTGATGTAGCAGATATTTAAATGTTTTGCTGAATGTTTTCTCACAAAACTACATATCAATCTACCAAGCTTCTCCTGCTCATGCTGCCTTTTGTGGTGACAGGTTCTGTTTAAAGGAGTTGGCTACTTTCTGGTTACTTTTGTAGTAGATTACTACATGGCAATTACTAATATAACCTTTTTTTAAATTCAGTGCCGTTTGCTATATTCCATAAGCCATGTCCTTGGTAGGCAAATCTTGTGTGCTTGTTCACACAGAGATCCTGTCCATAAGACGACCACTGATGGAGGGTCATGTGACAGACATCACTCAGCCTCCTCCATTCAAATACATTGTACCTGCACTAAATTTCCAACAGTGAAGTATAGATGGCAGGTGCAATGTATTTGAATGAAGGAGGCATAGAGGTGATTTGCCTGGTCACATGACCTTTCATCAGCAGCATTTCATGGACAGGACCTCTGTGTGGACAGCACTAAAGACTTGGTAAACAATGGGTCATAGCTTGTGAAATACAGAAAATAGTGCAGAATTTAAATAAAGGCTATATTAGTAACTGCCATGTAGTCATCTTACAAACACACTGGTGAACAGCAACCAGAAAGTAGCCAACCTCATTAATATATTTGATAACTGCATATATGCAATTGCAGTAACCATGTGGTTCTCCACTAAATGGTTAATTCAGTGACTCTCTCCTAAAAGGTTTATTTTCAGGTTAACCACTTCACATTGTTTACTGTGATGGTGATTTGTGCACTATGCATCCCAAAAGGTTGTACTTACGTAGGAACTAGTTAACATAGGAGTCTTTAGTTGGTTGCAGAGAAACAGGCGGGTCCTACCCTGATATATTTATACTGCGACTCCTATCATCTATTCAGTAAAAAAGTGACTTTATTAATTCTAGCCAAATAGGCTTGTCCTCCTGACTTGTATCCTACTGCGCATCCACCTATCAAGGGGACCCCAGCCATCACTAGAAAGGAGATGCCAAAATCCAAGGTGTGCCTTGAGGGGAAGAGGAGTTGTGCCCCTCCACTCACTGCATTAGTGGCCCAGAGAGCGCTAGAGGGATGAGGATTAGCAATCGTGAGAATTACAACCACCCTCATCCTCTCCAACTCCTGCCAACGCCCCTCCACAGCAGTATAATTGCAATTACAGTTGCACAATTCCCTAATACACTTTAATTCCTGCAAATGCACAGTCACCTAATATTGCTGGCACTGCTGAATTACTACTACTCACGTATTTCCTCTACCAGATTAGTCTTTATACATTCCAAAAATGTACTCAGTGTTGCATTAATACAAATTCATAATCACCAAAGAATCTAATATCTTACCTCCTGCTCCTCGAAAATGGGCTGGTACTTCTCCAATGATAACTTCTTGAGGATCGCAGATAGCTCATCTATAGAAAATAAATAAATAAATAAAACTTGCATCATCATAATTCATCATTTGAAACTTAGTTCAGGAATGGAAGAACATTTACCTTCATCAGTGATGGTCCCACTACTAGAACCTCCACTGCTCTTTGACTGTTTATGGGAGGAGGAAGATGATAGAGATGACTCAGCTAGACGCCCTTTTGGTGTGGGTGATGGTGAAGGGGTCAGTGTAGGAGATGTGCTCTTAGATGTAGAGGAAGTCCCAGATGGGGGTTGTTTCACAATTTCAATTTTCTGCTTAGAGAGGGCAAACATAATGGTCTAAGAAATTATACAAATTTTTTATATTTTTTTTCCTCCAATGTATTCACTGAGAAAAATAAACTGTCAGATGACATCAGGAATGTAAAAATAAATTCCCCATTAAAAGTGTCCTGTCTGACCCAGGAAGAAGTACATCAGCGAGTTAAAAAGATTAAAATCGTCAGGACCGAATGGCATACACCCCTATATCCTAAGGGAATTAAGTAATTTCGTAGCCAGACCCTTATTTCTGATATTTGCGGACTCTATACTGACAGGGAGTGTCCAACAGGATTGGCGCATGGCAAATGTGGTGCCAATATTAAAAAAGGGTCCAAAAACAGAGCCCGGAAACTATAGGCCGGTAAGTTTAACGTCTGTTGTAGGTAAACTGTTTGAAGGTTTTCTGAGAGATGCTATCTTAGAGCATCTCAACGGAAATAAGCAAATAACGCCATATCAGCATGGCTTCGTGAGGGATCGGTCATGTCAGACTAATTTAATCAGTTTCTATGAGGATGTAAGTTCTAGACTTGACAGCGGCGAATCAATGGATGTCATATATATCTGGATTTCTCCAAAGCATTTGAAGGTTAGTATAAAAATGAGAATGCTCGAACTGTATGTGGGTAAGTAACTGGCTCAATGATAGAAAACAGTAGCTGCTTTACGCCTTTGGGCTGCTATTTGAGACAAGACGTTATCTGCACTTCCACCTTAGAACACACTCAGATTGGGTCACTGTCACTAGTGGAGTACCTCAGGTGTCAGTATTGGGCCCAATTCTCTTCAATATATTAATGATCTTGTAGAAGGCTTGCATAGTAAAGTATGGCCGTGCGGAGGCAAACGGATCCGTCCAGACGTACAATGTATAGCTCAATATGGCTCAATTTTCAAACGGATCCGCCCCCCATTGACTTTCAATGTAAAGTCTGGACGGATCCATCTTTCACACTTAGAATTTTTTCTAAAATATAATGCAGACAGATCCGTTCTGAACGGATCCCATCGTCTGCATTATAGGAGCGGATCCGTCTGTGCAGACACCAGACAGATCCGCTCCGAACGCAAGTGTGAAAGTAGCACAAACTGTGCAAAGTAATTAACATTGAAGAGGACAGTATACTACTACAGAGCTATCTGGATAGATTGGAAACTTGGGCAGATAAGTGGCAGATGAGGTTTAACACTGACAAATGTAAAGTTATGCACATGGGAAGGAAAAATGCAAGTCACCTGTACATACTAAATGGTAAAACACTCGGTAACACTGACATGGAAAAGGATCTAGAATTTTTAATAAACAGCAAACTAAGCTGCAAAAACCAGTGTCAGGCAGCTGCTGCCAAGGCCAATAAGATAATGGGTTGCATCAGAAGGGGCATAAGATGCCCGTGATGAGAACATAGTCCTACCACTTTACAAATCGCTAGTCAGACCACACATGAAGTACTATGTACAATTCTGGGCTCCTGTAAACAAAGCAGACTTAGCAGAGCTGGAGAGGGTCCAGAGGAGGGCATCTAAAGTAATAACTGGAATGGGGCAACTACAGTACCCTGAAAGATTATCAACATTAGGGTTATTTACTTTAGAAAAAAAGACGACTGAGGGGAGATCTAATTAATATGTATAAATATATCAGGGGTCAGTACAGAGATCTATCCCATCATCTATTTATCCCCAGGACTGTGACTGTAATGAGGGGACATCCTCTGCGTCTGGAGGAAAGAAGGTTTGTACACAAACATAGAAGAGGATTCTTTACGGTAAGAGCAGTGAGACTGTGGAACTCTCTGCCTGAGGAGGTGGTAATGGTGAGTACAATAAAGGAATTCAAGAGGGGCCTGGATGTATTTCTGGAGTGTAATAATATTACAGGATATAGCTACTAGAGAGGGATCGTTGATCCAGGGAGTTATCTGATTGCCTGATTGGAGTCAGGAAGGAATTTTATATTCACCTAAAGTGGGGAAAATTGGCTTCTACCTCACAGTTTTTTTTTTGCCTTCCTCTGGATCAACTTGCAGGATAACAGGCCGAACTGGATGGACAAATGTCTTTTTTCGGCCTTATGTACTATGTTACTATGTTACAAAGGAACACGAGTGAGGTGCCTGAGTATGAAGATTTGTCACCTTTGGTAAATGTCCATTGCTAGTGGGTAGGACATGTGGCTGCTCAGGAACTGTGATGACCAGATTCTGCGGCACAATTTCTTTCTGCTTTGATAAAGTAGCTGCTTTACGCCTTTGGGCTGCTATTTGAGACAAGACGTTATCTGCACTTCCACCTTAGAACAAGAAGAAAAAGAAAGATATTTATATTAATTATACACTCACTGACACTTAAAAATCCTACAATCCTTTTAAAGTAACCTTAACCCCATTTCAACTTAAAGTATAACTGTCATCTTTTTTTTTTTTTTTGGAGTATTGGATTTATTGGATTGTGGTGATTAATATCTCCTTGGTGGCTCTATTTCAACTTTTCACTGTGTACTCTATTACCCCTTAATTCCACAGTTTTGTTCCCTGTACTGCCTATTTTTACCTCTGCTTAAAATCAGGTTGCTATGCAGGTCCTCCTCTGTGTTGAGGATGCAGAAGCAGGCTGCCTGCAAGGTCAGATTACAGACAGCCAGGGACTGTAAGTAAATGATTAAAGCCAGGTCCTTCCCAGCAGCTGATAACAGTGCCTGGGCTGTGTGCACTTCTCCCTGTCCCTGCGCTTGGCAGACGCTCCCTCACTCAGCAGACTGGGACAATGCAGAGCCGAAGCAGCGCAGAGCAGGGAAGGGAGATCTGCCGTCTGCTCAGTGTATAAATGAAAGCAACATGTGGTAAGAGGACCCCTTTGAGTTGCAGGAGATTAACCCTTTAGGGGGAGGGCTGTGGTTACTGACACTTTTGGGGGGCTATTGTTACTAGCTAGTGAGGGCAAGCGGGATTAGCCTCAGGGTGAGGGCAGTGGCGGCCATCTTAACTGAATAGTGAAATTGCAGTTTTATGCAGCCTGGTTGCTAAGGGCTGAATCTTATCAAATATGGGGTAAGTCAGTCTAATAGTAACTGATTCTGGAATATCATGTTATTAGTAACTACATATATGAAAATTGAAATTAGGGTCCAAGTGTGACAGTTATCCTTTAAATCCCAGGCCAACTTTTGCAAATCTGACATGTGCCACTTTATGTGGTAATAATTTTGGAACGCATTTACTTATCAAAGTTTTCTCATGACACATTGTACTTCATGACAGTGGTAAATTTTAGTCAATATATTTCACCTTTATTTATAAAATAATCCAAAATTTACCAAAAATTTGAAAACAATTTTCTAAATTTGAATTCCTCTACTTTTTAGACAGATAGTAATCTCTCAAATATATAAAAATGAGTTTGTCTGAGTCTGTCTGGACGTTCTTTATGTGCGACCAAAAGACTGGACCAACCCTCATCAAATTTGGCACACATGTACATCAGGTGTCTGGGAAGGTTTCAGACCGGATCTCAGTTCTCTAGGACTTACCGTTCCTGAGATATTCCCCCAAAATTATCTTCATTAGCTAATAGAAGCCTGCAAGCTTTTCACTTAAATCTGAACTGCCATTTACACGGTCACATGTCCTTTATTAGCCAATAGAAGCTCGCAGGTCCTACTCCAGGTTGCCATAACAACCGATCACAGGTTTTAGCAGTTCGCAAGTCCTTAAATATTCAGTCATATGACGGCACAACTACACTGCTACATGCATGGAGGGCAGGGGCCACTATTAAAGGGCTTCTATCACTTGCTTTGCACACATTTAGTTTTCAGACACTAGCGATCCGCTAGTGTCTGATGTACAATACAAGCTAAGTATTATATTCTTCTGTTCGGCCGTTTGGTTTAAAAAAGCACTTTTATATTTATGCAAATGAGCCTCTAGGTGCTATGCGGGCGTCTTTTCAGCACCTAGAGGCTCCGTCTACCTTCATAAACTGCCGCCCAGCTCGTCGCTCCAGCACGCCCATCTCCTAGTGAATTCGATCCTCCCCCTGCTTCTGGCGTCTGAAATCTCGCGCCTGCGCCGTTCGTCTCTGCATTCGGCGGCATTCGGTGCAGGCGCAGTCAATGTCTGACCGCTCCCTGCTCAGACATTTCCACTGCGCATGCGCTGAATGCCGCCGAATGCAGAGACGAATGGCGCAGGCGCGAGATTTCAGACGCCAGAAGCAGTGGGAGGATTCACTAGGAGATGGGCATGCTGGAGCGACAGTTTATGAAGGTAGACGGAGCCTCTAGGTGCTGAAAAGACGCCCGCATAGCACCTAGAGGCTCATTTGCATAAACATAAAAGTGCTTTTTTAAACCAAACGGCCGAACAGAAGAATATAATACTTAGCATGTATTGTACATCAGACAGTAGCGGATCGCTAGTGTCTGAAAACTAAATGTGTGCAAAGCAAGTGGTAGAAACCCTTTAAACGGACGGGCACTGTGGAGTTCACTGTTAAAGGGGAGGGCACTGTGGAGGTCGCGGTTAAAGGGGAGGGCACTGTGGAGGTCGCGGTTAAAGGGGTGGGCACTGTGGAGGTCACGGTTAAAGGGGTGGGCACTGTGGAGGTCACGGTTAAAGGGGCGGGCACTGTGGAGGTCATTGTTAAAGGGGCGGGCACTGTGGAGGTCATTGTTAAAGGGGCGGGCACGGTGGAGGTCATTTTTAAAGGGGCGGGCACTGTTATGGGGGAAACTGTTGAGGTCTTTTTACAACACACGGAAACATAAAATGAAATAGATGAAATATACCTGTGTGAAGCTGGGTCCTTCTGCTACCTCATAAAATAATAGTTATCAACCAACATTCCCCATATGTCTGCTTTATGTTGGCACAATTTTGAAAATGTCATTTTATTTTTTAGGCCGTTTTTCAAATTTTCCACAAAATTTCCAAACCCAATTTTTTATGCATCAATTCAGTTATAAAGTGATTTTGAGGGGCTTACGTAATGGAAACCACCCATAAATTACCCCATTTTGGAAATTTCACCCCTCAAAATACTCAAAACTGATGTTACAAACTTTATTAACCCTTGAGCTGTTTCACAAGAATTGGAAGGAAAATGGAGGCTGAATTTTAAAATTTAATTTTTTTCTTGCAACACAGCAAGGGTTAACAGCAAAATAAACCTCAAAATACATTACTCTGATTCTGTAGTTTACAGAAATACCCCATATGTGGTGGTAAACTAATTTATGGGTACATGGCAGCGGCCAGAAGGAAAGGAGCGCCATATGGATTTTGAAGGCTGATTTTTCCAGAATGGTTTCCTGTGTCCCCCCATGGAAATGGGCAAGAAATCTTGTTTTTGAAAGCCATATTTAGGTAGAGTCTCATTTTTTGTGGGATGAGACAACAGTTTGATTGGTACCATTTTGGGATAAATACGCCTTTTTGATCACTTTTTTAAACTTTATTTTGGTAAAAAAAGACGCTTTTACGTGAAACTTTTAGTTGTTTTTTTTTTATTTGTTTTGTTATTTTTTTATTTAAATTTTTTATTTGTAAAACCAGTGTAATACACTTTCAGCCTGCTTCCTGTGAGATCCAGGGGGCTGGGTCTTACAGGCTGAAAGGGAAGGCAGCATGATGCCTTCCCAGCCATCGGGGACCAGATGGACACCGGCACCAGTGAGGATACCACACATGCTGACGTCAGCGCTGACCGCAGCAGTGCAAGGGTTAATGCACCAGCATCAGTATTTTCACTATATGCTTCCCAAAAACAATAATTTACTTGCCTGCACAAACGACAGTTCTACTCGAACAAGCGTTTTGCTCATTCATCGGGTGATCGGCGGCACCTTTAGATGGACAGATTGTCAGGAAAGAGCATTTGCAGGAACATTCTTCCCCAGTAATCTGCCAGACTATCAGGATGTGTAAACCTGCCATTAGTGTTTGTTCTATGATTCTACTTTTTTTTTTATTCTACACCTTCGTGAAAAAAAATAAAAAATTGAGCATGGTGATATGGCAAATTAAAATAACATTAACAAAAATTCTTGAAATATACACTCATTGAAAAACTAAAAATAAATAATGCACCAAGAAGGACTTGCAGGAATTTAATGGAACTTTCTATGTGCAAATGTAATGATATATGTAAGTAATTACAATATTTGAGTGAAAGCACACATTTACTGGGGAAAACAATGGAAAGGAGGCTCTACAGCCCTGTTGGGCCGCCTCTAGCCTGGATACAAGATTAGATACAGTTGCGCATGGAGGCATACAGGTTCCATATGGTATTTTGTGGCACACTTGCCCAAAGACGTTGCAGCTGGGCCTTTAGGCCCCTCACACTGTTAGGCCTCTTGTACACATACATTTTTTTTTCCCGTTTACGTTCCGGGTTTTTTTTGCGTTCCGTATACAGACCATATACGGAACCATTCATTTCAATGGATCCACAACAACAAAAAAATGGAAGGTACTCCGTAAGCCTTCCGTTTCCGTATTTCCATTTTTCCGTTCCATTCAAAGATAGAACATGTCCAATTATTGTCCGCATAACGGACAAGGATAGTACTGTTTTATCAGGGGCTAGCTGTTCAGTTACGCAAAAAACGGAATGCACACGGACGTCATCCACATTTTTTGCGGATCAATTTTTTGCGGACCACAAAATACTGAAAAAGCCATACGGTCGTGTGCAAGAGGCCTTAGGTTGCTGAAGCTAGCATCCCAGCTGCTTCCATAAACACTCAACTGGCAATAAAACTGGTAGGCCAAGAAAATGTTGCCATCTAGAGGAAACATTCCTTGGAAACTTGCTGTGCGTGGGCAAGCATTATCCTGATGAAAAATGCCAGCAGAAAACCCTGCCATGAGGGGCAGCACAATGGGCCGCAGGATATCCTGCACATATAACTGAGCCGTTTGTATTTATTTTATCCCTTGTACTAGGGGTGACCGACTGTTGTATGAGATGGCTCTCCAGACCATCATACCAGTAGTTGGGGCAGTGAGTTGCTCCACAGCATAGGCAGGAACTAAGCACACACCATAAGGCCTCCATACTAGAACCTGGCCGTTGTGGTATCCCAAACAGAACATGGATTTAGTCAAGGTTTCTTGTTTAGGACATTACTGCAAATGACAGCAGGCATAGCATATTGCACTTAATGGGCACTGTTACACCAAATTTCCTTCTGCTAAGTACCTGTAAGTGGTCCTGTTCAGAGACAGGGGATGTAACGAAGGTGCCACCTGTGTATGGTTGGCGAATAATCAAACTGTAGAACAGGGGTAGGCAACCTCCAGCTGTTGCGAAGCTCCCAACATGCATACTTACTCTTCTCCGAACTCCCATAGAAATGAATGAAGCATGCTGGGAATTGTAGTTTCACAGTAGTTGGCGTGCCGAAGGTTGCTGATCCCTGCTGTAGAAGCTGCTAGAGCTTGTAGATGGATCAAACAATCCTCACTACTGGTAGTCTGTCTGGGTGATCCAGAGCCTGTTCATCAAGTGTGTGCGCCCTCACGTAACTAAGGCTCCAGACACATCTAAACAGCTAGAACAGAACGGCATAGATAGAGGGCAATTCATTGAAACAACTATCCTGTTTCTCTCAGTCTAATGATTCGACCCCTCTCAAAGTCTGTCAACTGGGCGAAACATCTTCCAGTACATTGTAACAGCATGTTTCAGCAGTCTATGATCTCTTACCGAAAGGTACATTACCCAAAAGTAGCCTCAGAGGCTATTTATAGGGCAGTGGCTACAGCAATGTTATGCTCTCTTGTGGCAAAACCCAGTGTCTAATCAGACCACACCTGTAATCATTATATCTGCCTTAAGACATAAGTGTTATTTTTTTGTCAATGAGTTATAGGATTTCAACAATAGGTCATTTTCTGACAACTTATTCCCTTAAAGGGGTTATCCAAGTTATTTTTTGTTCTTTCTATGTTCCTAACTAAGCAAATGTCACAGCTTTCCAATTCACTCACTTTATCTCCAGTGACTGGTTTCTCAGATTTCTCAGAGGGTCACATGACCTGTGATGTCAGCTTCTCTTCCTGCTCTGATAAAGGTAGTTTACAAGCCTGTAAACGAGACGTCACTGTGCTGGTCACGCCCCCCAGCTCTGCAGGCAGTGAGGAGACCATGCTGGGCACTGGAGCTGACATACTAGAGAGCATTGTACAAGAAGGCAGGGGGAAGATCCTGTGTGTATTAGCAGTGTCATTATACAAGTGGGACTTGTAGTTCTACACTTACAAGTTGCTGTTGATTCTCCCAGCACTCAGGGCAGCTCTTGTATCCACTCCCTTAGCAGTGTCATTATACAGCTGGGACTTGTAGACTTGGGACCTACACATACAACATGCTGCTGAGTCTCCCAGCAGGCAGACAGGTCACTCAGGGCAGCTCTTGTATTCACTCCCTTAACAGAGCAGGGGGAGGGGCAGAGATTGTTTTTATTGCATGTTAACAAAGGGCCAGAAAAGAACCAGGGAAATGAGAAAATATATATATATTATATTTTTTTGCATAAAACTTGCTTAGCTCGGTTATATATCAGATTTTCAGTGCTATATTATTTTTTTTTTCATAACTCGGACAACCCCTTTAAATGCCATTTTCCCCTGTGAATAAGCTTTTCTTTTCTATAGTACATGCAGGTTTTAAGTTGTAACAGTTTTTTTCTTTTCTCAATTCAAATAATTTTTGTATCTTTATTTCTGTGATACACAAGTTTTATTTTATCTGATTTTTGAATTCGTAATTTCTTTTGACAATTAAGAAAAGTGTAATAAATATTGCTATTTTGTTAGCACAAAATGCCATTTCAATCCAGTTTTTGGTTTGTCCCTTTTTCTCGTCACTGATATTTTCATATTAAAAAATGTATAGTTTTGTAAGGGCTCCAAGGCAGCGCTATTAATATGGACATGAAAGTTCAGCAATATTATGTGTGAAACTAGCCTTAGAATAACTCGACACTAAAGAACTTTTTTTTTTACTCTATAATAGATTCACCACCCATTCACATCAAGAATTATACACACAAAAAAGAATGATAAGTGATGCAATTTTACCATGAGTTTAAGGGGGGGGGGGGGGGGGGGGACCAACTACAACAAAAGCAAAAGAATCTGCCCCTCTGCCCAAAGTGTGAAGCTCACCATGTCAACATTTTTTTATCACCTTTAGGCCTCTTTCACACTACAGTTTTTTGCGTTCCGTATACGGTCCGTTTTTTGCGTTCCGTATACGGTCCGTATACGGAACCATTCATTTCAATGGTTCCGCAAAAAAACGGAATGTGTTCCGTATGCATTCCGTTTCCGTATTTCCGTTTTTCCGTTCCGTTGAAAAGATAGAACATGTCCTATATTTGGCCGCAAATCACAGTCCGTGGCTCCATTCAAGTCAATGGGTCCGCAAAAAAAACGGAACACATACGGAAATGCATCCGTATGTCTTCCGTTTCCGTTCCGTTTTTTGCGGAACCATCTATTGAAAATGTTATGCCCAGCCCAATTTTTTATATGTAATTACTGTATACTGTATTTGCCATACGGAAAAACGGAACGGAACAACGGAACGGAAACGGAACCACAACGGAAGCAAAAAACGGAACAACGGATCCGTGAAAAACGGAACGCAAAACACTGAATTCAACATACTGTAGTGTGAAAGAGGCCTTATTATGCAGACATTACAGCCCCAACTTAAAGCTTAAAAGTGCATTATACACAAACTTCTTATGCCAGTGCAAATTGGCTGTCTACATGACTGGCCACACTGTTTGTACATTTCCCCCTTACCTGTAATACTGTTGGCTCCACCAGACGAATGTGGTGAATGGTTAAAATTGCCTGAATTTGAAGGTGAAGCAGGGCTTCTTGGCAAAGAAGGAAATTTGACTGTTCTTGGAGCTCTGCTGACTGACGTCTGACCATAAAACAGAATCTTGTAAATATTACAAAACAATTGACAGATAATAGTAAATCCTAACAACAAATCATGAAACAGATATTTAAAAACAGACTTAGTCTAATTGTTAGGGCTCTTTCACACGAGTGGATGCCGTGCGTGGAATCCGCTGCGTGAAAGAGAGCCGAGCCCCGCTCTGGACAGCAGAGACACGGAGCATTAACATGATTTATATTGCTCTGTGCCTCTGGGTGATCTTTTTACTACAAAATCACAGTGAGATAACGTTGTCACCATGACCTTGTGGTAAAAAGAACACAGAGAGGCACAGAGCATTATCAATCATGTTAATGCTCCGTGTCTCTACTGTCCAGAGCGGGACTTGTCTCTCTTTCACGCAGCGGATTACCCGCACGGCATCCACTCGTGTGAAACAGCCCTTAGCGTTCATCTTGGATGACTCACTTTTTCCTACAAAGCTGATTTAGGACAAGGTAGGAAGAACTGCTCACTATGCTGCAACCTCATATGTTTCAATGGAATGGGTATGGTTATTGGTAATGTTCCCTCTACCTTTGTAGCTAGTTAGGTAATTCGGCACTATATACGGCTCCCTATTAACAAAGGTAGAAATTTACATGAAAGGAAACTTTACTGTATCAGGGTAGTCTCTGAGCTACATGTCGGCACTGCAGCACAGCTTTGAGGAGCAGCGATTATTACTGCAGTATTTTTTCCTACAACTACCTTTAAACTTACAATATCAGAATTTCCACTGCTGTTAAAACTGGGTTTTGAGAGCCTTGCCATCGAAGCTCGAGTCTGCTCCAGTTTCCCATCCTTAGTGATCCTAGACCGATCCGAATTCCACAGTTCAAAGTTTGATGGAGGCAGGAAGGGAGGTATGACAGCCTTCAGTTTGTCATTGGGGAGTTTAGCAAAAGGAGCACAATTCTTCAGCTTTAAGACAGAAAGAACATTTTCAACTGCAACAAGAACATTTTATGGTT
Source organism: Bufo gargarizans (assembly GCF_014858855.1). Lineage (NCBI taxonomy): Eukaryota > Metazoa > Chordata > Amphibia > Anura > Bufonidae > Bufo > Bufo gargarizans. The sequence goes on along the minus strand of NC_058084.1, from coordinate 277,981,232 downwards.
CAACTGATCTGAAATAAAATTATGGAATTGATTGGCTGTTATTGGCAGGACTGGCAGTCCACCTAAACGGAACCTGTCAGCGGCAAAACCCATCCCAAACCGCCAGCAGTACCTTCAAGTAGCCGGCAATGAGTTTTAAATGATTATTTTCTTACTGCATTCTGATGAGGCAAGAGTATAAAAAACTTTCTTTTATCCTCTGTTCGCGCTATTTTCCAGTCAGGCTCGAAGTCAAGGGGGCAGCGGCCTCTTTGCTTCAAGTGAAGGTAACCACGCCCCCTTCCCTGTCCCTTCTCCTGTGACTGACAGTCGACTGTTCGGCAAAGCCAGCCGGCTGTCGGGCATAAGCGCTGTCAGTCACAGCGAAGGGGCAGGGAAGGGGGCATGGTTACTGTGACTTGAAGAAAAGAGGCCGCTGCGGGCGGTTTGGGATGGGTTTTGCCGCTGATAGGTTCCCTTTAAAGAGGACCTGTCACCAAAAAATGCAATGCAATCTGTAGGCAACATGTTATAGAGCAGGAGAAGCTGAGCGGACTGATATATAGTTCTGTGGGAAAAGATTTAGTAAAATTCAGTAATTTTTACACTTACATCTGCAGCTCTGTGAAGCGCTATCGGCACAGGGAAGGAGGGGTTATCAGTGACTGACAGCTATCTCTTATACACACTAATACACACACAGTGCCATCAATCACTGATAACTTCTCCCCCTGTACCAATAGCTGTTCACAGGAGGTAGAAAAAGTAGAGATATAAATGTATAAATTGTATCAATCTACTCTGCTGCTCCTGCTCTATAACATCCTGCTTTCAGATTGCATTGAATTTTTTGGTGACAGTTTCTGCTTATTGAGTGTTAAAATCTCAGTCGAAGTTTGTTCGACAGATGTCAGGAGTAAGTGAGGACGAATTAGCCACAATGAATTTCCAATCCTTTGTGATCAAGAGAAATAAGCTGCCATCAGAGGTGTATAGCCGTAGTTTAGCAGTAGAGATCTAATGCACGTTCAGCTGAACCAAGTGAGCATGTGTATGGAGAGCTGTCAGCCAAGTAAGTATGTTCATGGTGTATGGCCAAATTTAGATTATTAGCAATGATGATCATGATAATTCCATACTAGTTTTCACAAACTAAATTATACCATTAAAGGGGTGTTCCCATCACATACATGGGGGGCATATCGCTAGGATATGTCCCCATTATCTGATAGGTGCCACCCTCTGGGAGCGGCACCTACATCGAGAACAGAGCGGGGAAATAAATGGAGGGAGCATTGCACATGCACAGCCACCAATCATTCATTTCAATGGGGCCACCGAAAATAGCAGAGCGCTGGCTCGGCTATTTCCGTCTGCCCCATAGAAATGAATGGGAGCAGGGGCCGCGTGTGCGTAGTGCGCTCCCATTCACTTATATGGGAGCAGCGCTTGGTGGTGGACGGATAGCGATATGCCCCCATTGTATGTGATGAGAATACCCCATTAATAAATTTGCATCACAGAACCCAAATTCTCCTCTGCTACTCTACAGAACCATCAGCAGTATACGGCTTATTGCGCACAGGTCACAAGCTAGCATAAAGCAGTCCCTGTCAGCTGAGGAGAACATCTACATGATTGAACTCCCTGTGCCAACTTTTTGCTTGCACTTGTAAATTGACTTCTCTAATAATACATAAGTATAAGCTAATGACAGCTTATGGAATTTATTCTTGCCAATGTTCACCAAAGAGGTCTATCTAGAATAACCTTCTAAGACACAGCTTACCATAGTAGTCAGTAGTAAATCATCATGCTCAGTTTTTGTGCTGCCCAGTCCTAGAATAAAAAAAGAGATAATGGAGTTACGGAGAATTAATCTTTATTTTATTAAGGTCAAGATTTACCTATGATGCATGAGCACCTCAAAATGGTAATTTTATAGGTCCCAGCCTGTAACAATATCTGTTTAAAGTCTCCTAAAAGTAGCAGAGCTTTCAGGGAAACACAAGTACAGAGGCAATTTTATGGCGCACAATCATAACCAAAAGCAAAGTGCCGAAACATGGAGAACCCGAAATGGAAAACAGGGAATAGGTCACCGGGTCAAGGGCATTGGAAAGTGAAGTAAGCTACCTGAATGGCTATGCTGACAGGTTGGGAAAGTTTCACAAAGGTGACCAGATGGACCAAAACTCCTCATACTTACCATATATACAATATTTTTCTGGTAAACTAGTATTTGTTCTGCTGTTATCAGTGAGATTAGTTTTGTGTGGAATGGGGAATCTGGTCAATGTCTTAAGACATCTCAGGGGTTTCAGGAAAGTTAAGATTCGTAACTGTCCATAATCTATGCAGTTTGGGACTCGTCTACCATGTATGGGTCATATCTCCTTGCCTTAAGAGACCCTAAAACTGATGGGAGGTACACATGGATAAGAGTTTTCAAGCATCAGTGTGCTTAAAGACCTCTTCTAGTTCTTTTTCCAAATGTAAGCATGTGACCTATAATGTAGATGTCTTATAATGCTTCATATCTCTGGATGCAAGAAAAATTGCCTTGAGCTGAGGTGGGGGTTTATGTTTGTGTCTTCTCACCACTGTCTTTAGAGGAAGATATCCAGGCTGAAGCCGACTCTGGTCTTCGAGGATTGCTTATATCTGTCTGGGAAGGAGTTCTTATCACAGAGTCAAGAGATGCACTAGCGTTTTCAGTCAAAGGCACAAGACGGTTGGAGGAGAACCCATGTCTCAGTGTCTGGGTCAACTTCAGCTTACGGAAACGATTAGACATCCTGTTCCACCATGACTGAAAAAAAAGGCATCTACATTAAATAGCATTCAACAAAAATTAAATTTATTAAAAACACATACAGGGGGAATTTATAATGATGGTAATTTCTGAAGTCAGTTTTTCTTCAGTCTGAACTGGCTTACTTGTACCAAATTTATCAAATATTTAAACATGACACTTTTATCTAGATATGTTATTCCAGTTTTTGCATGCCACCCCCTAGTAGAGTTAGATTGCGTCTTTTGTGACTTTTTAAAAGTCATAAATATGGAATTAAACTACTTAACATCACTAACCATGTGACTTTTTGAATAGTGCTGAGCGAATCGGGTTTGGATTGCTCTATCCGAACACGATTAATCCGAAGCTGAACTCTGCTTACTTAATGAGATTTTGAAACAGTAATTTATATTACTTATATGCACATAACCAAAAACTAACTCCATAGACGCAAGGCTGTCTATTTTCAGGGCCTAAGAGGAGCCCATACATTTTAACGCGCTACGGAGGAGATATTGTAAACAGCGTTTTCAAAACAAATCGGGTTCGGATAGAGCAATTCGAACCTGATTCGCTCAAGCTTATTTTTGAAGCCAGAATTCTGCAGTGCAGAGAGTGATAAGTTCCCCCCATAGTCAAAACTAAAACATAAAATTGAACAAGAAGATCAAAACATGTAAAATGATCCAATTACATTATAATATATGAATTAATGATTCACACTAGATTACATCAACACTGAGCATAACATTAATAGGTTAAATGAAATGTGTCACCAAAATATTGTCTGCCAGTTAAAACCAGATAGAAACACATCTCCTTTTTTCTACTCTGTTTTTATTTTCTGATTGCAATTTTATTTTATTTCCTGAACATGACTATGGGGGCTGCCATCTTACCTGAGCTGTCCTTAACAGAATTTAGAAAGAATTAACAAAATTGCTTTACAGCAGCCACATGGGCCATAGACACAATGGTCAGGAGGGGACCTCATTGACTGTGCAGATATTGTACAAGGAAAGAATAGAAATGCTGTGACAATCATCTATTGTGAATGGTGGATTTTGTCTTATCTGTAGATTAGAATGACAGATAAGCAGATAACTGCAGTAAAATTAAGTCTACTTTCAGACTCGCGTTTTGGCTTTCCAATTGTGATATCCGTTCAGGGCTCTGACAAGCGGTCCAAAAGGATCCACTCAGAATGCATCAGTTTGCATCAGTTTAGTCTCCATTCCGCTTTGGTATCCATCTGATGAAACTGAGCCAAACGGATTCATCCTGGCACACAATCTAAGTCAATGGGGACGGATCCATTTTCACTGACACAATCTGGCACAAAATGGATCCGTCCTCCATTGACTTTCAATGGTGTTCAAGACGGATCCCTCTTGGCTATGTTAAAGATAATACAAACGGATCCATTCTGAACGGATGCAGACAGTTGTAGTATCAGAACGGATCCATCCATGACGGATCCGCACAAAACGTGAGTGTGAAAGTAGCCTAACCCGTACACACCAAGTAGTGGTGCCTATTATTAGGCTTAGGCTACTTTCACACTTGCGTTCGTCGGTCCGCTCGTGAGCTCCGTTTGAAGGAGCTCACGAGCGGACCCGAACGCCTCCGTCCAGCCCTGATGCAGTCTGAATGGAGCGGATCCGCTCAGACTGCATCAGTCTGGCGGCGTTCAGCCTCCGCTCCGCTCACCTCCGCACGGCCAGGCGGACAGCTGAACGCTGCTTGCAGCGTTCAGCTGTCCGCCTGGTCGTGCGGAGGCGAGCGGATCCGTTCAGACTTACAATGTAAGTCAATGGGAACGGATCCGCTTGAAGATGACACCATATGGCTCAATCTTCAAGCGGATCCGTCCCCCATTGACTTTACATTGAAAGTCTGAACGGATCCGCTCAGGCTACTTTCACACTTAGAAATTTTTCTAAGTTATTAATGCAGACGGATCCGTACTGAACGGAGCCTCCGTCTGCATTAATATGATCGGATCCGTTCAGAACGGATCCGATCAAGCGCAAGTGTGAAAGTAGCCTTAGTGGCCAGCGTGAAAACTTCAGGATTTTATTGTTTTTGTTTAAATATAGATATTGACTTTCGGGGCTCCATTTAGGATATAGGTGCGGGTTCCAGTGGTAGGACCCGCATACATCAGACAAGGAATATCCTAGCGATATGCCCTATTGTCTAATACGAGATACAGTCAGGTCCATAAATATTGGGACATCAACACAATTCTAAAATTTTTTGCTCTATACACCACCACAATGGATTTGAAATGAAACCAAGCCTGGAACTCATAGACCTCACCAGACGCTGGGTTTCATCCCTGGTGATGCTCTGCCAGGCCTCTACTGCAACTGCCTTCAGTTCCTGCTTGTTCTTGGGGCATTTTCCCTTCAGTTTTGTCTTCAGCAAGTGAAATGAAGGCTCAATCGGATTCAGGTCAGGTGATTGACTTGGCCATTACATAACATTCCACTTCTTTCCCTTACAAAAACTCGTTGGTTGCTTTTGCAGTATACTTTGGGTCATTGTCCAGCTGCACTGTGAAGCGCCATCCAACGAGTTCTGAAGCATTTGGCTGAATATGAGCCGATAATATTGCCCGAAACACTTCCGAATTCATCCTGCTGCTTTTGTCAGCAGTCACATCATCAATAAATACAAGAGAACCAGTTCCATTGGCAGCCATACGTGCCCACGCCATGATACTACCATCACCATGCTTCACTGATGAGGTGGTATGCTTAGGATCATGAGCAGTTCCTTTCCCTCTCCATACTCTTCTCTTCCCATCACTCTGGTACAAGTTGATCTTGGTCTTGTGGTGAACCCTATTGCATTCACTCTGGTGAAGTCTTCTCTTGATTGTTGACTTTGACACACATACACCTACCTCCTGAAGAGTGTTCTTGATTTGGCCAACTGTTGTGAAAGGTGTTTTCTTCACCAGGGAAAGATTTCTCCGGTCACCCACAACAGTTGTTTTCCGTGGTCTTCCGACGCTTTTGGTGTTGCTGAGCTCACTGGCGCGTTTTTTTAAGAATGTTCCAAACAGTTGTTTTGGCCACGCTTAGGCCCCTTTCACACAAGCGAGTTTTCCGCGCGGGTGCAATGGGTGACGTGAACGCATAGCACCCGCACTGAATCCTGACCTATTCATTTCAATGGGTCTGTGTACATGAGCTTTGTTTTTCACGCATCAGTTCTGCGTTGCGTGAAAATCGCAGCATGTTCTATAATCTGCGTTTTTCACACTGCCCTGGCTCCATAGAAGTGAATGGGGCTGCGTGAAAAACGCATTGCATCCGCAAGCAAGTGCGGGTGCGATGCGTTTTTCATTGATGGCTGCTAAGAGATGTTGTTTGTAAACCTTCAGTTTTTTATCACGCGCGTGAAAAACGCATCAAAATGCATTGCACCCGCGCGGAAAAAACTGAACGCAATCACAGACAAAACTGACTGAACTTGCTTGCAAAAAAGTGCAAGTTTCACTGAACGCACCCTGAACGCATCCGGACCTAATCAGTCACGCTCGTATGAAAGAGGCCTTAATGTTTTTGTTCTATGATGGGTTTGTTTTGTTTTTTCAGCCTAATGATGGCTTGCTTCATTGATAGTGACTGCTCTTTGGATCTCACGTTGAGAGTTGACAGCAACAGATTAAGAATGCAAATAGCACACTTGAAATGAACTCTGGACCTTTTATCTGCTCATTGTAATTGGGATAATGAGGGAATAACACACACCTGGCCATGGAACAGCTGAGAAGCCAATTGTCCCATTACTTTTGGTCCCTTAACAAGTGGGAGGCACATATGCAAACTGCTGTAATTCGTACACCGTTCACCTGATTTGGATGTAAATACCCTCAAATTAAAGCTGACAGTCTGCAGTTAAAGCACATCTTGTTTGTTTCATTTCAAATCCATTGTGGTGGTGTATAGAGCCAAAAATGTTAGAATTGTGTTGATGTCCCAATATTTATGGACTTGACTGTAACCCCATTTAAAGCTTTGCTGAAATACACAGTCTATAGACTCATCTGTAGTACAACTCATGTAATGCTGGACATAATAGTCCAAGATTCTGGTAACAGATTCCCTATAAGCAAAATGTTTTGGTTTGAAGGCAACTGTGAAACTTCGTATTTCCTACAGTTCTGGCCTCCAACATCTATTTTGGCCATGGAGCATACAGAAATCTAGTACATACAGCACAGTATGTGTACAGATAACCCAACAAAAAACGGTAAGCAGACACAAAATTGTGTACATGGAAGTCGCTACAGTGCATGCAAGAACTATTCTGCAGTGGTTACTGAAAACCAATCATACAGAGATGTTCTCATTACTTGTGTAGGAAGCTGGGTTTCTGCTGCCAATTATTAAATCTTCCGAAACTTTTAAACAAGAATATGACTTGAAGGCTCTGAGGATCTGCCATCCAAATTCGTAAAGAAGTAGAGGGTGGCAATATAAGGTGAACCCGTCAGTTCCCAATACAACTCCATATGCTGGTAGCATATTATAGTTGACAAACGTGGAACACTTTTGTTCTATTGAGTTTAATATAATCACAGTACCTCAGTAAACTGCACTAAATATGCATTTGGCAGTTCAGCAGTCGGGGGGAGTCCAGTATCTAAAATTAATAACCAGTCCTAAGGGCCCCACTAGCAGTGTCAGACTAAGGTGCCTTGGGCCCACCTGTAAGATTGTCTGTGAGCCAACTGTACAGCTACATGAAAATATTACCTTCTTGACTTCAAAGCCCAAAATGAACAGGAAATTTAATTAAAAAAAGTTTTGCAGAATTTAATCCCAGAAAATGACCATCATTTTCTCCCTATACTTTTTACCACCAGTGTCAGTGCGTTTAAATCAGGCTAATACTAATGAGCACTTTCATTATGGACCATTAGGTCCAGTAGGACCATTGAGCGGCGAATACAGCACTCCCTGTGCTGGCTCTGTACTCGCCGCTTACTGATCTTCTCCTGCAGGTGCCGCATGCTATGCTGCACCCTGGGCACAGCGTGAAGACGCAGGCACGCTCTGTGACCTCATGCTGCGAGTTGATTTTTTATTTTATTTTTGTCTGATCTGAGGTCTGATTAAAATTGAGGTCTGAGCTGAGGTCTGATTAAAAATATATTTTGTTTCTTATTTTCCTCTTCTAAAACCTAGGTGCGTCTTATGGGCAGGTGCAAGTGTGAAAGGGCAAGTTAGTACACAAAGATGGCTGTCAGTTTTCTATAAGAAAGCTCTAATGTACAACTGAACAGAAAAAGCAAAGACTTAAAATGTATAAATGACAAGTTTTCTGAATCCCACAAAACATTGATCTAGTCAGCTCCTCAAGCTCTATAACATGCTGCCTGCTGATTACACTGCATTTGGTGGAGATATGTTCCTCCCTCTCATTCTTGATTGACAGAGCCTGAAGAGATGATTATGAGGAAACCAATCATGAAGTGGAGGGTGGGGCTGGAGGAAGCAGGAGGAACAAGGGCACACAGAGAGCTTGGTGCACTTAATTGGCAAATGGGTTAAAAGTAACAGATCACTGAGTAAGAAGTACCATTACATTTAGAGGAGTTAGCCCTACAAAGCATATTGCTGGGTTTAACAGTGAATTTCCTGGTAACAGATTCCCTTTAATGTAGCTCACACATCCATGCAGGATGGCACCTCAGTAGCCAAGGATGGATCTTATACATCCCTGCTACTGATGGCTGGGTGTTAGACTGGAGCAAGGATATGAGCAAGGTTCTAGTTTTAAACCTTACAATCTAAGCTTTAAAACAAGACCAGTGTGGGCATGAAAGATGCTAATATCTGCAGATCTTACCCTCAACTACATTTCTAAAAGGTTGTATCTCTGGTTGTATCACAGTTAGAACTGTGATTCTGGTCTTGCTTTAACCCCTTAGTGACCAGCCTGTTTTAAGCCTTACAGACCAAGCTTTTTTTTTCCTTTTTTCATCGTCGCCTTGCAAGAGCTTTTTTATTTTTCCGTCTATATAGCTGTATGAGGGCTTGTTTTTTATGGCACAAGTAGTTTTTAATGGTTTGATTTTGGGGCATGCATAACTTTCTGGAAGGAAGAAAATCTTTTTGCATCGTTGTTTCCTGAAACCCATAATTATTTTACTTTTCTTCCTATGGAGTTGCGTGAGGGCTTGATTTATGCATGATGACTTGTAGTTTTCATAGGTATCATTTTGGGGTAAATTACACTTTTTAATTGCTTATTATAAAAAAATTCAGCAGAGACTAAGAATAATTTAGCAAATCTCAAAAGTTATTTTTTTACGGTGTTCACTATAGAGATGATTTACATCAGGCATGTCCAAACTGCGGCCCTCCAGCTGTTGCAAAACTACAACTTCCAGCATGCATGGATAGCTTACAGCTATTAGGGCATGCTGGGAGTTGTAGGGCCGCAGTTTGGACATGCCCGATTTACAGGATATGTGTATTGCGGGTTGTTACAGACTAATATCAATATAAAATTATACAGTTTTTTTTTAAATTGCATGAAGGTGCCTGTATGTATAAAGTGCTGAGTGGCATTTTATCAGGTGTCTAATTTCAGAAAATATATAAGGGGTGGAGGGTGGATGGGGGTTTAGTATAGTTTTAGATTTTATTTGTACATGTCACAAGTGTAAAAATTGTCCTGGATATAAGAGGTATACAATATCCCAACCTTTGTCAACAAATGTCATTTGAAAATGAACAAATATAAACAGGTTGTCCGGTCCCAATGTAAATTTCTTTTTATATGCTTCTAAAACCCCTCACAATGCATATTTATGGTCCCAATATCTTTTTTCCATGGCTGTGCTTTTAATCACCTTTGCTGGGCATCAGAGCAGCTCAGCATGAATATTTACATGCAGCACTTCCTGTTTGCCTCACTATCTTGCTTTATTTCTAAACAAACCTAACCTGATGAATCACAGGGCTCACCCCACCCACACCTTTCTTCCTGTGGAGTTGTAGGAGGGCTTGATTTTTGTGGGATGACCTGTAGTTTTCATTGATATAATTTCGGGGTAAATTACACTTTTTAATCGCTTGTTATAAAAAAAAAATTTTGTGGAGACTAAGAATAAATTGGCAATAATCCATTTATTTTTTTACAGCATAGCATAGGCAGCATAGGATGATTTACATGATATTTGCGTATTGCGGGTTGTTACTGATGTGGCGATACCAAAATACGCTTTTCATAGGAAAATGTATTTTCAATAGAAAAAATAAAAATAAAAATTGGGGGGTATTTTTATTTTATTTTAAAAAAAATCTCCACTTAACAACGGGACTATACAACGGGACTATAACAGGCAATATTTAGATTGCTTTTCAAATACGGTGGACTATCCCTATAGTGCATTGCACTCAAGGCAGGCTTGGGGCCTATACCAGGCCCCAGCCAGGCTTTCCACACACTGACACACCACGATCGCATTTGCAGGGTACCAATGGGAGACAGAGGGAGTCCACTCCGTCACTGCTTACATGGGGCAGGCAACATTGCCACTGGTATGTAAGGGGTTCAACAGCCCAGATTGCTCATGTGTGGGCCGAGCCCCCACTCCCCACTGAAAAGCCGGCGCAGCCTAAGGTCCTTAACCCCTTTAGGACACAGCCATATTTCACCTTAAGGACCAGGGCATTTTTTGCAAATCTGACCAGTGTCACATTAAGTGGTGATAACTTTAAAACACTTTTACTTATCCAGGCCATTCTGAGATGGTATTTTCGTCACATATTGTACTTCACGACACTGGTAAAATGAAGAAAAAAAAATAATTCATTTTTATTTATAAAAAATACCCAATTTACCAAAAAAAAGTTTCAATTTCTCTTTTCTCTACTTCTATAATACATAGTAAGACCTCCAAAATAGTTATTACTTTACATTCCCCATATGTCTACATCATGCTTGGATCATTTTAGGAATAACATTTTCGTTTTTGGGGATGTTACAAGGTTTAGAAGCAAATCTTGAAATTTTTCTGAAATTTTCAAAAACCCAATTTTTAGGGACCAGTTCAGGTCTGAAGTCACTTTGTGAGGGTTACATAATAGAAACCACCCAAAAATGACCCCATTCTAGAAACTACACCCCTCAAGGTATTCAAAACTGATTTTACAAACGTTGTTAACCCTTTAGGGGTTCCACAAGAGTTAATGGCAAATGGAGATAACATTTCTGAATTTTCCATTTTAATCCATTATTTCCAGTAACAAAGCAAGGGTTAACAGCTAATCAAAATGCTATATTTTTTGCCCCGATTCTGTAGTTTGCAGAAACACCCCATATGTGGTCGTAAACTACTGTACGGGCACACGGTAGGGCGTAGAGGGAAAGGAATGCCGTATGGTTTTTGGAAGGCATCATCGCTAGATGATGAGGAGGACGCGGATGACAATAGGAAAGTGGGGTCATCCTCATACTCACTGGGACTCTTGGAGTCGGAGGCAAAATGGGCGTATGCCTCCTCGGCCGAGAACATCCATTGGGCCATAGGGGAGTGTGTGTGTGCGTGTAAATCTTTATTTAGTGTGCGTGTGTGTAGGGGCATGGGTGTTCGCAAACTTACCCTAAACCTAACAGACAAAAAAAAATAAATACACGAAAGAAAGGGCAAAAAAATTTGAATTTTTTTTCTCTTCTAAAATCGCTGATCAACCATCCGAAGTTGATCAGCAGTGGGGTGTGCGATGCGATAACAGTGGCCAGACACTAAGAGTGCCGGCCACAGCCAGCGCCCAATTTAGGGTGATGCAATCAGAAACGTTTTTTTCTTTTTTTTTTTTTCCTCCACTAACTTTCCCTAAATATCCCTGCCTAATCTAACCTGTCCCTAGCCTTTCCCTAAATACCTGGTGGTGCTGGGGCACAGATGTGGGTGCTGGCTGACGATCCTGAGCTTTTTTTCAGATTGGGGTGCTGGCTGGAGATTTGACACAGCTCTCTCTCTCCTCGGCTCCCGGACACAAAAGGAGGAGGAGAGGAGCGCTGATGCAATTTGAAATACCCGTCCGCCCGCCCAGCCGACCAATGAGGTGTTGGTGTTAACTCAAACCAGGCAATTCTGCCTCAAAGAGTCCTTGACCATAGCAGCACCAACCTGTTTTCACGCCAAACAGTTGCAAGCCTTCATTCAGACACAAGGTTCCCAGATCCCAACACAGAGACCTCGCTTCTGAGCCCAGCTGCCTATTTAAGGACAGCCAGGTGCTGCCAAACCCAGATCAGCACTTAAAATCTGGATCGGTATTTGACATCACCTGGCTGCAAATCAGCCCAGCACCACATGCTGGAAGGAAAATACCTTTTTTACCTTATTCTTTTCAATATATACATACACTGTGGGGATTTTCTCTGGTAAATAGGACAAGCGGACGCAATATAGAGGCAAAAACCAGTTTGTAACTTAAAAACTTCAGTGTTTTATTCACACTTATGGCAACAAAACAGTACGACAGTCCATTTGCAGTTTTGATGTTCATTCACACCTAGACAGATCAAACAGCAAAAAGAGTCACCTGTTATCCTAGGTGTTAGTTCACATCCGATTGGCATTATTCAGGACAGAGCAGATCTCCCAAACTCAGGCCTCCAGCCTAGCACACTGCTCAGATCCCAACCAGCGATTGCCAGAGCTCCTCTGTCAGAGAGAGAGGCAATTACCCCCAGCTGACACTGCTGGCTGGGATTTTTATATAGGCCAGTCAAGACCCGTCCTGGAACGTGGGGAGCAGTCACCCACCCAGCACTTTCACTACTCCCATTAAGAGCCATCCCGTAACAGCTATTATAGCTATACTAATAGCAAGGTGTCAAACAGCAACTGCTGCTGACACATGAAAACTGGCTCTTACTCCACCAAGGCCAGGAAACTTGGTGACAAATACCTTCTGTCAACGATGGTCCCTTGCACCTTCCTATAATACACTAGCAGAAGGACCTGGCTTCGCACGGCTTCTGGCTTCATCTATTTCATTTAATGTTTGTGTGTGTTGTTAAAAGTATCCACTATAACAGTGACATCTACAGTACCCCACCCCCTTAACAGTGACCTCCACAGCACTGCACCCCTTAACACTGACCACCTCACAGTGCTCCATCTCCTTAAAATGGGACCTCCACAGCAGCCCACCCCCTTAACAGCAGGCTGCCCCTTTAACAGTGAATTTCACAGCACACCACCCCCTTCACAATGACCTCCACAGGGGCCCGTCCCCTTAACAGGGGCCTTTATAGCAATCTGCCCCTTAACACTAACCTCCATAGCGGACCATCTCCATAACTGTGACCTCCACAGCAGCCTGCCCCTAGGGTGGCCAGAGGTCCAGTTTTAGGTCAGACAGTCCAGCTTTCAGACTCCCTGTCCTCCGTCTGGCGCAATGAGTTCCACAGCACCCCACTCTCTTGACAGTGACCTTTAAAGTGCCCGCCCCTTTAACAATCACCTCTACAGAGGCTTACCCCCTTAACAGTAACATCCACAGCCGCCCACCCCCTTAACTTTGACCTTCACAGCAGCCTGCCCCCTTTAACAGTGACCTCCACAGAGGCAGCCCCTTTATTAGTGACTTCCACAGAACCCTGCCCCTTAACAGTGACCTCCACAGAGCTCTGTTCCCTTAAAATGAGACCTCTACAGCACCCTGCCCCTTAACACTGACTTTCATAGCGGACTGTCAACTTAACTGTGACCTCCACCATTCCCTGCCCCGTTAACAGAGACCCCCACAGCGCCCGCCCCCTTAACAGTGATCTCCACAGCGGTCCGCCCCTTTAACAGTGACCTCCACAGTACCACATCTCTTTAAGAGTGATTTCCACAACACCCCACCCTCTTAAAAGTGGCCTCTACAGCAATCTGCCCTTAACACTGACCTCCATAGCAGATCGTCCCCTTAACTGTGACCTCCACGGCAGCCTGACCCTAGGGTGGTCAGAGGTCCGGTTTTAGGCCAGATAGTCCGGCTTTGAGACTCCCTGTCCTTCGTCTGGCGCTGGGCCTGGACGGACACAGAGATGTCCTTTCAAACAGCTCACTCTCAGACAGCAGCACTGTGCTGTCTGAGCGTGAGCTGCAGGGAGAAAGTCACCCTTCCACCCACCCCTGTAGCTGACAGAAGTAGATTTTTACCTTCATTTTTTCAATCCCCATCAGCTGCAGCGTGGGAGGGGCGTGGCTTAGCGGGACCTGGGGGCGAGGTTTTTAAGTCCATCTTTTGAGGGTAGCCTGAATGGCCACCCTACCTGCCCCATTAACAATGACCTCCACAGCACTCCGCTCCCTCAACAGTGTCATCCACAGCGCCCTGCCCCTTTAAAGCTGACCTACAACAGTGAAGAAAAATGGCTGGGTTGTTATGGAAACCTGGTGTAAAACTGTGTGTATGTGAAGACTAAGGGTCTGCGAGCTTCTATTAGCTGATAAGAAACATGTGTCCGTGTGTGTGGCAGTTGGGATATGAGGAGAAAGACCTGCAGGCTTCTATTGGCTAATGCATTTTTGGGGAATATCTCAGGAACGGTACGTGCTAGAGAGCTTCGACCTGGTCTACAACCTTCCCGGACACCTGATGTACCTGTGTGCCAAATTTCGTGATTGTAAATGCAATGGTGCGGATTCCTTTAGCAGACATACATACATACATACACACATACATGCACTCAGCTTCATATAATAGATATATATACAGTAGCTGCAGACTAGTGTAGTACATGTGCTTTTTCGTGCCCATATTATAGATGCAACCCCTGGACTCCCTAATGTGTTCACACAATGTTCCACATTTAATTTATAAGTAAGGGGGGGGGGGGCAAAAGTGTAGTGCACTATGTATCCTATTTTTATTTTTTTTACAATGAAAACCTACGGTGCTCTAATCCTTTTTCAAAAGAACTGCAGGATGTTCAGTTGTTGCGTCCATTAAGCCTATGTGAAAGTGCCCTGCGGGATTTCATTTTTAATTAGGATGGCAGTTGGCATAAGGGGATGGAAAAATATATCATTCCAATATTTGCATATAAACATTCTTTGGCACAATGCGTCAGTTTTTGCATTTCATTACGATATGCAGCATTGAATGGAGACGTGTGGTATGGAGGGACTCCAATTCCTATTGTCCAATTTTTACTTCCAATTACTTTTTGCTGCAGTGCTGCATGAAACTGGTTTTGTATCAATAATTATGAATTTGCATACACAGTATGCTGTATCTTCTGGATATTTGCCACTTACAGTATATACAGTGCTGCCCATAATTATTCATACCCCTGGCAAATTTTGACTTAGTTACTTTTATTCAACCAGCAAGTAATTTTTTGACAGGAAATGACATTAGTGTCTCCCAAAAGGTAAGACAATGTACAAGAGGTATTATTGTGGGAAAAAAAAATATTTCTCAGCTTTTATTTACCTTTGAGCAAAAAATACAAGATGTTCCGCACTGTGGAAAATCTCAGAGGACGTGGTCGGAAGCCAAAGGTGACGCTTGTGCTGGCCAGGAGGATAGTTAGAGAGGTGAAAAAGAATCCAAGGATCACCACCAAGGCCATCCTGGTGAATCTGGGTTCTGCTGGTGGCTATGTCTCAAGGCAGAGACAATCCAACGGACACTGCACACTGCTGGGTTCTACTTCTCCGGATAAGGCACACAAAAGCTCGCTTGGCCTTTGCAAAAGCTCATCTGGACAAAGAAGAAGACTTCTTGTCTTCTGTGTTATGGTCAGATGAAACAAAAATTTAATTTTTTGGTCACAATGATGTTTCCTTCATTTGGCGTGAAAAAGGAGAAGCCTTCAACCCAAAGAACACCATCCCCACTGTCAAACATGGTGGTGGGAACCTAATGCTTTGGGAGTGTTTTTCAGCCAATGGACCAGGGAACCTAATCACAGTAAACGGCACCATGAAAAATGAGATTTTTTGTGAAACTCACCTGTAAAATCTTTTTCTTGACTTTTCCATTGGGGGACACAGACCATGGGTATAGCTTGAGGTATTAGTAGGAGGGACACTATGCAAATAAAAGAGCTCCTCCTCCTCGGGCTATACCCCCAGGCTCCAGCAGGATAAACTCAGGCGTTGCAAAAGCAGAAGGAGAAGAAAAAATAATGGAAGCCATCGGACCAAAGCCCATGAGATGAGGCCCAACCACCAACAGGAATTGAACTGAAAATCCCTCCTGCACAGGCAGAATGGGTCGGAGCTGTGTCCCCCAATGGAAAAGTCGAGAAAAAGATTTTACAGGCGAGTTTCACAAAAAATCTCCTTTTCTCAGACTTTATTCTATTGGGGGACACAGACCATGGGACGTCCTAAAGCAGTCCATGGGGTGGGAGAAATATCAGCACCGCCAGGAGGAACATCCAATGGTCAAACAGGAACCACAGCCTGTAAAACCTGCGGCCAAAGACAACATCAGCCGAAGCCCAGGGAATGCAACTGATAAAACTTCGTAAAAGTATGTAAGGACGACCAGGCAGCCGCCTTACACAGCTGAGACGCAGGAAGCATCCACCCCCCCCTTGTGGAGAGAGCAGTAATCCACGATGGAGGAACCTTGCCCCGAGCGCGATAAGCTGTGGTGATAGACTAGCGGATCCATCTGTCATAGAGACAAGGGCCCCCTGGAATCACAAACAGGGGGTCCGAACGGTGAAAGGAGGCAGTAGCCTTCAGATACACCTGCAGGGCCCGGACCACATCCAGGAAAGTAAAGCGCGCTCCCTGGGTTTGCCGGAGAAGGGCAAAAGGAGGGCAGACCAAGATCCTCGTCAAGGTGGAAGGGGGACGCCACCTTGGGCAAAAAGGGTGGAACAGGACGGAGTACCATCTTATCCTGATAAAAAAATTAAATAAGAAAAGGCTCCTGGTAGGAAAGAGCGGCCAGCTCCGAAACTCACCCAATGGAAGTTATGGCCACAAGAAAGACCACCTTCAAGGCAAGAAGAGTCAGGGAGACGTCCCTCAAAGGGACAAAGGGAGTTGACTGAAGGGCGCAAAGGACCAAATTGAGGTCCCACGGAGGCAAAGGGGGGACGTACGGAGGAGCCGGACGTGCCACCCCCTGCAGGAAAGTCCCACAGGACCCAGGAGAGCGAGAGATCTTTGAAAGAAGACTGCTAAGGCCTAAACTTGGCCCTTCAGGGAACTCAGGGACAGCCCCAGCTGCAGGCCAGACTGAAGGAAAGAAAATCACAGAAATGGAGAAAACGAAGGAGAGGGAACCCTGAGTTTACACAAAAAAGCAGGAAGGCCTTCCAGGTATGGTAGCAAACCCTGGAGGAAGCCGGCTTCCTTGCCCTGTCAGGTTCTAACTACGGAATCCGAGAACCCCCTCCTTTTTTAGGACGGAGGTTCCAACAGCTACGTCCTTAAAGGAAGCGACCGTAAATTCCGGTGGAAGAGCAGTCCTTGAGACCGGAGATCTTCTCTGTCGGGAAGAAGCCGTGGGGCGTCTGCCAGAATCCAGGCGACGCCCGAGAATCATCTGGGGCGAAGAGAACGGTCGGGATCCCTTCCGTCTCGGCCTTACACAGAACTTCAGAAGTCCGTGGTTTCGATCCATCGGCCTCTGGGTTATGCCCCCAGTACGCTTCCGCTGTGCCACTCTGCTGTGCGTACCACGGAGACACCAGCGCGTCTACCCCGTGTGCCTTCGGGTCCCGAGAGCGAGCCAGGAACACCGGAACCCTGTTGTTGAGCCAGGACGCCACCAAGTCCACGTCCGGACGGCCCCACCGGTGACAGACGTCTCCGAATACGGCTGGATGCAAAGACCCCTCGCCCGGATCCACCCTGTAGCAGCTTTAGAAAGTCCGCTGTCCAGTTGTCGACTCCCGAGATGTACACCGCCGCCAAAAGCGGAACGTGAGACTCCGCCCACTGCAGGATCCTCCTCACCTCTCAGAGATTCAGCAGTCCCCTGGTATAGTGCCTCCAGTGCCCCCAGACCTTCACTCTGTAGTTCACCCAGGCTGCCCATAGATATCGGGCAGGAGAGGGAAGGGGGGGGGACAAAGGAGGTTGTCAGCCATACTTATCTGCTCCTGCAGATCTTCTCCCTCTGTTCAGGACCAGCAGGGTTCACCTCTTTAGACGTCTGATTCCAGGAGTGCAGTGCTCTGGGTGGAGGGCAGCATAGGTGACCCAAGGGCTGGTGGGATACCGGAGCCAACAGGTCGAGCCCGGTTCCACTTTTCTTCTGGGGGGAAAAGGAGGCAGCAAGGCAACGTCCCAAAGACGGCGGCGGGCACTCCATGGAGGACCAGGAAAGTGTCATGCTGACCTGTGTCGCAATCTAGAAAGAAAATAACAAACCGAAGTAGAGATAGTGTAGCGTGTCAACCTCCTTCACCAGACACTAAGCAAAGACCGAGTCTCTCCTGCTGGAGCCTGGGGGTATAGCCCGAGGAGGAGGAGCTCTTTCATTTGCATAGTGTCCCTCCTACTAATACCTCAAGCTATACCCATGGTCTGTGTCCCCCAGTGGA
The DNA here is from genome assembly GCF_014858855.1 of Bufo gargarizans. NCBI lineage: Eukaryota > Metazoa > Chordata > Amphibia > Anura > Bufonidae > Bufo > Bufo gargarizans. Next base: position 277,962,904 of record NC_058084.1, on the reverse strand, counting down.
ATAAAGTCCGAGAAAAAGAGCTCAACGACAACATCAGGCAGTCTGCAGAGAAACTTGGCCTTGGGCACCAGTGGACATTTCAGCATGACAATGACCCAAAACACACAGCAAAAGTGGTGAAGAAATGGTTAACAGACAACAATAACGTTTTGGAGTGGCCCAGCCAGAGTCGAGACTCGAATCCAATTGAGAATCTGTGGAGGGAGCTAAAGATCAGGGTGATGGCAAGAAGACCCTCCAACCTAAAAGATTTGGAGCTCATTGCTAAAGATGAATGGGCAAAAATATCTGTGGAGACATGCAAAAAGCTGGTCTGCAATTATAGGAAGCGTTTGATTGCTGTAATAGCCAATAAAGGCTTTTCTATTCATTATTGAGAAGGGTATAAATAATTCTGGACTGGACACTTTTTGCTCAAATGTAAATAAAGGCTGAGAAAAGTTTTCTTTCCACAATAATGCCTCTTTTACACAGTCTTATTATCTTTTGGGAGACACCTATGTCATTTCCCGTCAAAAAATTACTTTTGCTGGTAATTTGTAACTTTAAGGCTACGTTTACACGATGACAATAAGTCGCGCGACAGATGTTGCAGTGTACTTGTGCCCTATTTGTAGCGCAACATTTTGTTGCACTAATGTTGTGCGACAATTTTTATAATGGCAGTCTATGGTGTCGCATTGCAACGTGCTGCGACTGCGACGCAACAGTCGCAGAAAAATCCATCTCGAATGGATTTTCTGCGACTGTTGCATCGCAGTATGTTGCAGTGCGACACCATAGACTGCCATTATAAAAATTGTCGGGCGACATTAGTGCAACAAAATGTCGCGCGACAAATAGCCTAAGTCAAAATTTGCCAGGGTTATGAATAATTATGGGTAGCACTGTATCTTTAACCACCTCCCGACCGCCTAACGCACCGATGCGTCCGGGAGGTGGTTGATTTGTTCCTCCTGGACGCATCGGCGCGCCATCTCGCGAGACGCGAGATTTCGTCACAGCCGGCCCGCGCATGCGCATCGCGGGCCGGCATTTCGCAGCAGAGTATTTCGTCAGCAGCCTGCCGGCCACGATCATTGGCTGGCAGGTTGCTGATTTTTAAAAAATCCAATCAGCAGCCATTTAACCCATCATATTAGTAAATATGATGGGGTTATATGGCTGCTGTGCTCCTCTGCTCCTTCTTTTGGTCGGTTGGTTCCAGCAGAGGAGCACACATCACTGTGAGTACCCACTACACCACACTTAGCCCCAGATCACCCCTATTAACCCTTTGATCACCCCTTCTTGCCCCTGTCAATCACTAGTGAAAGGAAAAAAGTGATTAGTGCAAACTGTCACTTTTTTTTTTCACTTGTATTGACCGTTAGGTTTCAGTATAGTTTAGGCCCCTTGGTTAGGTAGTTTAGGGATCGGTTAGCGCCCAGCCCACCGCACCGCAGTCCGTTATTTGCTGATTAGCGTATCGTTAATCAGCATTTGTACTTTTATAGTATCTGGAAGTGATCAAAACTGATCACGGTCAGATCTATAATTGTATTAGTGTCACTTTAGTTCTCCCTCCACCCAAAACGCAGTGTTTGCCCGATCAGGCCTGATCGGTCGCCCACACCCGCCCCACCGCAGTGACAAAAAAAATTATTTTTTTTTATCGCTGCACATTCACTTTACACGCACTGCGGCGATAAAAAAAATCTGTTTTGATATTTTTTATCAACCGCAGCAGCCTCCGGTACTTCGGTAGCCTCCCCTTTGTAAGACAGGCTTGCTTTTTTTTTTCTTGGGTAGTCTCAGGGAATACCCCTAAATTTAGTTGCCCACATGTCAAACAGGGGGTATTCCTCTGAAGAGGCCTACAGGCTTCTGACCCAGTCGGATGAGGAGTGGGAACCCTCATCTGATGAATCCAGCGGGTCAGAATACGAACCTGTAGAAAGCAGTGGCTCTCTGACCCAAAGTTCGGACGAGGAGGCTGAGGTCCCTGATAGCAGCAGGCGTACCCAGCCCTGTGTCGCTAGACCGCAGGTTGCGCAGGATCCGCTTCAAGAGCAGCAGAGTGGGGCTGGTGCTGTCGGATTACGTGGTGAGGCATACACCAGCAGCCCAGCCCTTCCTGGACCTAGTACCAGCACTGCCGTAGAACATGGTAAAGTAGCGAGCACCAGAAGGGCAGTTGAAGCTGGTACGGTGGCACGTGCAGTAGTGACCCCGTCGCAGCCACCGCAAAGACGTGCCCGTAGAGCCCCTAGAATCCCAGAGGTGCTGGCAAACCCTGATTGGCAGTCCCCAACGTCAGCCGCACCTGTAGTTCCCCCTTTCGCCGCCCAGTCTGGAGTTCGGGTTGAGACAGCTCAGATCGGTTCGGCCCTGGGATTTTTTGAGCTGTTCTTGACTGCGGAGCTCTTAGACTTAGTTGTGGCAGAGACAAACCGGTATGCCACACAATTTATAACCGCTAACCCGGGAAGCTTTTATGCCCAGCCTTTCCGGTGGAAACCAGTCCAAGTTTCCGAAATTAAAACTTTTCTGGGCCTCCTCCTCAACATGGGCCTGACAAAAAAGCATGAATTGCGGTCATATTGGTCCACGAACCCAATTCATCACATGCCCATGTTCTCTGCTGCTATGTCCAGGACACGATTTGAGACCATCCTGCGTTTCCTGCACTTTAGTGATAACAGCACCTCCCGTCCCAGAGGCCACCCTGCTTTTGACCGGCTCCACAAAATTCGGCCCCTCATAGACCATTTCAACCTGAAATTTGCAGATATGTATACCCCAGAGCAAAACATCTGCGTAGACGAGTCCCTTATACATTTTACCGGGCGCCTTGGCTTCAAACAATACATCCCAAGTAAGCGCGCCCGGTATGGGGTCAAATTGTATAAGCTCTGTGAAAGGGCCACAGGCTATACACACAAATTTTGTGTCTATGAGGGAAAAGATCAGACCCTGGAGCCGGTCGGTTGCCCTGACTACCTGGGGAGCAGTGGGAAGATAGTCTGGGACTTGGTGTCACCCTTATTCGGCAAGGGATACCATCTTTATGTGGACAATTTTTACACAAGTGTGGCCCTCTTTAGGCATTTGTTTCTAGAACGGATTGGCGCCTGTGGTACCGCGCAAACTAGTTGCGCGGGCTTCCCCCAACGGCTCGTTAGCACCCGTCTTGCAAGGGGGAGAGGGCTGCCTTGTGTAACGAAGAACTGCTCGCGGTGAAATGGAGAGACAAGCGTGACATTTACATGCTCTCCTCCATTCACGCAGACACGACAATATAAATTGAGCGAGCAACCCGTGTCATTGAAAAGCCCCTCTCAGTCCACGACTATAACCTTCACATGGGAGGGGTGGACTTCAATGACCAGATGTTGTCTCCGTATTTAGTTTCCCGCAGAACCAGACGCTGGTATAAGAAGGTGTCTGTATATTTAATTCAATTGGCTCTGTACAATAGTTTTGTTCTCTACAGTAAGGCTGGGAGAACTGGATCCTTCCTCAAATTTCAGGAAGAGATCATCGAGAACCTCCTGTATCCAGGAGGTTCCGTGGCCCCATCCACCAGTGTAGTTAGCCGTCTACACGAAGGACATTTCCCCAATGTCGTTGCTGGTACCTCAACCCACCCGTCACCCCGAAAAAGAGGTCGTGTCTGTAGCAGGAGTGGAATAAGGCGTGACACCCGCTATTTCTGTCCTGACCACCCTGCCCTATGCTTAGAGTAGTGTTTCCGGAAGTACCACACACAGGTACACCTAGCATAGGGATCATCTCACCAGGACAGGCACACAGGGCTATTAGGGCCCATTCACTCACAGCTGCTGCAAACGTCTCCTTTCACATGGGACAAAGTGCATAACGCACTTCGCCACATCTTTGGGCGATTTGCGCTTTGCACATTGACCCATGGGGAAGGAGAGGTTTGTTCTATAAAGGTAAAAAGACAAAAAAAAAAAACACCAGTAAGCAAACACGTTAATGTTTAGTTCAAAAAGTTAAAGTTTACATGTTCTGTTCCAAAGTTAATAAAATTATTGCGTTGTGGCCTGGTTTTTTTTTTTTTTTTTTTTTTTTTTACCTTCCAGTTGGACCAACCGATCTACTAGCTGCAGCACCGATGTGCATTCTGACAGAAGCATTGCGCTGCTGTCAGATTACACGCAAGTCGGTGTATGCGGCGCTGCAAGACGGGATTTTCTCCTCTGCAGTGACAGATACGTTTGCCAAGGCATACGAGCTGAGGAGGCGGCGGCGTTCCTATGCTTTGGCAAACACTTTGTATATATATCAAAAAAAAATCCCGGCAATGATTTATTCATCCACATCGATTGATGCGAATGGAGAAATCTGGTTTGCCAGGGCATACGAGCTAAGTGGGTATGGATGTAGGGCGGAGCTCCTATGTCCTGGCAGACGCCTTTCCCCTCAATTTTTTTTTTTTTGGCAGAGATTTTTTTCATCCACATTGATCGATGCGAATGAAGAAATCTGTGCCGTTCATTTTTTTCTTTCAGCCCAGAGGCTGAACGGAAAAAAAAATATCTCATTACCTGTATGCTCAATATAAGGAGAATAGCAGAAACTCCTAATGCTGGCGATACATGTAATGATTGCGGAGACCCTCAAATGCCAGGGCAGTACAAACACCCCACAACTGACCCCATTTTGGAAAGAAGACACCCCAAGGTATTTGCTGAGGGGCATATTGAGTCCATGAAAGATTTAAATTTTTGTCCTAAGTTAGCGGAAAGTGAGACTTTGTGAGAAAAAAACAAAAAAAAAATCAATTTCCGCTAACTTATGCGGAAAAGAAAAAAATTCTATGAACTTGCCAGGCCCCTCATTGGATACCTTGGGGTGTCTTCTTTCCAAAGTGGGGTCACATGTGGTGTATTTATACTGCCCTGGCTTTTTAGGGGCCCTAAAGCGTGAGAAGAAGTCTGGAATCCAAATGTCTAAAAATGCCCTCCTAAAAGGAATTTGGGCACCTTTGCGCATCTAGGCTGCAAAAAAGTGTGACACATCTGGTATCGCCGTACTCAGAAGAAGTTGGGGAATGTGTTTTGGGGTGTCATTTTACATATACCCATGCTGGGTGAGATAAATATCTTGGTCAAATGCCAACTTTGTATAAAAAAAAAAATGGGAAAAGTTGTCTTTTGCCAAGATATTTCTCTCACCCAGCATGGGTATATGTAAAATGACACCCCAAAACACATTCCCCAACTTCTCCTGAGTACGGCGATACCAGATGTGTGACACTTTTTTGATGCCAAGGTGGGCAAAGGGGCACATATTCCAAAGTGCACCTTTCGGATTTCGCAGGCCATTTTTTACACATTTTGATTCCAAAGTACTTCTCACACATATGGGCCCCTAAATTGCCAGGGCAGTATAACTACGCCACAAGTGACCCCATTTTGGAAAGAAGACACCCCAAGGTATTCCGTGAGGGGCATGGCGAGTTCCTAGAATTTTTTATTTTTTGTCGCAAGTTAGTGGAATATGAGACTTTGTAAGGAAAAAAGAAGAAAAAAAAATATCATAATTTTCCGCTAAATTGTGACAAAAATAAATAAATTCTAGGAACTCACAGTGCCCCTCACGGAATACCTTGGGGTGTCTTCTTTCCAAAATGGGGTCACTTGTGGCGTAGTTATACTGCCCTGGCAATTTAGGGGCCCATATGTGTGAGAAGTACTTTGCAATCAAAATGTGTAAAAAATGGCCGGTGAAATCCGAAAGGTGCACTTTGAAATATGTGCCCCTTTGCCCACCTTGGCATCAAAAAAGTGTCACACATCTGGTATCGCCAGATGAGACTTTGTGAGAAAAAACAAAAAAAAATCAATTTCCGCTAACTTATGCGAAAAAATAAAATTTCTATGAACTTGCCAGGCCCCTCATTGGATACCTTGGGGTGTCTTCTTTCCAAAGTGGGGTCACATGTGGGGTATTTATACTGCCCTGGCTTTTTAGGGGCCCTAAAGCGTGAGAAGAAGTCTGGAATCCAAATGTCTAAAAATGCCCTCCTAAAAGGAATTTGGGCACCTTTGCGCATCTAGGCTGCAAAAAAGTGTGACACATCTGGTATCGCCGTACTCAGAAGAAGTTGGGGAATGTGTTTTGGGGTGTCATTTTACATATACCCATGCTGGGTGAGATAAATATCTTGGTCAAATGCCAACTTTGTATAAAAAAAAAAATGGGAAAAGTTGTCTTTTGCCAAGATATTTCTCTCACCCAGCATGGGTATATGTAAAATGACACCCCAAAACACATTCCCCAACTTCTTCTGAGTACGGCGATACCAGATGTGTCACACTTTTTTGCAGCCTAGATGCGCAAAGGTGCCCAAATTCCTTTTAGGAGGGCATTTTTAGACATTTGGATTCCAGACTTCTTCTCACGCTTTAGGGCCCCTAAAAAGCCAGGGCAGTATAAATACCCCACATGTGACCCCACTTTGGAAAGAAGACACCCCAAGGTATCCAATGAGGGGCCTGGCAAGTTCATAGAAATTTTATTTTTTCGCATAAGTTAGCGGAAATTGATTTTTTTTTGTTTTTTCTCACAAAGTCTCATCTGGCGATACCAGATGTGTGACACTTTTTTGATGCCAAGGTGGGCAAAGGGGCACATATTTCAAAGTGCACCTTTCGGATTTCACCGGCCATTTTTTACACATTTTGATTGCAAAGTACTTCTCACACATATGGGCCCCTAAATTGCCAGGGCAGTATAACTACGCCACAAGTGACCCCATTTTGGAAAGAAGACACCCCAAGGTATTCTGTGAGGGGCATGGTGAGTTCCTAGAATTTTTTATTTTTTGTCGCAAGTTAGTGGAATATGAGACTTTGTAAGAAAAAAAAAAAAGAAATAAATCATCATCATTTTCCGCTAACTTGTGACAAAAAATAAAAAGTTCTATGAACTCACTATGCCCATCAGCGAATACCTTAGGGTGTCTACTTTCCGAAATGGGGTCATTTGTGGGGGTTTTCTACTGTCTGGGCATTGTAGAACCTCAGGAATCATGACAGGTGCTCAGAAAGTCAGAGCTGCTTCAAAAAGCGGAAATTCACATTTTTGTACCATAGTTTGTAAACGCTAACTTTTACCCAAACCATTTTTTTTTTTTTGCCCAAACATTATTTTTTTTTATCAAAGACATGTAGAACAATAAATTTGGCGAAAAATTTATATATGGATGTCCTTTTTTTTTTTGCTAAATTTTACAGCTGAAAGTGAAAAATTTCATTTTTTTGCAAAAAAATCGTTACATTTTGATTAATAACAAAAAAAGTAAAAATGTCAGCAGCAATAAAATACCACCAAATGAAAGCTCCATTAGTGAGAAGAAAAGGAGGTAAAATTCATTTGGGTGGTAAGTTGCATGACCGAGCGATAAACGGTGAAAGGAGTGTAGTGCCGAAGTGTAAAAAGTGCTCTGGTCATGAAGGGGGTTTCAGCTAGCGGGGCTGAAGTGGTTAAAGGGGTTGGTAAGTTTATATTAATAGGTACACATGTGCTGGGAAAATGGTGCTAGGAATGTCAATATTAAACTATGAGCACCAATGTCGGATGGTTTAATAAGAAAAACTTATAATCACATGCAGGTCTGCTTACCTGCTTCTGGATTCAGGTGAGCAGACCTGCATGTAAATATGAATTAGTCTTACAAAAACCATCAGACATCAGTGCAGATTAATAATGTTTACCAGCTGAATGCATGTGCTGTTCCCAGCATATGTGCAGCCAGTAATGTAAATTGGCCAACCACTTTAACACATTTGTAGAGGATGCTAAATATTACATGGCCTGTTTCACTGTTTTTGATAGCAGAAGCTCTTGTTGATGTATATGCTTGTAGCATATAGGAGCTTTTCACACATTCATATATTATTTTTACAATATTCTGTGCGTAAACTTCTGCTTAGATCTGTCTATAGCCCATCAAGACAACTGCAAACATCAGACTGTGCTTTCATTAACTATATTTGTTTTGAAAGTGCACTGACTTTTCACAGTGTGTAATCCTTGTATTTTACAGGTTTCTTTATTTTAGAATTTCAAGATTCAGAACAGATTTCTGGTCATTCCAGTTCTGGGGATTCTATGAAGATAAATACATGGAAGTTTAGGCTTAATGCCTCATTCACACGTCAGTGTTCGGTCAGTGATTTCCATCTGTGATTTTGAGCCAAAACCAAATGCGGCTCTAGACACAGAACAGGTGCAGATCTTACCTTTATACCTTATGTTTGTGGAGGCTCCAAATCCTAGTTTTGGCTCAAAATTACTGATGGAAATCAATGACCAAAACACTGATGTGATTAATTTATATACAGGAGGCGGGTGCTGGCTGCAGAATCATATAGCCGCAACCAACCCCTATGAGCGGTAGCTGCGATCCGTGGCAGTTAACCCCTCAGGTTAACTACCACAGATCGCAGCTACCGCTCAGAGGTCGGGAGCCGGCTATCTGATTCTGCAGCCAGCTCCCGCCTCCTGTTGAATTTGAATGAATGAGTGACTTAACAGCATTGGTGGCGCAGTGGCCACAGCCTCTCACCTCCTCTTCTCCTCTCTTCTCTCATTGGTGGCAGCGGCACAGGGGGAGGGAGACACTGCTTCCTTCTCCCCTGTGCTGCTGAGGGAACACGGATTGCGCTGACAGCAGCACGATCCTTGTTCCCGATTCGTTATCGGTATATCGGCAAAAGAGGCGCCGATACCGATAACTTTCAAAATCCTGAACATCGGATGATAATATCGGTAAAACCGATAATCGGTCGATCCCTAGCATAAAATTGCTTTTTATTAATATGCAAATTACCTCTATAAGGAGCCCAAGGGGATGTTCCTCTGTCCAGAGGCAGTTTGGGACTCTAGTGAGTGATACAACAAAGAATAGGAGGCATTTCCATGCCGTATGCTTTCAACACTATTCTGCTTCATGGCTGAGTTGTTGTTACTCGTAGTTGCATTCACTGCACAATAAAAAACACTACTACTTGACTGCAGCAGATCAAGAATGTCACACACTGACTTCACAGTGTCACAAACTCCCCTCCAGCTTCTCCTCCTTGGCTCGGCTTCACTGAAAGATCACAATCTATTTGCATATACGGTGAGACTTGTAGAAGCTGGACATGGGGAAGCTAAACAGGGTCATCTAGCAGACACTTTTCCCTGTGCCTGGCATGTTTCAATGAGGAGGCTTGTCTGTATTTCATGCTGCCAAAGTATGTGACACTTTCATTCAAAGCATTGCACATAAAAGCGAAATCGACGTTGTACCTTTAATCCAGCTCTATCTTCTGGTGGAAGTGGGATTGAATACGGCTGCTTGCTCTTGGAACTTGGGAACAGTGTTTTATTCTTCTGTTTTGCCCTCTCTTTGTCGGCCTGCAGACAGACAGTTGCTAGAAGTCGTACCAGCTCTGTGTCTACCAGCAAAGAAAAAGAGACTCCCATTATCCTCAGTGAGATCATCCAAACTTAAAGGGGTTGTCCCATGAAAAATATTCTACAAGTTTTCAAACAAGCACCTGGATCTGAATTTGTTTGTAATTGCATGCAATTAAAAATTAAACATAGCCACTGAGTTATTCAATAAACCACATCTGTATAGCGCCACCTGCAGTTTTTTTTTCTTTTCTTATTTCTCTGTATGGCTCACTGAGAAGGCTGCACATGCTCAATTTCATCCTTCAACCCTGGCTCCTGAGCTGTGATAGGGAGAGCATGGACACACCCCCTGAGCTGCAGCAGAAAAGACACTCCCCTTGTGCTGCCAGCTTGATATAAATCTAGCAGAGTAATGAATGGGGAGATCTCTGGATCCATGTCAGGTACAGGGTCGGTTCTAGCTTTCTTAGAAAGAGGTTGTCATCTACTATATGATTCCAATTTTCATTTTTTACATTAGTCATGGGATAACCCCTTTAAGTATTCACACAGTTCCAGTGTTCTGCTTTAGGGTACTTTCACAATAGCATTATTCTTTTCCGGTATTGGGTTCCGTCCTAGGGGCTCAATACCGCAAAAGAACTGATCAGTTTTATTTTAATGCATTTTGAATGGAGAGCAATCCATTCAGGTTGCATCAGGATGTCTTCAGTTCAGTCTTTTTGCCTTTTCAGGACGGAGATAATACCGCAGCATGCTGCAGTTTTATCTCCGTCCAAAATTCCGGAACACTTGCCGGAATGCCGGATCTGGCATTTTTTCCCATTGAAATGCATTAATGCCGGCAAAACGGATCCGGCATTGCGGTCTGTGCATGCTCAGACTGCAAAAAATGTAAAAAGTAAATAAATGCCGGATCCGTTTTTCCAGATGACACAGGAGAGAAGGAACCGGAATTTCGATGCATTTGTCATACGGATCTGGATCCTGATCCATCCAGCTCTGTCGGGTACGATAACCCAACCTCCAGCTCTCTCTGCAAACCAGTGAGAGATTGCAACCATTCAGATGTACATGATTATGTTCTCACGATAGGCACATTAATTCTCCTTTAGTGAGAACAGAAAATACAGAATGTCTCTTCTATGAATAAGCTCTGCTGTACTATTCATGTAAAATTAGACATCTGACACTACTTGTCAGAAATACTGCCCCCAAGTGGAATGTTACAATGTCTACAATTTACATAACCTGAAAAAAAAAAGTTTAATAACTACAACTGCTCCAACCAAAGTCTGTGATCAGATTTACAAAACGTAGTAGATTTATGAAACTGTCTAAAATATTTAAAAAAATTATCTTAGTTGCCCATAGCAATCATTCACTGAAAGGAGGCCTACACATGGTATGGATATACAAGTTTTTTCTGTGTGGATTTCATGCCAAAAAGACACAGTGTAAGGGTCCATTCACACTTCCGTAGAACAGGTCTGCATCCGTTCCGCAAATTGTCATTCTCTATGGGGCAGGAATGGATGCGGACAGCACACAGTGTGCTGTCCGCATCCACATTTCCGGAGCGCGCCCCTCGACCTTCCGCGGCTCTTGCGGACAAGAATAGGCAATTCTATGGGGGTGCCGGCAGGGTGCAATTTGCGGATCCGCAATACACTACAGATGTGTGAATGGACCCTAATAGAGTGCCACCGGCAAAGTGTATAAGATTAGACAAATCTTATGTATACCTTGCCCTTTTATCAGGCGTCGAAATTGCCCTGCTGTGCGGATTTTGAAATCTGCAGCATGTCAGTTGTGTTTTTCTTGTGCAGATTTCACCCTTTTCAATGGGGTTAGATCTGCGGAAAATTGCGACACCACTGAAATACTTTACATGAAATGTCGTGAGACATGTCGCTGTGTAGCCATACCCTTACACTGCAAATTGCTACAATTTACATAAAACAATTTCACTTTTCTGTTCTTTCATTTGTAGATTAAGAGCAAAGTTAAAGGGGTATTCCGGTTGTTAAAAGTTATCCCCTATCCTGTGGGACCCTACGGGACCCCCAAAGATTAGAAGAAGAAAGGTAAAACCATACCCCTTGAAACTTCCCAGTGTGCAGGAAGTCCATTCTTTTCTATGGGAACTCTGGAAATAGCAAAGCACTTACACTGCTGCTCCATTTGTCTATAGAGGGGTTCCGGAGACGGCAGAGTATCTGCCCAACCTGCTGCTCCGTTAATTTCAGAGGGTTCCAAGGCATATGGGATGCCCATTCTTGTAGAGAGTGGGTTCCACAGATCTAATACATATAGGATAACTTTTAACAACTCAAATACCCCTTTAAATCCCAATAAGGGTATTTTCAGACATGGTTGAGGGGCAAATGCAGTGGAACCGTACCTGAACATCTGAATATACCCTGCAGTCAGGTTAGGGACAGTTCAGTATACAGTTAAAACCAGGAGGGACACTAAAGCCAGTAAAAATATAATATAACATATTAAATGGAAAGGAACAGACATAGGGGAAGATTCACTAATAGTGTAGTACTTGGCACCGTATAAGAATTCGAATACCAGTCCTAATTGGGTTATCCAACATATCCCACCTCACAGAGTGGCCAACACACGGTGGTGATCATACTTACCTGGTCCCCACCTCTGGGTCGCTCATAGGCTGCAGCGGTCATGTGCCCTTCAGGATGTTGATATCAGCGCACAAGGGGGATGAAGCGCTGGACATAAAAAGTCAGAGACAAAACCAAGAGGCGGAGAGCAGGTAAGTATGATGCCTACCGAGGGTCGGCCACTCTGTGAAGTCTGATATAATGGTAACTTTTAACATCACAAAAATGTACTATTCTGGCGCATGGACCTTTGTTATTGGAATATCTGCCTGTGTGCATTCCAGAAAGACCGTCAAATCTAAGTTAACGCCACCTATAATTGGTGTAGATTTGGCACATTCAGGCTATGTCCCTTTCCCATGAAGCCACACCCCTTCCTCAGAAAGCTACACCTCCGGATGAGGCGAAAAACTCTTAGAAATGTGTACAAAGCATTTAGTAAATGTGATGCAAAGCAATGCACGCCATTTTTTTATTTTTATTTTTTGGAGCAAAGTGTGCCAAAAAACTAGTGCGTTTTCAATAGTAAATGTACCCCAGGATCATTTGCTTTCACTTTTTGTTTTTATAAATCACAAATGTCCAACAGGGACCATGTTAGGACAAAGCGTATCCATCAGTAGATAACTACTATCTTTTCTTTAATGTGCTTCTATGCCAGTTACCAGCCCTTAGCATTTGTGAAAGGTGCCCCGTCCGGTGGTTCTTCTCTTTACTTCTGCAATACTAAAGGCAGCCAAGGAGAGTATACTGTGTGAATCAGAAGCCACAGAAAGTGCCCGTATGCACTGCCTCATCCTACCTGAGAAATGCTCGGCACACAGACACATGTATCATTTGCAACACAAATTTAAGCAAAAAGAGAAAAACACACTCTGGATTTCAAACACACAGCTTGTGAGGCAGGAAGACCAACTACAGGCACCTGTTGCCAGCAGCTGCACGTGACACTGGTACAGAGCCTGACTGTCCCGATGGCCCCACTATCAGTGGCTGTGCCACAACAGAGAGGCCAGGCTCGCCGCCGGAGCACATACTGGTAGGTACATGAAAGAAATACTCCAAACCTGGGTCATTTAGCAGCATCACCAAGTCAAATGCTGTGTAGCCGTTCTTTGCACGCAGGTTCACGTCAGCTCCTTGATTTAACAGGTATATCACAATTTCTTTGTTTCTAAGTGGACAGAAGAAAAAAACATTGAATTAGAAGTATGCATTTATTATCAAGTCCATGTTTTTCGTGAAAATGACAGTTAATGATCAACATGTATTTCTTAAATGGGTGGGACCCCCTTCAGGGGACTTATGGCCAGAAAAATGACAATATGATAGTAAACATGCGGATGTGCATGGCTACATTTATAAAAACACAGAAAATAATGCACTAAAACAGTAGATGCAAACATAATATAAGGACTAAGGGTACTTTCACACTAGCGTTTTTCTTTTCCGGCACCGAGTTCCGTCCTAAGGGCTCTATACCAGAAAAGAACTGATCAGGCATATCCCCATGCATTCTGAATGGAGAGTAATCCGTTCAGGATGCATCAGGATGTCTTCAGTTCAGTCGTTTTGACTGATCAGGCAAAAGAGAAAACCGCAGCTGCTACGGTTTTATCTCCGGCGAAAAAACTGAAGACTTGCCTGAATGCCGGATCCGGCATTTTTCCCCATAGGAATGCATTAGTGCCAGATCCGGTATTTAAAATATCGGAATGCCGGATCCGTCCATCCGGTCCGCGCAGACCTTTAAAAATGAGAAAAAAATAAATTCGTTTTGCCTGATGACACTGGAAAAATGGATCCGGTATTGCGATGCATTTTTCTGACTGATCAGGCATTTTTCAGAAAATAACATACGTTTGCATACAGTTTGCCTGATCAGGCAGTCAGTTCAGGCAACAGAACTGCCTGCCGAAATCAAACAACGCAAGTTTGAAAGTACCCTAAGCCCTCACTCAGACTTTTAGCCAATATATTTTGATCAAAACCCATCTGTGGCCACCTACCCAGCACCATGGTGGCAGGTCCTACTCTATACCTACCTATACAGTTGTGCATCTACATTCAGGAGCGCGGACCCCGCACATTTAGTGTGTTGCTCCTAGGAACCTCTGTGTGGATCAGCAGCCAATGAGAGGAGGAGCACACACACCTGTATGTACCCCCTCAATCAAGTCGCCTATTGGATAGGTGGGGCAAAAGTGCGCATGAATGCTACTCCCAGGATAGAAGCGCATTCACCCCTAAAGGTGCCACTCCTTCAAGACAAATAAAAAAAATATCACGCCCATCTATTAGGCGACCTTGATTAACGTGGTACATTTAGCTGTGCAAGCTTCTCCCCTCATTGGCTGCTGAGGGACACAGAGGTTACTAGGAGCAACACACTAAATGTGCAGGGTCTGCTCTCCTGAATGTAGATGCACAACTGTATAGGTAGGTTTAGAGTAGGACATGCCTGACTGAGACCACCGTGGCGCTGGGTAGGTGGGCACAGATGTGTTTTGATCAAAATACAATGGCTAAGAGTCTCAGATTTTATCATTAGTCCATATATTATGTTTACATCTACTGTTTTAGGACTTATGGCCAGACTCCACCACCACATCACTGGACCTGAGAAAGGAAGCATACTTACCTGCAGGGTGGATTTGATTTAAATCAAAATGATTTAAATCACGATTTAAATCACTAGTCAGTAAGGCTTGATTTAAATCATAGTTTTCTACATAAAGACTAATTCTTGCTGGTATAACTTATAACATGGAAGTAAAGATTTTTTGAATAACAACTTTTCATATTAGTTTGATTAGGTTTATTCTGCATTCATAGGTTTGTAGAAGTTAGGATTAAAGGTATTTTTCTCAACTCTGTTCATGTTATAACATTTTTGCTGTGAAGAAGAGGCACGTGATCTCTGAGTCAAATTCAGTTTTGAGAACTGCAAAAGTAAACCAAGCATCTGTGATAATATCTTGTAGGCAGAGAAACTGCCCAATAAACTTATCTTACAAAAACCTCTAGAAGAGCATGACATTGTGAATGGATTAATGGAATTTATTCACCCAAAAAATTGCACGTATAGAAACATAGAATGTGTCGGCAGATAAGAACCATTTGGCCCATCTAGTCTGCCCAATATACTGAATACTATGAATAGCCCCTTGCCCTATCTTATATGAAGGATGGCCTTATGCCTATCCCATGCATGCTTAAACTCCTTCACTGTATTTGCAGCTACCACTTCTGCAGGAAGGCTATTCCATGCATCCACTACTCTCCCAGTAAAGTAATACTTCCTGATATTACTTTTAAACCTTTGCCCCTCTAATTTAAAACTATGTCCTCTTGTAGCAGTTTTCCTTCTTTTAAATATTCTCTCCTCTTTTACCTTGTTTATTCCCTTTATGTATTTAAAAGTTTCTATCATATCCCCTCTGTCTCGTCTTTCTTCCAAGCTATACATGTTAAGGTCCTTTAATCTTTCCTGGTAAGTTTTATCCTGCAATCCATGTACTAGTTTAGTTGCTCTTCTCTGAACTCTCTCCAAAGTATCAATATCCTTCTGGAGATATGGTCTCCAGTACTGAGCACAATACTCCAAATGAGGTCTCACCAGTGTTCTGTAGAGCGGCATGAGCACATCCCTCTTTCTACTGGTAATGCTTCTCCCTATACACCCAAGCATTCTGCTAGCATTTCCTGCTGCTCTGTGACATTGTCTGCCTACCTTTAAGTCTTCTGAAATAATGACCCCTAAATCCCGTTCCTCAGATACTGAGGTTAGGACTGTATCACTGATTTTAGTGTTGTAAAATTATTATTAAAGGTTTTACATGAAGTCCTAAATAACATACATTGAACTACAAGTGTATATAAAAATATGCGCCATTAAGACATAAGAATATATCAGATATACACTGGCAACGAGGTAGTTATATTCAAATGGCTTAGGTGAACATAACCAGGGATATAGGGAGGTCAGAGGGGAAAAAAGGGGTGGAGGGGGTTAGATGTGATTGGTGTAGGTCTGTTATATATCATCACAATTTGACCGTCCTACCGAAACATCAAAACCCTACATCGGTTGCATTAATCATCCAATTGTCAATAATGGACTATCTTTGCCTTATTTGATTCCAGGTCCTGCTTGCTACAATCATTTTATTAGGGATTTAGGTATCTGAGAAGTGTCTGTATGATCGCCAAGGGCTCCAGATTCTCTCAAATTGAAAAGCGGTGCGGGCATCCCAGTGCGCTAATTGCTCTAATCAGTACAGCTGATCACATTTCTGTATCCAGTGTAGAAAGTTGGGGGGGGGTCCGGAGACTTCCAGTGCACCGCTACTAATAGTCTGGCTGTCGCTAACAATGTACTGGTCAGGATTCGGGTGTGTTTGGCACACTGGAACTCTCCAACTATCCCAAAAAGGCATCATTTCGGAGAAACTGGAACCGAGGCCTTACACACCACCGAGATGGTTTTGCATATCTTTTGCCAATAGGGTTGAATTTTTGAGCAGGTCAACCATATATGCCTGTGTCCCTGTGCCATTATTACATCTCCAGCATTCAGGGCTACAGTCAGGGAATTTACGGCTTAGTCGCTGAGGGGTATAGTACCATTGCATTAGTACTTTATAGCCATTTTCTTGTAACTTCACACATCAGGCATCTGGACACCTTCGAGAAGTTCAACAATGCTTGCTTAGAGTCATTAGGGGTAAAATAAATATCTAACTCCCTCTCCCACCGTTCAAAGCATGGGAGGGTTTTGGGTTCTGTGTATCATTGATTTTTATATTCTGCTCTTCGGTTTTTACGCCCCAGGTGCATTATCTTGCACTTATCAACATAAAATTATTAGTTGCTAGATTTTTGACCATTCCTCTAGTTTTCCTAAATAGTTTTCCATTTGGTGTATTCCTCCAGGAACATCAACCCTGTTACAAATCTTTGTGTCATCAGAAAAAAAGACACACCTTACCATTGAGGCCTTCTGCAATTTCGCTGATAAAGATATTAAACAATATGGGTCCCAGAACAGATCCCTGAAGTACCTCACTGGTAACAAGACCATGGTCTGAATATACTCCATTGACTACAACCCTCTGTTGTCTGTCCCTCAGCCACTGCCTAATCCATTCAACAATACAGGAGTCCACGTACAGCCTTATTCTACATAATTAAAAAACAAATCTTTATTTCATGATGGAATAACCTTTGGATGGTAATATATTTTCCTCAAAAAGCATTTTATGTTAAAAAAATCTGATTTAAATTTAAAAAATCCTTTTTTTTTTTTTTAAATCATTGATTTTTATCCACCCTGCTTACCTGCTACCCACCGTATCTACCACACTTTGGTTCCGCTCACCAACATTTTATTTCAGGGGGGTCACGTATGCCACAGCAGCCAAGGCCTGACTGCAACAGTGATGTGTCCCCATGCATCCTGTGAACCACTGACGTGACACTTAGACGATTCATCACCACTGCAGCCAGTAACTGGCTGCAGCACTACACGTAACCCCCGTGAAACAGGACTGAAGGAACAAGAATCTGGAGGCAAGGAGCAAGTAGGTATGCTTCTGTCCAGAGATGTGGATGTGGTCTGACAGAAAGGCCCATAAAAGGTGGATAACTCCTTTATTGGTTATTCACAAAAAGGTACTTTAGGACATAAAATTGTAGTCAAGCAGTTATCTAATAGGGAAGAAGCCCTCATGCTTGCATGGAACCAAGCCATAATGACATGCAGAAGGCTACAACACACAACAGTTGCTCTTTTTTCCTGTCCACACACATGACAAGGTTTTAATTCTGACTTAAAAAGAGACAAAATTTAGACAAACAGCAGAGCAATTTTTGATGTATACTTTTCTGCCCTTCATTTTTGGATCAAGTATTTTCAGACAAAACATGTCCCAAAGGCAAAATGGTGAAGAAATCTGGGGCATAAATATTACATAATCGAACTGGCCTAGAAATCTGCAAAACAAATCTTTGATGAAATCCACATGTTACATACAAAGCTCACTGAGGATTTGGATAAAATCTGCTGTGAATTTCCACAAAACCCACTGCAGATTTTTTACGCTGTAGGTGAATGGGGTTTGTTAAAAACGTGGAGTCTACTGTATTAAAACGTTTGACATGTCACTATGATGCGTCTAAAGTTTTATAAAAGTTTGGTAAACCTTTAAAAGAAAAGAATATATCAAATAATCAAATTCTTAGCCTTCAGAAGGCCTCCTTAGTTGTGTATTTGTACATCAAAATGTTTCTTACCAAAGCTGGTCATTCGATTTTTGTAGGAGGATTCTGCTGATTAGAAGTTCAACAATCAAAGAGGACCTTTCACCGATTATGACACTGTGAACTAAGAATACAGACATGGAGAGCGGTGCCCGGGGATCTCACTATTATCCCTGGGCGCCACTCCGTTCTCCTGCTATGCCCTCCGGTATCTCCGCTCACTAAGTTATAGTAGGCGGAGTATGCCCTTGTTCTTCTGTAGCGCTGGCCAATCGCATTGCAGAGCTCACAGCCTGGGAGAAAATAACCTCCCAGGCTGTAAGTTCTGCGCTGCGATTGGCCAGCGCTAGAG